>NW_003852453.1:11655490-11661284 GCF_000181295.1 Otolemur garnettii
TCTAATTAGAAAAGGATGCTGGCTTTTATGGAATGCTTTTTCTGCATCTATTGAGAGTATCATATGGTTTTTGTTTTTGCTTCTGCTGATAACGATGAATAACCTTTATGGACTTGCATATGTTAAACCAGCCTTGTATCCCTGGGATGAAACCTACTTGATCATGATTTATGATTTTTTTTTGATGATAAGCTGTAATCTATTGGCTAGTATTTTGTTCAGAATTTTTGCATCAATATTAATTAGTGAAATTGGTCTGAAATTCTCCTTTTCAGTTGGGTCTTTTCCTGGTTTTGGTATCAGGGTGATCTTTGCTTTGGGTGTTGGGGAAGATTTCTTCTTCCTCATTTTTTGGAATAATTTCTGCAGTATGGGAATAAGCTCTTCTTTGAAGGTTTGATAGAATTCTGGTGTGAAGCCATCCAGACCAGGGCATTTTTTAGCTGGAAGATTTTTTGTTGTTTCTTTGATCTCAATGCTTGAAATTGGTCTGTTCAGGAGCTCTATTTCTTCCTGGCTAAGTCTAGGATGAGGGTGTGATTCCAAATATTAAAATCCAAATATGGAAATGGCCTCCACATTGTCAAATTTCTGGGCATAAATTTTCTGGTAGTATTCAGAGATGATCTCCTGTATCCTGTGGTAATCAGCTATTATTTCCCCTTTATCATTTCTGATTGAGGTTACTGGAGATTTTACTTTCCAATTTCTAGTTAGTCTGACCAAAGGTTTATCTATTTTATTTTTTCAAAAAAACAACTCCTTGTTTCATTAATTTTCTGAATGATTCTTTTGTTTTCAATTTCATTCATTTCTGATTTAATTTTGGATATTTATTTTCTTCTGCTGGGTATAGGCTTCGATTGTTCTTTTTCCATTTCCATAAGATGGCTTGTGAAGTTGTTGATGCGTTCTCTTTCTGTTTTCTGAATGTAGGCATCTAAAGTGATACATTTTCCCCTCAAAACTGTTTTTGCAGTATCCCACAGGTTTTGGTACCTTGAATCTTCATTGTTGTTATGCTGAAGGAAGTTAATGATTTCCTCTTTTATTTCCTCCTGCACCCAACTGTCATTCAACAGAAGATTGTTTAAATTCCATGCCTTTGTGTGGGGTTGAATGTTTTTGTTGGAATTGAGTTCTACCTTTAGTGCCTTGTGGTCTCAGAAGATACAAGGTAAAATTTCAATTCTTTTGATTCTGTTGAGGTTTGTTTTGTGTCCTAGGATATGATCAATTTTGGAGAATGTTCCATGGGGCGATGAAAAGAATGTATATTTTTTATCTTTGGGATGGAGTGTTCTATATGTGTCTATAAAGCACAGTTGTTCTAGAGTCCCATTCAAGTCCCTTATTTCTTTTTTTAATTTCTGTTTGAAGGATCTGTCCAACTCTGTAAGAGGAGTGTTAAAGTCCCCTGTTATTATGGTATTATAGGATGTCATATGACTCAGACTGAGTAAGGTCTGTTTCAAGAATCTGGGAGCATTTAAGTTGGGTGCATAAATATCTATAATTGAAATGTCCTCTTGTTGTCTTTTTCCCTTGACCAATATAAAGTGGCCATCTTTGTCTTTTTTTATTTTAGTTGCTTTAAATCCACATGTATCTGAAAATAAGGTTGCAACCTCTGTTTTCTTCTGAATTCCATTTGCTTGAAAAATTCTCTTCCAACCTTAACTCAGAGTTTTAATTTGTTTTTTGAAGCTAGGTTTGTTTCCTGAAGACAGCAAATGGATGGCTTTTGTTTTTTAATCCAGTCAGCTTTCTATGCCTCTTAAGTGGGGAATCAAGCCATTAACATTTATTGAGATAATTGATCAGTGTGGTAGCATTTTATTCACCTTATTTTGTGAGAGTCCTTTGCTTCATTTTACTTTTGCATCATTGTGGAAGTCAGGTTCTGTTCTTTAATTTCTGCATTCTTACTTTGCTGTTGATCCATTCTAATGGTCAGTGTGTAGAACAGGTTGAAGTATTTCCTGTAGAGCTGGTCTTGTTGTGGTGAATTTCCTCAATGTTTGCATATCAGTAAATGATTTGATTTTTAAAAGGTAGCTTAGCAGGCTATAGAATTCTTGGCTGGAAATTGTTCTGTTTAAGTAGGTTAAAGGTAGATGACCATTTTCTTCTTGCTTGAAAAGTTTCATTAGAGAAGTCCGCAGTCACCTGATGGATTTGCCCCTGTAGATCAACTGGTGTTTACTTCTGGCAGCTTGAGGAATCTTTTCATTTGTCTTGGACTTTGGACAGGTTCATCACAATGTGTCTTGGAGAAGCTCTATTAGAGTTGAGGTGACCTAGGGGCCAATATCCCTCTGAAAGGAGTGTGTCAGAATCTTTAGTGATATTTGGGAAATTTTCATTTATAATATTCTCTAGTATGGCTTCCATTCCCCTGGGGCATTTTTCTTCCCCTTCTGGGATACCTATAACTCGTATCTTTGAATGCTTCATAACATAATTCTGTCAGTGAATGTTTTTCTGCCTCTTTTACTATCTGAGTTACCTCAAGAGCTTTGTCCTCTACCTCTGAGATTGTTTCTTCTGCATGGTCTAATCCATTGTTGATACTTTCTATTGCATCTTTCAGTTCCTTCAGCTCTGCTGTATCCTTTCTATTCTTCATGTCATTCATCTCTTATTTGATTCTGTTTTTGAATTTCCTTTTGGTCACTTTATCAGCAGTTTCCTTTATTGTTTCCATCATTTCTTTCATTGTTTTCATAATCTGTATTCTGAATTCCTTTTCTGTCATTTCTGACATTTCCTTATAGGGGGAATCCTCTGCAGTAGCTACCTCATGGTCCCTTGGGTGGGGAAGGATTGCTCTGGACTGGTTTTTCATGTTGCCAGGATTTTTCTGCTGATTCTTTCTCATGAGTATTTTTTTTTTTTTAAATCTGTTTCCTTGCCCTAATTTTCCTTTCTCTTCCTCTTTCTCTTTAAGTTGCTGTGCCTTTGGCTTGGCAAAGGTTTCAATGAATCCTTTTGGTACAGGGCCAGAAGGATGAGAAGATGGAAGAGCAAGAAGGGAAAAAAGATTCAAAAAAGAAACAAATAATAGAAACAAAAGACAAGAAAAAAAGAGGAAGGAGAGGGAGGGAGTAAAAGGGAATAATGACACAAAGAAGAGAGGCAGAGAAAGAGGGAGACAGGAGCAATATAGGTGCACAGTAGGGTACTTTGACCCAACCTTAAAACCCCCCAACCTCTGGGCTTGCTGGGTTGGGTGGTTCCCTTGATGTCAGCAGCTCTTTGCCAGCCTGTTCAGACAGAGTACCCTACTTCCACCAAGTAGAGAGGAAAGACAAAAATGCTATAAATTAAACCAAAACAAGCAAACAGAAAACTTTATGGGATAAAGTTGGAGGAAAAACCAAAGAATAGGCCTAGAAACACTAGCAAAAATGAAGTTCTAATTTTTAAAGAAGGTAACTATGGACAATTGTATTTCAACTAGATAAATGAAGAATGAAAAGAAAGAAAAAAATCTAGAGGGCAAATGTTGAAATTAAAAACAAACAAAAAGAAAAAAACAAAACAAAAAACAAAGCAGCATATATAGATCTTGCTGAATATTGTCTGGGCAGCAGGTGATCTTCTGGGGTTTGAGATGTTAATCACAGTGCTGATACAGCTATACAAGATGGAGATTGGAGGGCTCTGCTGATTTCTCAAACCCCACAGGGTGGAAAGCCTAAATCTCTCCTCAGCCCAGTTAAAAACCACTTTAAACTGCCAACCTTGGCTAAGCAGAAGCTTTCCCAGGAAAGCACTTGTCGCTGGCATCATTCCTAAAGTGGCTGCTGGTTTAGCAGTGTGCCAAAACTGGTCTCACTCTATGTCCCTGAGGGCTAATGCTGTAAGGCGTCTTAGTCCCCACCTTTAGGCTGCTCAGTCACTAGATTATTCGCCAAGGTCTACCGCCCAGTCCTGGCTCTGTGACCCTGAGGGTGGAGCTTGCTAGGGTAGTTCTCCCACAATGGCTCCATGCCACCCACAGCCAAACACTATTAGCTCCATCCAGGCTCAGTCCAGTGCCCTAGACAACACCTAAAGTCCTTCACACTCTCATTCAAGCTCTCCCAATGTAGTTCACCTGAGTCCTTTAGTCCAAAAAACAAATCAGCTCACAGGGAAGGACTTTACAGTTTGCAATCTCACTAGTGCTATACTTATAGATGCTGGTGGGATTGGACTGAATGAACACACGCAACCACTTGCCAGTTCCCCAGTGCTTTTGTCTTCTTCATGGATTCCAGAAGTCTCTCACTGACTCCCTGTGTCCCCAAAGAGATGTTTCTGGGCAGATCCCACTAGCCACAGATGCCTGAAGTCTTTGTCCCCAGTCTCACCATGCCCAGTTGCAAGGAAGCTATTATTTGGCCTCCATCTTGGTCCTGACTCCTGGTGTGTATATTTTTATGTTTCACTTAATGGTTTGTTATCGCCACAGTCCTGTACTGAAATTTATTGATTTTCTATAGAAAATACTTCACAAGATTAAAATTGTTTTCAGTAGATGATTAATAAAAATGTACACAACTTAAATCTTGGCAAGATAAGTTATTGTAATAATAATGCAAGGTAGAAAAACCTTACCTAGGTGAACAACAGTTAAATTGTATGATTGTATATCTAGCAAATACTATAAGAAGGTGTCAGATTCTGAGATCATGGGCACAGAATAATCAATGATTAAAAGAGGACAAAAAATCAAAGAAAACATGAGGATAAAAAGAAAATATTCTATAAAAAATTGACTAATGACTTTACTAAACCTAACAGTCAAGGAATTCCAAAGATCTCATATTTATTATAATCATTGCAAAGCAATTTGAAGTTAGGTGAAGGCCCTCCAAATCTCATGATTTAATCTCATGGTTATAAATAATCAAACAGGAAACTTACCCACAGCAATGGCCCTTCGAAGTTGTAATGGAATGGAAATATGATTCAGTGCTTGGCCTCTTGAGCCACAGTAAATGTGCTATAAGAATGCCAAATTCATGTGATACCTTTTGTAAGAGATCATTTTAGTGGCACAGACTGAAACTTAAAAAGAACTATGTGGGAGCAGAGTTCTATAATTCTAATAAGAAGACAAGGGCTGTAAACTTGACAGGCAAAACACCACTAACTCTCTAAATTTTCTGCAAGTATAGAACAGTAGCAAGGATAATGGACTCTGCATTTTGGATTCTAAAAATTTGATTAAATATTTTACCTTACTATACTAAGTATAGTATAGTATACTATACTATACTAAGAAAACTATACTAAGAAAACATTTCTAAGTTTTTTTTTTTCTCCCCCAACATTCTAGAATAGAATGCTGGGTTTGCTAAGGAAAAACCAAAAAATTTTAAGTAGTTAAATTTTCTCCTGAGATATTAAAAGAAATGTTTAAGGTAGATTAATCCTAGACCAAAAATTAAATCAAATTATATTCTGTGTGCTCAATTTTCTGTAGGGAACCAAAAGCCACCAGAGTGTAAAATTCTAATTAATTATGTGGAATGCTAATGGATTTTAAATTAAAAATACGTGCTGTTTAACACCTCACTCCACACAATTTTGCAAGTGGATATTACAATGAAACTGTCCTCAAAAATCTGAAAAGCATGGAAGATATAATTATTACTTCTATAATTTAACCTAGAGAAAAGAACTTTACTCTTCATTGACAGGGGGAACCCTGTAGATATACTTCTTTGACTATTCCACTTGAAGTTTTGGTAGGCTAGTACATGTGCCACACTGGATTCACTAATGATGTAATTTTATTGAG
>NW_003852453.1:11664287-11670880 GCF_000181295.1 Otolemur garnettii
TTATAGAAAATAACAGAAGAAGGAGTATGACCTCATTCCTACAGAAAATAAAATCATATCAGAAATATAGGATCATAGAGCATATCAAAATGGAAAGATTCTACTTAAAATGAGCTGTATAACATGAATAAAAGAGTACAGAAAATGAAAGAATGACAAATTAGAGTAAGGAGAACTCAGAAATAAGTTGTTATAAATCAGAAAATAAAAGAAAAGAAAAAAGATATTTAAAAAATGATGAATAAACTAGGAGGAACACAGAGAAATCACACACACCAAAAAATGTATTCTCAGTAGTTATATTACTGGAAGCAGCAACAACATTACTACTCCAAAATGGTTTGATATATAATATGAAATAAAGTAAATGAGGAATTTTGAGATATTTTATTATTTCTTGAGTCATTGAGAACCAGATTTTCCAACATGAGAGAAAGTGTACACAAATATAATACAGAAGAGGTTAACTGAACATAGAAAACTCTTTTTCTTGAGTTTGAATTGGGGTCAGTAGGAATTCATGAGGCATTGTGATGAGAGAAGTAGGGGGGGAATGTGTGTATGTTTTGTGTTTACTATAGTCTTAGCTTTGTTCACTAAAATGGTTTGAAAACAATTACCAATTGTGTCATAATGAGCATCTTTAGCAGCCATGTAATGGTCTTGAAATACCATTTCTCTTAAAAGAAAGCAAGGAGTGTACAAAATGTGCCTGACAAATCTTGCTATCCCCAATAACAAAGAAATGCCTACTAGGCTTATGTCAAAATGACTCAGGAATCAAGGCTTTGATGAGGCTTCTACTGGCTAAAAAATGGGACCTGTGCAGCACAAAAACAAAAAGAAGTACAAATAATTGAAAGCCATTAAATATTTTTTAGGAGTTAATAATGCTCTGTAAAATTAATTGATTATCTCTATAGACTGCTGGGGTACCACATTTAATAAATGTAAAATGAAGCATTTATTTTTCCTTCACTGCATAATTATATGACTAAATGTGAGAAAGCATCGTATAGAAGTATTCTAAGTCATAAGTCAAGAAAAAATGATTATCATCATTTTGCAATGAAATAATAGAGCAAGACATTGAGCTTCAGCAGTCACTAACATCACAAAAAGCTAGACAGCCAGATGTCATGTGCCTCCTGATAAAAGAACACAACACAGTCAGGAGTTTTGCCAAAGGGATTGAACAAGTGTCTGATCAAGGTCCTGGGCCTGTCAATTTTCAAGAAATAAAAAGTCCTGAGCAAAATACTAATCTGTATGGTGACTGTGCAATCTACAAAATACATACTGTGATAAATCCTATCAGTCAAATACTTGAGTTTTTTAACAAGTGAATTGTAAGGAAAAGAAAAGGATGGTGGAGGAGCCTTTACAAAATAAGAAAGTTAATAGAAAACAAAAGTTTGAAAATGGGCAAGACCAAGTCAGCATAACCATAGATACACACTAGAAGGAACAGACAATGAAGAAACAAGGGATTTCTGTAAAACCTTAACTTTACTTACGGCAGGAGAAAGGGGGTCGAGATTAGGACAGGACACATAGGTTGGCTTCTGCCATGGCTGTCAAAGTTCTAATTCCTAATGTGAGTTGTGGTTTCAAAGGTGTTTGGCTTATAATAACACATAAGCTTATATATTTGTTTTGTGTGGACTTGTTTAGTAGCTATGTTTTACTTTATAATAAAAATGATCTTTAAAAAAGAAAAATGAAAACGTGAAAACACCAAACCTTACAGAGTTACCGTAAAAGGATGCTAAATAAGAAACATTTATTGCGTAACAGACTCTCAGTGAATGATAACTATTTTTTGTGGTTGCTGCTAATGTTAATGAAGGTGTGGGCAGAACAAACACTCTTATTAACACGGCTGTGCTTAATGGTATCAATGCAGCTACTATTGAAGCAGCAAACTATCCTGCAAATCTACTTGGAACACACTTGGAAACACCTTACAGCTATAAAAAGGATGACACAGATTAGTACGTTTGTATCCATGAAGAATACTTCTTCCAAGATGGTGTTTTCCTGGATCCCACATCTATAAGCCATTGTTATGACTGTCTAGGGGCTTATGTAGCAGGATAAAATTTAATTTTATCAAAATATATCATTCCAACCCACCACATTTTAAGAAGTATGATTATACTTACAAGTTAAAGATTTTTAAGGTAACATTAGTTCTGCAGACTCAACCTCTATGAATTGATTTATGAAAATGATATATATTTTTAAGTTTGAAAATACTTTTACTTTCTGTTTTATGCTAGCATTTTTTTGAAACAGAGTCTCACTATGTCACCCTCGGTAGACATCCAGCTCACAGCAACCTCAAACTCTGGGGCTTAAGCAACTTGCCTCAGGCTCCCAAGTAGCTGGGCCTACAGATGCCCATCACAACACCTGGCTATTTTTTGGTTGTAGTTGTCATTGTTGTTTAGCTGGTCTGGGCTGGATTCAAATCCTCCAGCTTTGGTGTATTTGGCTGGTGCTGTAACCACTGTGCCACAGGCACCAAGCCTTTGATAGCATTTTTATTATTTAAGTAATGCAAACTTGTTGATGATAATTTAAAATATTAGCAAACATTAACACAAAAAGCGAGAATCCAATGTTCTCTCCTCCATCCATATCCCTTAATGGTGATAACTATTTATGACTTTATGTGTTTCCATCTAGAACCTTTTATAAGCATGTACAAGGTGGCCATGATGTTTGTTTTAAGTTGCACATACACTTCATGGCCACCCTATATAATATAGATTTTTTACTACAAATGAAATCAGTCATTTCCATTCATTCAGCAAAAAGCAACCAAATATCGGCTCTGCGCAAAGTACAATTTTGCTTTCTTCATGGCCTTTTCAATTTAACACATATGCATGAACCTGTCTTAATCATCTCGCAGCTTCTCATATTCCACATTGTTTGGATGTACCATAATGTTTCATCTACTCCCTTATTGTAGTTATGAGTTTTTCATTCTGTTAGCAAAACACTGCAATGAATATTCTTTCTACCCAGAACATGTATCTTGAGCTGCCTAAGATAGCATTTCTGAAGACTATTTTCCCATAAGTGGGATTTCTAGGTCATAAAGTGTGCTTTTAATTTTTGATATTGCTAAGTAGCTCTCCAAAGGAAATTATAACTCATACCCACCACGTGTGTGATAGTGTCCAGTTCCTCCACATTCTCAACAACACTATTAATCACTGTTTTATCTCTACCAATGTGATTAGCAGGAAAAAAAATCATTTTATGTTGTGTATATTTTATTATTACTGAAGTTTAGCATGTTTGTATTTATTTTATATTTATTTTTTAAAATTTCAAAATGTTAAAGGAGTACAAAGTTTTTGCTATCTAGATATACTCCACAATGCTGAAGTCAAGGCTTTCAGTGTGCATGACATCAGCTCAGTGTTCATTGTACCCAATAAATAAGTTTTTATCCCTCATCTCACTTACATCCTCCACCTTTCTTAGTTTCCAATGTCCTTTCCATCTTTTTGTGCCCATATGCAACCAATGTTTAGCTTCCACTTATTAGTGAGAATATGTGGTGTCTGTTTTTTCACTGCTGACAGCAAAGAGCAACCAAATATCGGTGCCATGTAGGGGAATGTTCTCTAGTTCCATCCAAGTTGCCACAAATGGCATTTTTTCATTCTTTTTAATGGCTGTGTAATACTCGATGGTATGTGTTCATGTATGTGTGTGTATCTATACATACACATGTATGTGTATATGTATACATGTAGCTCTATATATGTATATACATATATATTTCACATCTTCTTTATCCTCCCACATATGTATGGGCATTTAGATTGATTCTGTATATTTGCCATTGTGAACAGTGCTGAAACAAACATTTGGATGCTGGTGTCTTTTTGATACAATAATTTTTTTCCATTTTAGATAGATACCCTGTAGTGAAATTCCTGGATCAAATGGTAGGTCTACTTTGAGGAGTCTCCATAGAGGTTGTACCAATTTGCAGTCCCACCAACAGAATATGAGTGTTCTTTTCTCTCTGTATCCGTGCCAGCATCTACTGATTTTTTAAATTTTTAATGATGGTCATTCTGACAGGGTTAAGATGCTATCTCATTGTGGTTTTAGTTTGTATTTCCCTGATTATTAGTGTAGTTGGATATATGTTTCTTGTGTCCAGTTGGCCATTTTTCCATCGTCATTGGACAAAATTCTAATCTGGTCATTTGCTCACTTTTTTTTTATGTTTCTATGTAGATTGTGGAAATTATTCCTTTGTTGGATGTATAGATTACAAATACTTTCTCCTATTCTATGGATTTCCTGTTATACTCTACTAATTATTTCCTTTGCTGTATAGAAGTATTTTAATTTGATTAAATAAAATTTATTTATTTTTGTCGGTGATGTGTTTGTCTTTGAGATAATGTCTTATTTTTTTTTTTTTAGGATAATGTTATAAAAGCAAAGGTCATAAATTCTGTGCCTAGGCCTATGTCTGGAAAAGTTTTTCATGTGTTTTCTTCTAGAATTCTTATGGTTTCATGTCTTTAATCAATCTTGAATTAATTTTTGTATCTAGCAAGGGAAATGGATTCTGTTTCATGCTTCTGCATGTGGCTATCCAATTTTCTTGGCACCATTTACAGACTAGGGCATCCTCTCTCCAGTGTATTCTGTTATCTATTTTGTCAAGGATCAGATAGTTGTAGCTATATGGTTTTATTTCTGGGTTCTCTGCACTGTTCCATTGTTCTGTTTCTCTACTTTAATACTAGTTCTTTGCTATTCTGGTTACTATAGCTTTATAGTGTATTTGAAATTCATGTAATGTAATGCTTCCAGATGTTTTTTCTTCATGTAAGATTTCTTTCACTGCTTGGGTTATTTTTTGGTTCTAAGTGAGCTTAGGATAATTGTTTTCTAGCTCTGTAAATTGGTATTTTATGGGCATCACATTGATTCTCTAAATTGCTTTGGGCATAATGGACATTTTAATGATTTTGATTCTTCCAACATGAAACTGGAGGTGAATCAAAAGTTTTTTATTCTACTAATTCATGATCATGGGATGTTTTCCCACTTGTTTGTGTCATCTATGATTTCTTGCATTACTGTTTTATACAGGTGTCCTTGAACTACAGCCCATGGGCCACATGCAGCCCATCTAGGACATTTATCTGGCCTGCTGGGTGTTTTTGCCTCCCCTGCCTGTCCTATTTAGCAGCTGACTCATCCTAGGGCCCACAGTCCAGCCCTCCAATCATCTGAGGAACAGTGAACTGTTTAAAAAGTTTGAGGACCCTCTTATAGTTTTCCTTTTCTTGATCTTTCTCTTCCCTGTTTAAAAGTGTTTTATTTTGTTTGTAGCTATTATAAATGGCAAGCAGTCCTTGATTTGATTCTCAGCTTGACCTTTGTTAATACATAGAAGTGCTACTAATTTGCATACATTGATTTTGTGACTTGGGACTTTGTTGAATTTGTTTATCAATTTGAGAAGTCTTTTGCTGGAGTCATTAGGTTTTTTGATGCAGACATATTATTGACAAAGAGGGATAGTTTCACTTCTTCTTTCTTGATGTGAATGCCCTTCATTTCTTCTTCATACCAGATTGCTCTGGCTAGGAGTTAAAGTTCTATGTACAGTAGAGGTGGTGACAGTGGGCACCCTTGTCTTGTTCTAGTTTTGGGGGGAATCTTGTTTTCAACATCTCCTCATTACATTTAATGTTGACTGTGGGTTTTTTCATATATAGCATCTATAATTCTGAGGTGTATTTCTTCTATGCCAAGTTTGTGTTCAAACCAAGAGGGTTTCATCATGAAAGAGAGCTGGATTTCATTGAATGCTTTTTCAGCATCTATTCAGATGATCATGTGGTCTTTGATTTTGCTTCTGTTTATGTGGTGATTTTCATATGCCAAATCATGCTTGCATCTCTGGGATGAAACCCACTTGATCTTGGTGAATTATCTTTTGATGTGCTACTGGTTTGCAATTATCTTCTTAAGGATTTTTGCATAAATGTTTGTAAGAGAAATAGGGCTGTAGTTTTTCTTTTGTTCTTTCTTTTTTTAATTAACTCATAGCTATGTACATCAATGCAATCATGGGATACGATGAGCTGGTTTTACATACAATTTGGAATGCTTTCATCAAACTGGTCAACATAGTCTTCACAGCATTTTCTTAGTTATCATGTTAAGACATTTATATTCTACAACTAGTAAATTTCACATGTACCCTTGTAAGATGCACTGTAGGTGTGCTCCCACCAATTATTCTCCCTCCACCCATCTACCCTCCTCCCTCTCCCCTTTCCTCTTCTTGGGCTATTATTAGGTTATAGCTTTCATAAGAAAGCTATAAATTGGTTTTATAGTAAGACTGAGTACATTGGATACTTTTTCTTCCATTCCTGAGATACTTTGCTAAGAAGAATATGTTCCAGGTCCATCCATGTAAACATGTAAGAGGTAAAGTGTCCATCTTCTTTAAGGCTGCATAATATTCCATGGTGTACATATACTACAATTTATTAATCCATTAGTGGGTCAATGGGCTCTTGGGCTTATTC
>NW_003852453.1:11672342-11673601 GCF_000181295.1 Otolemur garnettii
TATTCATTAGTGATATTGGTCTATAATTTTCTTTTCTTGTTAGGTCTTTTCCTGGTTTGGGGATCAAGGTGATGTTTGCTTCATAGAATGTGTTGGATAGTATTCCTTATTTTTCTATATTTTGGAAAAGGTTGAGTAGTATAGGTACTAGGTCCTCTATAAAGGTTTGGTTGAATTCTCATATGAAGCCATCTGGTCCCATGCTTTTCTTTTTAGGGAGATTTTGTATAGTTGATGCTATTTCAGAACTTGATATAGGCCTATTCAACATTTCCACTTGATTCTGGCTAAGTCTTAGAAGGTGGTGTGCTTCCAAGTATTGGTCAATTTCCTTCAGATTTTCATATTTCTGAGAATAAATTTTCATGTAATATTCATTAAGGATTTTTTGAATTTCTAAGGGATCTGTTGTTATTTTGTCTTTACCATTTCTGATTGATGAAATTAGAGATTTTACTCTTTTTTTCCTGGTTAGGTTGTCCAAAGATTCATCTATTTTATTGATCTTTTCAAAAAACCAACTTTTTGATTTATTGATCTGTTGTATAATCCTTTTGTTTTCAATTTCATTTAATACTACTCTACTTTGGTTATTTCTTTTGTTCTGCTGGGTTTGGGATTGGAATGTTCCTCCTTTTCCAGTTGCTTGCGATGTCCTATTAAGTTGTTAACTTCCTCTCTTTCCGTTCTCTTGAGTAAGACTTGCAGTGCTGTAAGTTTCCCTTTTAGGATTGCCTTTGCAGTATCCCAGAGGTTCTGATAATTCATGTCTCCATTATCATTTTGTTCCAAAAATTTGGTAGTTTCCTTCTTAGTCCCATCTCTGACCCAGCTGTCATTCAGCAAAAGGCTATTTAGCTTTCATGTTTTTGTATGAGTATGCAGATTCCTGTTGTTACTGAGTTCCACTATTATTCCATGGTGGTCCAAGAAAATGCAAGGAATAATTTCTATTCTTTTAAATTTGCTGAGGTTAGACTTGTGACCTAAAATGTGATTAATTTGGGAGTATGATCCGTGGGCTGATGACAAGAATGTGTATTCAGTTTTGTTAGGATGAAATTTTCTGTAGATGTATGCTAAATCCAAATGTTGTATGTTTAAGTTTAAATGTAAAATTTTTTTGCTCAACTTCTTATTGGAGGATCTATCTAACACTGCCAAAGGAGTGTTGAAATCTCTGACTATGATGGAGTTGGGAGAGATCAAGTTGCTCATGCCTGTTAGAGTCTCTCTCATAAATTAAGGTGCATTCTGGT
>NW_003852453.1:11674427-11687725 GCF_000181295.1 Otolemur garnettii
AACATGAAGGACGTAAAGTCTCCATCTTTCTTAATGGTTGTATAGTATTAAGAAAGAAAAACTGGTTGGAATTGGAAGGCCTGAGTTTTTTTATCTAGTCAGCCAATCTGTGCCTCTTTAGGGGACAATTTAAGCCTGAGACATGGAGTCCAAACATTAATTGAGAATATTGAGAATATTGATAAGCCTGGTAAAATTTTGGGTATTGAATTTTTCAAAATTCTAGTGGTCATTTTTAATCATTTCATCACTGTGGAAATTGGAATTTGACCAAAAGTTTCTGAGTGAGTTTACTTTTGTGGTGGAGGATTATACTGGTCATTATGGAGGATAGGTCTAAGAATATCCTGGAGAGCTGGTTATTCATGTTACCAGAGTTTTTCTCCTGATTCCACCCCATGCTTAATTTACACTGTTTGGCTAGATGAGCAGATAAGGAGAAGTTGGTTTGGGGGCTCCAGGAGTAGTTATTAACTAGCCCTCAGACCAGTGTCTTTACCTGTTCTCCTAGAGCTTTGCTAAGGACCCTGAGAAACTGGAGGCCTCCTTGGTTTGGTGGGGCTAAGTCATTCTGTCTTGTTTTCAGCTGGTCTCTGTTCTACCCTAGTAAATCAGTTACTCTGGGTTGAAGTCTCAGCTGTGGAGAAATACCAGCAATTAAGTCACCCTGCTCCCCACAGGCAATAATTAGAAAATGAAAATCACACCTTCCCACAACCACATACCCAGAGTACCACTTTGGATTGTCCTCCGGTAATTGGCTTAGTTCAAGATGTGCAAATCAATTGTCCCAGTCAGCACTGGTCTCAGGTGGGGGAGTTCAAAAGGTCTCTGATTAGTAGATAACAGTGGTCTGCTGGTAGCTCCGGTATGACTGGCTCCGGTGCTCTGTGAAGTCAGAAGGAGCACATAAATTAGCAACCAAGCCAATAAATTAGTCTAGGAAGGTTGATACTTCCTTCCCCACCTTGCCCCTCTATCACACCCAGTCACTGATAACCCCAGAGAGCTGTGACCCAATTCCCCTCAATGAACAGATGCCCCAGGGGTTTATGCCTGCCTGAGTCAGAGGAAGATCTATGTCTCCTCAGCCAGGTAGATTTTCTCGGCCACTATCCAACAGGGGGAGGTGAGTGAGGTCTGAAAACCTCGGTTGCTTAATGGAGGCTGGGCAGTTCACTCAGTTCCAGCCTCACCTCTGATTGATGTTGCTGGCAGAACAGCACAACTTTGCAGAGTGTTTCTGTCCTGCTATCAGATGCCCCTGGAGGTGACAGAAACCAGGACACAGTTCCGCGCAGTGGCAAGCAATTAGAGCTCACCCTGATCTGTCATTTCCAGCCTCTTCCTGTCCGCCTCTGTCTCAGCTATGATCCCCTGTGGGCCAGTTGCTTATCCTCAGTAAAGCAATCCTCTAGCTCAGCCCCACCCTAGGAATAAAACAGTCCTCTGGGTCCAGCCTGCCCTGGGAGTGTGCCTTTTATTCATGTCCCAGATCCGTCCACCAGTGGCTGCCCCTGGAGAAGGTGCCTGGCTTCCTCTGGTTGCCCAGAGAGACAGGGCATGTCTGTCTGGGATAGCCCCAGGGGCATGAGCCTTATTGTTCCTGCTGCTGCCACTTTTCTGTGCCTGAGGGTACCTCCACCACTTCTGTATGGTTCCCTCCCAGGTGACCATCCTCTCCTTACTCCCATGCCACACAATCAGCATAGCTGAGCAAGGGCCCTTTTCCCTGTCCACACCTCTTGAGAAAATGCCCAAGAATCTGGACTCCATGGAGGACAGGCTTCCAGACCTTGGGGTGAGAGTGGAAGGGAGTGCTGGGAGTTCAGAGTTGCAGATAGAGAATACATACAGTTTTATACAGTTTTATGCCTGACAGGAGAGTGCCATGGCACCCTAATATGGGTAGAGGGGTCCAGTTTTTAGAGGGTCTCTCCCATGGGATAGAATGGGAGGACGTTTGAACTCTGCTTGCTTGTTTGTATGAAGCTTACTGCAAGCCCGTCTCATAGGGGAGGGGACTCCCACTTGGCGATGGATTCAGTATCTTTGCTTTTATCTTTGGGGTCATAGCTCTCCTCAGCAGGGTTGATGTGCGTTTTTCAACCTTCTCTCTTGGCTCAGCTCCAAAACCATCAGCTTACTTGCTAAACTTTTTGTTTTTTAACTTTCCTTTTGGATGGGAGCCTCTTTGGAAAGCTGGCTGCAGTCTGCCATCTTACCTCTGCCCCCCTATTTCTCCATAATTTATAGAACTTAGTTTTGCAAGAAACAGAATTCTTAGCTTGCAGTTGTATTGTTTAAGAAAATTTAAAATGGTACTAAAATACTTTCTGGCCTGTAAGCTCTCTCTGAGAAGTCTGCTATTAGTCTGATGTGTTTTCCTCTGTATTAGTTGTGGATTTTGTCTTATAGCTTGTACCACTTTCTAGATCATGTTGACTTTCAGCATGTTTATTAATATGTTTATTGAAGATATCCTATTTGCTATGAGTCTTTCTGATGTTCATTGACTATCTTGTATGTGGATATATGAATGAATCTGTAGTAATAACAGAGAAGTTTTCCTCAATAAATTCCTCAACCAGATTTTCTATGCTTTTGGCTTTTGGTTATTCTACATTGTCCCATTCCCCTGTGATTGTCATAGTCCAATCCAGTCCTGGAGGATCTTCATTTGAAATGGTTGGTCTTTAGGGTATTGATGAAACCTTAGGCAAGGATCTGGAATAGTTCTTCTCTAAGGAGGCAGTTGTTGGGCGAGATTGCTCTGTCCAAGTCTCCCCACAGCAGTAGCAGTGACTCCTTAGTGAGGCTATCTAGCTGGTGGTCACAGTTGTCAGGGCTGTGTGTGTTTGATCCACTCAGGTCTAGATGTAATGGCAATATGCATCAGGATGCAGTTTTTGTCTAAAAGATCCATGGGGGAGAGCTGGACCACATGTGTGGCATTACATGGTACTAGAGGAGTGTTGCCTGATGGTTACTACATGGGTCATTGGGAATGTGGACCATGGTGTGGTGGCAAATAGGTTTGGGGGCTTGTTCTTCAGGTTAGTAGGCAGAGCTGCATGGGCTGCTAGATCGTTCGTGCTCGCTAGTCACATAAGTTATACTGGGGATGCTACTGTGGGACCTCTTGATGTCTGCACCTGCACCATTCAAATTCTCTGGTTGAGGAGCTCCTCATCATAGGCATATAAGAGCATTTGCTCTCCCTGCTCCCCGTCCAGGCTGGCAAGAGCTGATGTGGAGGCAGCTTCATGCAGCTGATCCCTGTAGGGAGCTTCAGACCCAAGTGGTTAGAGTGGCATCAGCTATGGAAGCCCAGGAACAGAAGCTTGCTGCGTCTGCTCTCCAATGTGACTTACCATACAGTGTTCGAGTAGTTCCCTGATCAGAATAGAGGCCCACAGTGGGGATCTCTCAAAGCTCAAGTCACAATGTCTCTGTGTGGAGCATGTGGCCCTAGGTCTCCATCCTTTATTCCTTCTCCATATATAGGTATCTCCCCTCAGGTACCTTCTGATCTTTGTGTGTGGATCTCCTTGTCCTTATCTCCTTCACTCTAAGTGTCTCCCATCATCTATCTGAAGATTTATAGTGCTCTCTCCAACAGAGTCTGTTTGTATGCATTCATCTATATTTGCATCTTTCGATCCTCTCCTGGAGAGAAGAATATGCAGACTCCTTCTAGTTCACTGTTTTGGCTCCTAAAATTATCTATTGCTAGATTTATTAACTATCATCTATCCTATGATTTCCAAAACTCTTTTAGAAACAGTTTCTTTAGCACATTAGTGATTCTTGTAGCAGCATTAATGCTCATTGTGAAACTCAAAGTAGAAGGTTAATACATAATTCTCCTTTTTCTTGATGATGACCATTAAACAATCCCCAGCACTAGTTTTACATGAAAAACAAACTTTGAAAATGAGAATTCCAGGAAATAGTGTTTTGTTTAGCTAAAAATAAAGTTTAGAATGAAAAATAAAAGCTGATAGTTGAAGTTGGGTGATGGTTATGTGGAGATTCATAATATTTTATTTGATTTATTTATGCTGTAATAAACCTGAAATTTGTTTTATAGTAAAAAATTAAGTTTTTTTAAAGTATGGAGTTCTCATTTCACTTACTATTTCATTGCTAGGCTCAAGAAGTATTTTAAATATTTTTAAAAGATTTAAATGGTCATTTTAAATGTTTTTGCCCTGAAATTTCATTTAGATATTTTTTCAATAGTGGTGGAGTGGCCCTAGCCTGTATCAACACTAGCACCCTGCTAAGAATGAAGGGAGATGCTCTTCATGGGTCAGGATCACAATCATGAAATAGGGCTGTTCAAGATAAACTGAGATGGATGGTCTACCACTTGCTTGGTATTCTACTGAAAATCCTTTAAAAAGGCTTATCTGAAAGTCAACAAGTAAATGAGTAAATATAATGAGAAAATAAACCTCAGAAGCAATGCCAGTTTTTTCCCGTTCTGCTTGAACTTGCGAATGAGGCAGGTTATTATTCATGAGGGAGGGTTGTGCTTCCTTCTTCGGGAGAATGACTATCCAAATATAAGCTTCCTGGCAATGCATGCTGCAGGGTTTGGGTACAGCATGCATGGCTAACCCTTTGAGAGCTAAGGAGCTCCCGAGTGCCAGTTGGCTATCGAAGATTACATGGCCCCCTGCCAAATCACTGTTCCCCTGGCAGCCATGGAAAATCTTTCCCTTATTCAACCATTGTGTCCAGCCAGCTGGCAGAGGTGTGACCACTGGGCTGTGAGTGTGTTGCTGGTGACAAAACTTATGCCTCAAGTCTCAGATGAATGCTTGCTATGGTGGTCACACAGTTTTCTCAAACAAAATTTTTTAGTTTTGATAATAATGCGAATACTGTTCCTGTATTTATCTAAAATATAAAACTTCACTATTAATATGATAACTATTTTACATTTTCAAATTCAATTTTATTTAATACATTTTAAAATTTCTTTTCCAGATAACATTAATCACAACTCCAAGCCAGCCTAAGTAACACCATAATAATGAAAAATGCTCCACAAATGTACAATGTATTTTTTGAGTAATATTTTGGACATACTATGTCTTAGTCAAGCTTGTACTCAAAATTAATTTTGAGCTTATATTATGGTAGATTTTAAGCAAAATATTTGTCTCTCAATAAACATTCATCTTTTAAATAATTTAAATCCATGTCAGCTACTATGAAAATTATATTTTTACTTCACCAAGAACTTTAAAACTATTAATATACTTTAATGTAGAAATTCAATTTTGAGAAATTCAATCTTAGGAAATAATGAGAAAATGACCAAATATATGTCACAATTTTATTTATAATTATGGTTAACAATAAATTAAATCTGTAATAATTAAGAAAGTGGTGAAATATTTTGTGATTTCATACTTGAAATATTAGGCAGTCTCTAAACTATATTTAGGAATAATTAAAGTATTCATATAACTTTAGTTTTGGATGAATTCTTTTCATCTAGCTATGTTCAATACCATAAATATATATGGATAGAACAATATTAGAAGAAGGTGCTATAAAACATTAATATAGCACATATAGCACATTCTCCATCTGTGGAGTTGGTGGACAATAATGATATTTAAAAATATTTTTGTTGATGAGTTTTCTGATATTGATAATCTACTAATGTTATTTAATTTAACTATATTAAATGAGATCTATCTATCTATCTATATATGAATACATATAATATATATATAGTTTACCTTTGAACAATATGTGAGTTAGGGGTTCCAACCCCTGACACAGTTGAAAATTCACGTATAACTTTTGACTCCTGCCCAATTTAACGTTGATAATAGCCTACTCTTAATGATCTTGCCATAATTATATTCTTACAATAAAGTAAGCTAGAGAAAAGAAAATGTTATTAAGAAAATCATAAGAAAGAGAAAATGTCTTTACTATTCATTAAGTAGAAGTGGCCATCATCATAAAGGTTTACATCCTTATCATCTTCAAACTGAATAGACTGAGTAGGAGGAGGAGGTGGAGGGGTTGGTCTTACTACCTTGTGGATGGTAGGGGGAGAGGTGGAAGAGATGAATGGCGAAGCAGGTGAGGCAGGCACACTTGGTGTAACTTTACAGAAATACATCATAATTGCTGACTTTTTAAAATTTTCATTTCTCCAAAAATGGCTGTATGTGGTATCAATTCTTTTCCCACTATTTGCTTTTGTTTCATTTCTGTATCACAGAAGGGTCTATTGTAAAAGAAGCCAAAGCCATCTTGAGTAACTGGAACATCTCTGCCGCATTGTCTAAATGTCACCTTGTTTTCTGGTCCTGTTTCTTTTCAGTGGTTCTCAACCTTCCTAATGTGGTGGCCATTTAATACAGTTCCTGTGGGTCATGACCCACAGATTGAGAACCACTGTAATCTACATCTTTTTCTTCATCATCTGGTATTGGTTTGGAAGCATTTCTTTCCATCAAGTCATCTTCTGGTCATTCCTCTTGTATGGTATCTATTAGCTTTTGGATTTCTCTAGCACCTTTATCTTGAAAACCTTTATACTCTACTTTGTTTATTCCATATTCTCAATCTCTTTCATGATTTCCTTGTTAACTCTGTTGACACCTTTGAAGTCAGGGACAACATTCTCACACGGTTTCTTCCAGCAGAAGTTTATTATTTCAGGTTTGATTGCTTTGATGTTTTCTTCTATAACAACAAAGGCATCTTTAGGGGCATAGTCCTTCCAGACTTTCATGATACTGCCTCAGTAGGGGTTCTCGTCGACAGCATGGACAATCCATGACTCACTCAGAGATATTTAGGGGCAAGGAGACCACTTGAATGTTTTTGGTATTGAACTCTTGGGATTCTGAGTGGCTAAGGCCTTTGTCAATATCAAAAGAACATTAAAGGGGAGTTCCTTACTGGTATAATACCTCCTGACTTCAGGGACAGAGCATGGATGGAACCAATTCAGAAGACAGGTCTTCATCTCTCTGGTCATTCTGTACAACACAAAGACTGGCAGCTGAGCTGGAATTCATCTTTTCCCTTTAAGGCTTGTGTTCTATACATAAGGGCAGTCCCTACCATAAACCTGAACTGCACTTGTACAACGTATAGCCTATCCCTTCCAACCTTAAATCCAAACCTCATTCTATAATTATCAAACCTTTCTTTGCTGCCATTAAATTCTCCAGCTTTAGGTCTTTCACCTTTCTTTTGGTTGAAGTTTTCCTATAATGACTGCACTCTGTCTTGAGTCATTACAGTCTACATGTATGCCTGTCTTTTAGCAATCCTGCATGCACATAAAATTTTCAATACAAAATAAAAAGGTATTTTTTAAAAAAGGAAGGGTTTTTCCACACTTGCTGGTGTAGCCACAAGACAACATCATGAACTTCTTCTTTTTCTACAATGGCTCTTATGCCAGATTCATTAATCTTGATATGGTGGGCCACTACCACTGCAGACCAAAATCTATGGAATATATTAAGCAATTCAACTTTTTCTTATACTGCCATGACTTTTCTCTGCTTCTTGGGAGCACTCATCATCACTACTGGCACTTCAGATGAGTCACACTGTGTTATTCAAGGTTTACAGTACTGTGCTAAACATGATGAAAAATACCAGAGAAACAGAGGGATCAATGATACTCAATTTCCTGGCCTGAAGAACTGCTGACGTGGAGATGATCAGCATCACATGATGTTTTAAAGAAGATCCATGATCCATCATAATGGGGATCTTAATGCCCACAGTAGCTACCCCTAATTTATTTAATAATATGGATTTGAGAAAACTCATCTCTTGTTTTGATAGTAAAAAAAGTTCTAGTTACTTGTAAATATGTCTTAGTTAAGTGGATAAGAGACAGTAAGATATTTTTGTGTCTCTAGAAAAATAGTTCTTCAGAATGTTAATATCATCTGTCTATAGTTTATCATTTTCCTGTGCTCCCTGTTTTACTGAGCTCTGTTTATAATCTTCAAAATTAGCATAGACACACTTATATCCCATTTATGGAAGGTACCAAATTAATCTTTGATCTTTGACTACAGTTTGAAATCTTTGAAGATGAAAAATATAATATGAAATATACTTTTATTTTATACATCTTAATGTTAATAAAAACATATAAAATAATGTGGCATAAAGTGAAGAAACATAGATGTAAAATATTATGTTTTACTTCTTTGACTTGTACGTGTTTTTCATAGGCCCAAACTGAGTATTTTAGTTTGTTTTGTTTACTTTAAAGAACATACAAAGTTCACTTCTTAAGATATTAAAGTTGTGCTTTGATTTATTTTTATTAAGTTGTGTACCTATACAGCAAATGTCCAAAAAAAGTTCCTATTAATATAAAGGCCTAAGAGTAATGTTTTCAGAATGGTATTGAAGAGAGAGGAATATGCTGATAGCATCTTGAGAAGTTAAGTTAATTTTTGCATTCATTTTGCTTTTATTCTATGCCTGGATTTTTTTTCCTTTATCCACTGTGTCTTCCAGTGGACAAGTAAAATCCTATTGATGCATCAAAACTGATATAAAATTCATCTGCTTCATTAAGCCTCTAATCTCCCACCAGCAAAAAAATAATTTCTCATGTTGGTGCAGTCTCTCCACACCATTCCTAAGAACACCTTTATATATTGCATTGTGTGTGTGTGTCCTCATGTCTGTGCACAAGTTTTCACATTTAGTTATTTTCAGTTTGGGAAGAAACTATGGGCTTTGGGCTTCATAGACTTTGATTCATAGGTTATAACCTTGGGCTCAATATATCCGTCCACGCTGGAACTAAAAAGACAATTCTGCAGTTAGTGGAGATGAAGCAAGTAGGGGTCAAAAATAGTTTACCAGCATTGAAACCTAACAACAGTTCAAATATGGCCATTTTTTGATAATTATTTTTATATGAATATATTATCATTTAATTTTCTGTTCCCCAATGTACCAATCACAGTGTTTGTAAAAGAAGTTTCAAGACATTTTCAATTTTAGGTGGTGTATCTTTTAATACACAAAGCTATCTATGTTTAATGTTGGGAGCTGATTTAGCAATATTTCTTGTTTTAAATAAATGTCAAAGCATTTAGCGAACAATAAATGGATTATTTCTTAATTTGTTTAGCTTTCTCAGCTTATTATTAACTTTAACCTTTTAATTTATATTCACATTACTTCAGGTAAATAACTACTTACAGCTACTCCAGTATGCTTTGTGCTAACTGCTTTTTAATAACCTAATATGTACCTGCATATAACTAGCATTTAGGGATTCAATATTAAAAATTTGATTTTTTATTAATAATGTATTTGAATAGCTTATGAATGTAAACTAATTATCATTTTTTCCTTATAATTTGCAACAACCACAAATATTCACAGAAATATTTAAGGCTTTTATGATTAAATATTGATTTTTTAAAATTGTTTTGTATTACAATCCATCCAAATAAAAATATAATTCAAATTTTGTTTTGCTGGTGTCCATTAATAAAATGATACTCTTTGTTCACTTGGTAGTGATACTATCCCTGAATTGGGAGGTCTAAGGGAACAAAATATTTCATGTGATTTTCAAAAAGAAAAAGTAGAAGGAGGCAGATTTTAGTAAATCTAGCTTTCATATTTGTTTACACTAATATCACATTCTATTTAATTTTTTAATCCACCTCCTTTTTAAGTAATCTCTCACTCTGTTTCCCTATCTGTTAGTGTCATTACTCACTGTAGGCTTGAACTCCTGGGCTCAAGTGATCTTCTTGCCTCAGCCTCCCAAGTACCTGTGACTACAGATGTATGCCACCAGGCCTGGCTAAAATTTCTTATTTTTTATAGAAGTGAAGTCTCTGCTGTGTTGCCCTGTCTGGTCTTGAACTCTTGGCTTCCAGTGATCCTCCTGCCTCAGCCTCCCAAAGTGCTGGGATTATAGCCATGAGCCACATGCCTGGCCCCAACTTCCTTTTATAAAGCACCTACTCTGTGTTGGGAGACAGAATAAACACTGGAGACATAGCAGTTGAATATAGTATGATAAAACTTGTCCTATGCTGTTTTTAACCACTAAGATTCTATTTTCAAATATATAGATGCTATATTCCATTCAAAAATTATGCTTATATTTTTGACTTCACAGTAACACAGCAAATGTTAGTCATACTCTATCATTGTAGAAATCAGAAGCAGATACAACTGATTGATGAGATAACCAAGAGATGCAGTATCAAGCCTCTATGAAACTCCTTTGAAACTTTTAATTTATGAAGATTAACTGTTCAAAAAGTGAAAGACACCTCAGAACCTTTACATTTTGTGAAATACCACACCATATATCTTTGATAGTGAATAGGATGCTCAGAAAGTAAAACATTCACTTTTATCTTCCATCTTTTATTTTTTATTTAAAAATAAAGCCCTCCATAAAATAACCCCCACAACGAGTGCTGTGTCTGCCACTGTGTTTCATTAGACTCTCCAATATGGTAAACATCAAAATGTTGGGAGCCAAATAAAGATGAATTTTATGTCTGTTATTCTTCAATATGTATAAAATAAATATGTTTTCTGTGGAAAGAAAAGGAAAGTATTTTTTGGCAAAGTTAACTGACTTAGCCCTTAACTAAAAATATTGTGCATTTTCTTTGCACTTGAAAATAACCTCTTAATATGCTAAGAAGTCAATAATATTAATTTCACAATCAGTTCAAGCATAATGAAAAGCCAATATATTTAAAACCAGTTATTGCTGATAATCAAGTTAATCTACAGTAGCCTAATTAGCCAGGTAAACGATCCATTTTTTTTTCCATATAGTGGTCTTCTTTTATGTGTTTTCTGTAACACAGTGCATGTTTAAAACATACACAGCTATATACAATGGATTATAAATTAAATAGTTTGCCTATATTCTGTTCAACTTCAGTGCCTTTATTCTGATTTAAGCCTTGTAAAATATGCAATGTTTTTGTACCTATTATATCTTTCTATAACCAACTGATTACTCAACAAATGTATTCTAATGTCAGACGCTATTTGCAGGTGCCTTGTGGTGAAAACCATATAATTTAAATGGATATTAACCCTATGTCTAGACTTGAAAAAATATTTTTTTCGAGCAATACTAAAAGCGTATTAGTTCTGTCTTAAAATTTTCTTACTTTGATGATCTTTACAAATTTAAAGGCTGATTTAGTATAGTTGTAGCTATTTCCTCGCCTGTGATGCATTCTTCAGTTGGGCACTTTCCTTATTGCATTTGCTACAAGGAATCAAGGATGCAAGTTTGCATTGCCCTGTACATGTAATGAGGAAAAGCCACGCTGGGGTAGTCACCTTCACCATCACACATTCCATTTAAATCTACAGTAATAGACTCATACTCCTAGAAGGCTTGCTGTGTTTGTTTGCAAACTAGTATGCAGTACTTACAAGTCTGTGGTTTTATTGACATATTCCTTTCCATTCCTGTGGTTTTTAATTGAAACCCCCACTGGCTTGCCCAGCTTCAGGAATGCAGAATATAGGAGTTTTATATTTACTTTCCAACTTAGGCCAGAGGAACTCAGAAGCTCCAGCGTGTGCAATGAAATTTGTAGATTTTAGTGTTTCATTTGGTCTGTAATAAAATGATGAGTTTTAGCATGTGTTGGGAATTAATGGCTGAATTAAATCTGAGTTTATGAGCAATTTCTGCTCTAACCTTTGAGCATAATCATAGAATTCAGTCTGGATTTATTTCCTCAAGAGCCTTTTAATAAACATTTGCAACACACTGTAGTAGGTGCTAAGACTTGGAGAAAATATTTTTTTCTCTCTAAGTAGTCAAGTTAGCAGCACCATGCTGGTTCTCACTCAGCTCCACGTAGCACATGTTATTTGACTTTATTACTGGTTGCAGGGGAAAAGCTGCTTGTATTCATTTGTCTCTTTTCTCCCCCTTCTGCAGTCATATTTTGGCAATGCAGAAATGAATATTCAATTTGGGTAGTGAATCTTGTAACAAAGGACTGAGCGATTCACAAGGATTAACTTTGGTCAGCTCTTTCCTTTACTTTTTGTCTGACCCTGTTTCTTCTCTCATTTGACCAGTTTACAAACTGTCTAAAGTGGAACCTTGGTTTTTTCCCTGTAACACTTTTACATGAACTTAAAATGCATGAAATATGTGAAAGGAAGAAGGGAAACCAAGAATACCTTCATCCCCCTGCACACCCTCTGCCCAAATCCCAACATCATCTTACCACGTCCTGCAGAGAGTACAGCATCCAGGAATCTTATCTTTATGTCATATTTTCACCAAAGATAGAGAGCGGACCATTAGAATATGGCAAGGAAATCCAAATATTTTCACCAATTTTTTTGTCCAGATGTTTAGCTGAATTAAGAAAAAAATTATATCTATATATCTGCAAATCCTACAAAAATTATATCGTGATTCAATTTCCTACAAATCTCAATTTAAATTCTCACATGATATACATCATATGTTGATTTTCTTGGGATAGACTGAAAATTTACTGAGCTTTTTCAGATTGAATCAACAAAATCAAGTTTGTAGTTGTAAGTACTACTTTTTTTCTAATGTTATGGGGAAAATGGAAGTGAAAAACTTTATCCCTTAATTATGGTAAATGATAACTAGCTATAGGTTGAGATTCACCATGTAACATATATAAAAGTTCCTCCAATCCTATTAATAAATTGAGGCATTTCCTTTTGACCAAGTGTTAATGATTTTAGGGTACGTCTCTAAATGACATCATGATTTAGCATAACATTATGTTCATTATTAGTAAGATGTAAATGCTTAATTGAACTGTCCTTCCATTGTGTATGAGTGATAAATACATCTTCAGACAGAGCTTCTTACTAAATTCTGTATTAATGCACCATTTGAATGATGAGAATTATGAGATATAAAAATAAAGTAGACTTTTGGTTCTATTTCTCCCTTTTTAAAGGTTATTAAGAAACATGTGTTTTTGTCCTGAGATTATGGCAACACAAACATATCTAGTGCTAGTGAAACAATAGTAATAATCCTAAAGTAAGATGTAAATAATAAAAATTAAATATCTAAAACAAGCATTGCCGGAAGGATTGATCCTAACCAAAAAATAAATAAATAGAATGAGAGAGGTGAAAAACACCCTGATTATCAAGGGGTCTTGGTAAAGGGGTCACATCAAAATGAGAATAAGAGAACATTATGAACTTGATGTCAGTAAAGATTCAAGTTAAGGGGAAATGAAGAAATTTCTTGAAAA
>NW_003852453.1:11688314-11692227 GCF_000181295.1 Otolemur garnettii
GTTAGAACCTGAATTATTGAATGATATCTGATCTATGTTAGTCTCCTTTTTTGAAAAATAAATGAGAGGGGAAGGAGGATTAATATATATATACATATTTATATATTTATGTATTAAATTGTGTAATCATGTTATTATCTGAAACTAATACCATGCTGTTAAAATTTAGATAAAGTGTCCTGTAATGCATACAAAATGTTCATTTGCTGAAGGCCATTAAGTTAATTTCCTGGCAACAAGATTAAATGCAAGGCATTTACATAATCATTAGTCGTGAGGTGTAGAAAAGATAATTAAATATTCCACCACATTAATTTCTATTTAATTAACTGTGCTTTAGTGATCCTTCTGTCTGAATATTAATATTGTGTAAATAAACAATTAGAATGCATGTTTCCTCTTAAAATTAGGTAGAAGGTGCAATTATTAATTTAATTATATCTTATTTTGAATCCTAATCATGTTAATACAGTTTAAAAAGGTCTATCATTGGTCTCATTGATGACATTCTCACATTTTATATTTCCAACTACAATGTAGCTTATAGACATAAACATTTATTCATTTAGTTTATAGCAATAGTTAACTGCTTTCCTAATATTAATCTGTGGTTTCTTTAATTCAGCACTGATACTGTACTTTAAAAAGTGAAAATTAGGTATACAGTAAACCTCATCAGCTATGACCGTACTCACTTGGAACGTGATATTTCTGAGAAATGAGTATACTATATAGAAAGAACAAAACTTAATCTCAAATAAGATTGAGATTAATCTTAAATAAGATTATTTTATCTTAATTATCTCAAATAAGTAGAGTCAAGATTTATAGCCAATGAAGAGTACACCAAGAGATAAAATTTACGAAGTTTTAAGAGGTTTTTCTTGTGTGTGTGTGTGTGTGTGTGTGTGTGTGTGTAGCATTAGGAAAACTCTTGCAAAGATAATTAGCCATTACTGAATCTAAGAATTTTATTGTTTTAGGTGACAGACATTTGTGGAAGGTGTAGATGGGAATGAAGCGAATTCTGTACCGTACATTCACTGTATGCTAAAGATTCTTGCCTTTATTTGCCTGGATATTTCAGAGGCCCAGAAATGAAAATATCTTTGAGGGTAGTCTTTCTACCTCATGAGAATGCAATCTTAGCTAAAATATTAAGTTACATGAAAATATCACTATGAACTGGTTATATTTTCCTACCAGGAAAAGATGGTTTTTTTTTTTTTTTTATATTGAATTGTCACATCCCAAGCAAAAATGTTTGTGTTTTCCACATGCAATATTTATTTGGGCAAACAATTCAATACTAATTTTAACTGTCTAAAGAGACTTTCCAGGGAAAATGATGTGTTTCAGTAGCACGTATTTCCTAATGGAAACATATGTTTCTAGAATTATAGAAGGGGGAATAATAAAGGTGCTTTTGTTTCTTTTCAAAGCTTTTGGGACTTTTAAACTTACAATATGATATGGTTAGTGTTCCCCTGGGCTGACCAAACTATATTCTCTTCTGATTTGGGAAACTAACTGTTCTATGTGTTGAAAATCATTTTGCTTGTGTAGTAAATTCATACTTCCATCCTTTTCAACCCCCAAAGTACCAACTCTGATGTACAAGGGATCCCATAGGACCCACTTTCACAGGCTAAGTTCTGAACCACTTGATACTATCCATGACTCATAAATCCTAATAGTGATTTTCTAGCTACTATTTCTCACTTTGTTTGGCCCCCTCCTCCAACCCCGTTTCTGTTAAAATCTTTCTGTTGTCCTGTTCTCATGCAGCTTTAGTATCACTAGAATGTTCAGATTTTTAGTTCATCCAGGTTACTATGACCTTTTCTCATTCATTCCAAGAAGATTTCTGAGCAACTATTTTTTCAGTTTCTGCCACTACCAAGATGAATAAGACAACAATCTTAGTTGATCTGTTTTTTCTATTAAGGAGTACCTGAGGATGGTTAATTTGTAACACAAAAGGATTCATTTGTTTCATGGTGCTGCAGGTTGTACAAGAATCATGGCACCGGCCTCTGCTTTAGTGAGGACATCAGGCTGCTTCTAGTCCTGTGTAGATGACATGGTGAGAGAGGAAGAAAGAGGAGGAAAGTGTCAGGCCCTTTTAGGAACAAGGTCAGGGAGATCACATTTCAACAAGAGACTGGTGGTGGGGGGGGGAGCAAACAAACCATAGCAATGAGATAACCTTATAAACCATTTATATATCCTGGTGGAGGGCACATATATAATACAAGGGTAAATAAGTAAATATGTATGAAATAAACCTTTCTTCCATCACTAATTAGACTTGGGGGTTGGATTAAAACATTTAGGCTCATGCTAAGTTGAACGGTGATTTCAGAGGATGCATTCCCTTTGCAGGAGGAAGTACGCTTTTTCTAAATCTCCACTTCCTTGAGGGATATTACCTGTGTTTCCAAAGCAAGATGCGGAACCAAAAATTGCAGACAATTTATAGTCATAGAAGGTTTCGTTGTTGCGAGTGATAAAGCACTGCCCATAGCTCTTGGGACAGGTGTTCCCATATTCTCTCAGCAATGCTCTGAATCCCCCCATGGAATGCACAGATCATTGCATATAAATAATTCAAAAACAAGTCTCAGTAAACGCTTCCCCTTTCTTCTGTTTGAAATGTTAATTTCCTTTTTGAAGTTTTTTCTGTTTGATAGTGGGACACAGTTTTGCTTGTCTCAGTGCCAAAGATAGACTGGTAGAACAGTGTAAATGCCTTCTGTGCTACAAAGAATAGAATTTCAAAATTAAAAAAAATAAAAAAACCTATATCCAGTGAAGCCAAGTTTTCAACTTTATCTTTAAAAAATTATATTTTTATAAGCTCTAAGTTCAATTTAATTACACATAAAATTATATTTCTTCTAGAAAAATCATATCTCAAAATTCTCAGCTAGGTATTTACCATAGAGGGATAGTATTTTATTTTATTTGTATAGTCTTATACATTTATATTATGTCTCTACATATACAAGGTGTCCATAATTGCACACAAATTTGCACACAAATTTGTGGACACCCTGTATACTTACTCAGATCTTTATTTTATTATTATATTTTTAAAATGCTTTAGATTAAAAAGAGATGATGTTTAAAAAACAAAAACATTTTTTAAACATAAAACCCAGAGATAAATCAAAATAAGAAATCTCAAACACTGCAAATTTCTTTGGCGCTAATGGTAGAAAACATGTGGAGATCTTAGAACAGTTCTCCAGTTCTGGTAAACATTAGAAATATAATATAACATTTTAATTTAATTACAATTTTGGTAATTTACCCAAGAACTATCAGTGGTTGTATTATATTCTGAAATATTCACAAAACTGATAATCCAGTCTTTCTAAGAGATCTTTATCTTCTTATAGTTTTTTTGAGAGTATTATTAGGGTTCCGATCATCTAGGGCTTCAGTGGTTAATATAAAAATGGAGACAGCAAGAAGTAGTAAGTATGTTGGTTCAGATGTATGTTTCAATTCAATGCTCAAGTGTGGAGGCATCACATCCTCATGTGACGTACAGAAGCTCTCTGAAATCCAAAGGGGCCATTTTGCTTTTAGTAAAGCAATAACTGATAACCCAGAACTCTGATAGGAAGCCAGCATCCTCGTATGAAAGAGTCTTGATATTGGAGAAGAGTGGGCTTTGGAACTAGAAGGTAAGGCTCTGCATCCCAGCTCTGCCATTTACCAGTTATGTAGTAAATGGACACTTCATTTCAATCATGTGAGATATTTTGGGTATAAAGCAAGGAAAATTAAAAAAAATTACCTATGTAATCAGATATTAAACTTCATGTGTTGGGTGTGGTGGCTAATGCCTATAATCCCAGAACTTTGGGAGGCCCAGGCAGGAGGATCACTTGAGACCAGAATT
>NW_003852453.1:11692485-11724297 GCF_000181295.1 Otolemur garnettii
GTTCCACAGTGCAGTGAATTGTGATTGCACCACTGAGCTCCAGTGTGAGCATCAGAGCAAAACCTGTCCTTAAATGATAATAATAATAATAAAAGTGTGTGCATGACAGTCACTAGACAAGCTAGTTAAAAAATACCATGTTCAACGTTGCACTTCATTTGGAATCTCAATTTTAAGAGTAAATCATGGCATTATAGTGCAAGAAGTCCACGATCCATACTTTCCAACGATTTTATGTTACTAATGATTCTTTTTAAATTATCAAATGAAACAAAAATATCAAAATATCTCATAGCTTTGCAACTTGCTAAGCTTGTTTTGTGGTAGTGTTTTGATCATTTTGATTATCCCAACTCTATGACAATTAATTAAAGCAGCTTCAGCAAGTAATTTCACTTTTCTGTTTCAGCTTTCATATCACATTGATAAAATGAGTAGCTTTTGCTAGTTCAACAATTTTAAGCTAACGTGTTTGATTATCATTATCATCAAACACATTTGATTATTCATGTACGTGTGTATGTACATATATGTTATGATCATGGGCAATTTTTGGATACTTTTCAGAATTGTAAATAACAGAGTTCTTTTCCTGTCAAAAAAGTTTTACCAAAAGTCCTTTAACACAGGAAGTGGATAAATGCTATTGAAGCTATGATTTTCTCATAGGGGAAGGTAAAGGGAGAGACAAATTTTCCAAATAACTTCAATTTGAATAGGGTATAGACATTTTACTAAATGGAAACCCTTTCTGCATGGAGCTTCCTAATTTGAATGAAACTCTGGCACTAATTTCAGTCTGCCATCTAGTCTATTCCATTTACTTATTCTGCAAATGGTCAAATAAGGAACAAATCTAGGAAACAGAAAAGAGGATTCATTTTAAATGGAAGTGGGGAATGCATGGAAAATTTTACAAGGAATTTATCACCCCAAAGTTTTGAGGAATGAGTAGGTATTCCAACCTGTGGCAACTTTAGAAGCCTGAGTACAGTACAAAGTACTTAGTGATCTTAGTGACCTTTTTTCTGTTTTTCCCTAGTTTAGCATGACTATTTCCAGAAAGGAAACCTCAGGTAAAACCAAATGCTGAGATTGTCACCCAACTACCTCATGATACTACAGTGACATTGTCATCTAAAATGATTATTATTCTCTGCACCCATTTCTCTATGCCAAGTTATCTACAGAAATAATTGTAATTAGCCAGGGATGTGGAAAGATGCTTACTGAATCAGAAAAGAAAAGAAAAAGGATTTTTTGATTAATGGTAACTTCTTATTTTAAGGACCCTAAAAATTTAATGTTTTTAAATTTTTGCATGGATTCCATATCCCAGCTTGCCTATTAATGGGGATAAGATACATTTTATAAAATTTCCTTTAACTATCCTGGGATATCAGTGCTCTATGTACGATGAGACCAACTTTCTTCAATTAGGAAAGTACTAATTTGAATAAAGTTAAGCTATTGAAATATCCACAGAGAGTTAATGAAACTAATTGAGTTCAAGATATATTGAAAATGTTGAGTGATTATATTATTATAGCAACATACTCATGCAAGCACTAAGTACAATAAAAATAAAATGAAACAAATGGCAGAATAGAGGATGGTATCCAAGGTTCCCAGGTCTCCATATAAGATATATATAAAATCTCTAGGACTTTATTTTTGGAAAACAGAAAGAAATTTAGTATTAACATCTCCTGACACCACATAAATCTTATTTTGTGTCCTGACCTTCTTACTTAAAGGAAGATATTTCTGGATATTTTATTCTAATTTTGCTTTAAGCTTAGTGTTTATTTACTGTGGTAAAGAGATGACAAGGGAGTGAGGTGGAGTGGCATGGCATTATAATTAATCTTTTCCCCTGAAAGCAGAGGTTACTTGGAAATTGATGTATGCATAATTTTTAATAGATGGAGGTGGTAATGGAAATAGATCTAAAAAAATGGCTTAAAAATAAATTCATGATCACAGTCCTGCCAGTTCACTATTGATATTTCGCTACACTGCTCTCTTTGAAAATTGCCTTTCTCTGAACATATTTCAACTACATATTTTCTATAGCTGGTAAACTTGGAAATATACTCTCATTTAGCTCTGAATAATTCAGAACAGGAAGTTGTTTAGCACATGTAACAGAGGGGCATTAGAGAAGTGAAAAGCCCTGGCTTAGATACAAGTGGAATAAATCTTCATCTATCCCAACGCTGTGACTTGAATTCATTGATTCACTCTCCTTATTTCCCTCCTACTCCCTTACTCTTCGTCCTGCTTTACCTCTATTCTTTTTTCTCTCTCTTCCCTTCCATTCTCCTTTTCTCCTTTTGATCTTCCCTCCCTCCCTTATATCCTCATCTTTTACACTCTTCTTTTTACTTTCTCTATCTTTTCCTCTCTTCTAAACTTTGATTTATTGTGTGGCACTTCATTCTGTCTCCTACCCACTGGTGCTTATGTCAGAATTTGTTTGCATATGAGGATGTGTGTGTCTGTGTGGGCAATCATGATTAGGGCACCTCTATTGGTTTTTTTCTCAGATCTCACTCTAAGAGCTGCCTGTTTTGTTCCAGTGATGCTTCAGATGTCCTGATTGTATTGGATGATGCAATTATTTCTCAATTATTTATTCATTTAAGCAAGCATCCATCTAAATATTGATGATACTGCATTTGTTTATTTACTTACTTATTCATTCATCAATTCATATTAGGCAGAGTGCACAGTACTTGGAATTTATTAATTAAAAAAAAAAAAAACATTGTCCATGCCTACAAAAAACTTAAGACTCTACTAGAACAGAGCACCAGATGAGCAGGTCATTATAATACAGCATGATTCATGTTGTGTAAGTTTTTTTGGCACATGGAAGGATTATAGGGACAAACAGAAAAAATAACTAAAAATTTGGAGGGGAGTCTCATATGTAGGGATCAGGAAACAATAGTTTTAACTATCATTTCAGAATTCAGTCTGGTTATCTTCCAAAGGTGATATCAAAGTTAAAATAAGGTAACGGAGTTATATCTTAGTCTATATTCTTAAGCAAAAAAGAATTTGAGGAAAACCTAAAACTTTATCCCAGGGAAAGATGAAAGAATGAAAAAGGGAAAGCAAGGAATGAGAAATTGAGAAGAAAATTCAGTGTGGTATACAGCTTCACAGGGAAACCCAGAAGGTTGCTTGGTAATGTTGGATTTGGGCAGAAGCCAGATGGAACGTCTGCATCTCTCATTCCTATCTCTACTCTCTCACTGAGTAAAGTTTGCTTCATGAATCATTCACCACACTTCAGAGTTATGTTAGGGAGAGTGTCCATGGGGCTAGATGTGACTGCCCTGCCCACTGCACTGGCCACTGAAGGGCACCAAAAACCTTATCCAGTCCAACCTTACTCCTTAGGAATTGCTAAGAATAGTTAGAACTACTGTTAATTAGATTGACTTGAGAAAACAGCATTGGTAACCAAGCTTTTGCCTGTGGGGCCAGTGGCAGGGTATAAGTTATTAGTGGACAAATAGTAGCACCATTGACCAAGGCCAGCAGCTAGGCAGGCCTGTGTGACTCTTAGGAAGAAGATACATCAGTTCCAGTGCAGACAATCCAGGTAGAGGTGGATATGGAGTGAGGGATTTTATACTATATATTTATTATTTTTTTGCAGTTCCACAAAGGTCTACATATATGAAGGATTATGATAGAAGTGTTAGGAGAATAACTAGAACCAGAGCTTTAAGAGAATCATATGTCTATTTTTTCTTTTCCTGAAAGAAATTAAGAAACCACTGTAAGACATTGTAGGTATTTGCATTTTAATGTCTAACTCCAAAAAGGTAGTTCTAATTCAGCCTTTATATCGTCACATGTGATTGAGTGATTGATTCCAGGTGCAAATTAAAACTGGGTACAGAAATCATCATCCTCCTCACTAATAATGATAATAGTGACAATAATAATGATAAAAAACACTAATACTGATTTTACTACACTCCCTTGTATATGTAGAAGTGTCCTCATTTGTGTAATGACGGAGTTAACAGTATCTTCCACAGAGTAATGGTTGAAGGATTTGCCTACTATTAAAGAATTATTCAGTGATGCTTTTGAAAACATGGCAAAAAAATTTTTGTTTTAGGACCATCACAGAAAGTATAGGCAGCATGGCAGTGGGATTTTGCAATGGAAGGAGGGATCGGGTTCAACTTCAAACACAGCAGGGTTAAGTGAAAGTTTATAACCAAGCAGAAGTATGGGGATCTATGGTTGGAAAATACTAAGAGAAGACAACCAACAGAATTCTTTCTGAAGACAGGCCAGGGTGATCAGACATCACCTGGGGGATGGTGGAGGATGAGGAAACTGATTATTAAGAGTGGTCAGAAGTGTGCCCATGCTCAGTGGTTAGGGCGCTGGCCACATACACCAGGACTGGGGGTTTGACCCTGGCCTGGGCCAGCTAAACAACAATGACAACTACAACAAGAACAGAAGAATAGCTGGGAATTGTGGCAGGCATCTGTAGTCCCAGCTACTTGGGGGCTGAGGCAAGAGAATCACTTAAACCCAAGAGTCTGAGGTTGCTGTGAGCTTTGATACTGCAGCACTTTACTGAGGGCGACATAGTGAGACTCTGTCTCAAAAAAAAAAAAAAAAAATAGTGCTCAGAGATCCAAAGTGGGGATTTCTTGCTAAACTGACTTAGCAGGGCTCTTTGTTAAAATTAGATTTTGTGAGGAAGTACACAGATAGGTCTACGTATGTGAATGTTCAGGACCCTCAGTAAAGTTTGCCCAAGCATAGGGTTTTGTCTACATCATCTCACAGTAGCAGCTCAACATAGGGTCTAAATCTGATGTTAACGTGACTTATTATATATTGAGCCCTTAACTCTGTAGCTATCCTCTCTTCCTCTGAGAGTAAAATGTTCTACACCATTACTTGATCACATATTTTAATATTATCATCTAAATTATCATCTCATTTTCATACTTCATTTTTTAATACATGTGAATCTTGGAGCCAGTTAGCTGATAATAAATTACAAAAATGCAAAACTGTAGTCTGAGTTGACCAGAGCCGTTGGGCTGCAATTTGTTCATTTAAAAAATATACACAAACACAAAGATGTAGACATAGATGAACACGGACTTGCATACACACATGGCTTTTCTTGATTTTTGTTTTAAAATCAATAATTTTGAATATTAAGCGGATAAATTATTCAAATAAATCTTAGGTTATCTGAGGCCTCAGAACTGTGTTCTTTCCCTCCAAGGTACATTCTGAATAGATTGACTATCCGACTTCAGGATTCAAAAAGTGAATTACCGCCTTGTTTCTTCAATAGTTATCATCTTCTTTCATCTCTCTGTTTGCATTTATACGCATTTCCTGAAGCAAACAAGCAAATAAAAATTTTATTTGTGTATAGTAATTGCAGATTGTGATTGATAAAAATAAATTCCACCTTTAGGTTAAGCATATTCTCTTCTTGCAAGCGAAATTATGTAGAAGGTTTAAAGTACAAAAAGCTTTGCGCATTGATTTAGAAGAATACATTTACTATAACTGAGCATCAGTTAGATCTTTCACTTGCTGCGTCTAACAGTAGAAAGGGCATTCTTATTACAGTTCAATCATCAATCTCCTTCTTAGGTTTAGCAATAAGCATTTTACAAATGTAGCTTCAACTTTATGAGGATTTTCTATTAAAGTGTAATCAAACCCCGTCTAACCTCTACTTTTCTTGCATCCCATCTACTTAAAAGGTGTCTGCATTCACTGCCTCCTCTTCCTGGCCCAGTCCTACCTCAGCTTCCTATGTTTTATTTCCTACCTATCCATTCTTGCCCTGAAAAATGTCCTCACTAATGTGGTTGCTTGCCTCTTGGTAGAGTTTAGTAAGTAACTTTAGTTTTTGTCTTAGCTGAACGTCCTACGGTCTATGATTTCTCTCGTTGTTTAACACTCTGACACATAACTCTTCTGTGGATCCTTTCCTGCCTCTGACAGTGAAGTTTTAGTTTTTATCCAAGGATTTCTCCTCCAACTACTCACCTGGTGGGAACTTCCATTGTTTCCCCACGTGCAGCTTCTTTTCTACCTCTACATTCTCTGCCAGAGAGGTGTTCCCTTCCACTCAAGTTGATTTTTTGTTTGTTTGTTTGTTTGTTTGAGACAGAGTCTCACTCTGTTGACCAGGTTAGAGTGCCATGGCCTCAGGCTAGTTTACAGCAACTTCAGATTCCTAGGTTCAATTGATCCCTCTGCCTTAGCCTTCCAAGTAGCTACTACTACAGGTGCCTGCCATGATACCTTGCTGATTTTTCTAGTTTTAGTAGAGACAGACTACTAAAAAGACCTTGCTCTTGCTCAGGATGGTCTCCAGTTCTTGAGCTCAAGAGACTCTCCTGCTTCAGCCTCCCAGAGTGCTAGGATTACAGATGTGAGCCACTGTGCCCAGCCTCAAATTGCATACTGATAGTAGAATACAACTCTCAGATATTCCCAAACAGACTTCTCTCCTGCACTCCTGCTCTATGTTATTCTTTCTGCCTAGTTATAATAGTAACTAGAACATATATGAATACCTCAAACCTACGTGTGTGTGTGTGTCTCCTACGAAACTAGATCTCTGCAGATGACTTTCTGGCAAATTCCATACAACAAAAATAGGACTTATATATATTTTTCCTTTTCCTTAATATCATGTGTACTAACTATTGTCAGTGCATCCTTCTTTCTTTTGGTTAACAACACATCTTTAGTGCCTTTTAAAGTTTTTATGATTTATGAATTTTCTATTTTTTTTCTGGACTATACACTGTTGTATGTAATTCATCTTTCATGTTTTTACCGTAGCTCTATAATTTTTTTTCCTGTACCTTTCCCTAGATGTGTTACCATAGCCCATCCCTGGCATACTATTATGATCAATACCACACTGCATCGTAGCCACCCATTATAGTCACACACACGATTTTCTGTCTACTATACTGTGAGCTGCTTGAGTGAAATGATTATACCTCCATTGATGTCTCCTGTGCAGGCTGATATTTGGTGATAGATATAGAACTATTTGATGTGTTGTAATAGTTGCCCTGTGTTCTATCATAAGAATATATTACATTATATTTCTCAATCTCCAGTTAATATACTCTTCAGTTATTTCATATTTCATTGTTTCAAATCACAGTGTATTGAATTTACTGTGATGGATTTTCTAAGGCCCTGTTTTCCTTTATTATATTTTTTCATTTATAAATATATGTAATTAAGCACACTTCTTAATTACTAGAATCCTATATTTCTTTTAAAAAAATTGTGAAACTAATGTATTTTCTAGCTGTTAACAGAATATAAGTATTCTTATTTACAGAAGTGATTGGCTAGATATTTTCAAGAATTTTATGCTGGTTTTGATTATATATGTGTTAACTTGCATTCTCCCTTCTTAAAATACCTATGATTTAATTTACTGATCACATTGCTCAATTTATTATGTTAATCTGCTTACATTAAGTATTGCTTGATCCTTTTGCACATTTTGAAAAAGACTGTAGCCGAAACCATCATAATAAAACATATTCCCCTTTGTTCAAAGACCAGCTTATGTTTCTGCATTAATTTTCTTTCTTCTCTTTCACAGATAATTAATAGAAGATACTGGGAAGTACTTAACTTTACTTCAACCTATTTGAAGTTTATTACCCTGGTGACTCATACATCACAACCACCAAAAATGGATAAATTGTAAAATCTTCCAGAATAAATCCCCCCTTCAAAAACGGCAACTCCCAAATCTCATAACAGTACATTTTTCAGACTGCCCTCTCTAATAACTCTGTTTCCCACAGAGCAAAAAGCTTTTAGTGCATTGCAAATGCTGCACCGTTGTTCTTGGTGGCTTGATTCTCAAACTCTCATTTCTGATAGGCTTCAGGTTGCTGCACTCTGATCTCATTCAGGGTTCTCTCTTCGTGCCATTAATACGGAGCTTTCTGTTTTGACATTTAGTTGTATCAGAAAATAGGCATTTGATTCATGGAGCAGAAATCTGTATCTGCAGGGAGCAGCATTTTAAAAAGTAAAATGGTGATGTATTAAAATGCCACTTACTTAGCAAACCTCTTGATTTCAGTGACTTCTTCAGGTTTTACACTGCTAGAAGTCTGCGTCACCATTCCTTGTTCTATGTTCCTTCACAGATACTCTCTCTTTCTATCTCTCACTCATTGTTGTTGCACGTATTTTCTGAATGATATCTTGCTTTGAATCAATTTCTATGTTCTCCTTCCTCCTGTCCTGCAGCCAAGACTGAATTCTGAATGTCTTTATCATATGGTGCAAAAAGGACAGTGGCTCACAACAAACATTCTGTGGGTCCCTCCACATCCACCTGCAGTTCTGCAGGCCCACACGATTAGTTTCACTGGTAGCCCAGTGAAAGTGAAATAAAACACATCAATGAAAGTGTGTGCTTTCATCCTTGGAAGAGCCAGTACACTGCCTTCTATTGGTCTTTTCTTCTAGAGAACACATCTCTGAATGACCTTGTAGAGTGCATGACAACATGTGATGGGAAAGTAGAAATTAAAAATGATTCAGTGGTTAGGGTGCCAGGCACTGGGGCTGGTGGGTTCAAACCTGGCTCTGGCCTGCTAAACAACAATGACAACAACAACAACAAAATAGCTGAGTGTTGTGGTGGGCACCTGTAGTTCCAGCTACTTGGGAGGCTGAGGCAAGAGAATTGCTTAAGCCCAAGAGTTTGAAGTTGCTGTGAGCTGTGACACCACAGCACTCTACTGAGGGTGACATAGTGAGACTCTGTTTCAAAAAAAAAAAAAGTGTTTCTAAAAAGAAAAAAGAAATAAACATTTGCTTGGTTGAACCCTCAGATATAGAGACTAATTTTTTTCTGAAGTATATATTAGCCTATCTTGCTTAATAAGCAATCACAGATCTCTAGTTTTTTTAATTTGATTTTATATTATTTTTTAATTATTTTTTTTTTTTTACTCTTGGGGATTCATTGAGGGTACAATTAACCATGTTACACTGATTGCATTCATTAGGTAAAGTTCCTCTTATACTTGTGTCTTAAGTATAAGAGACCTCACACACCTCTCTCCTTCCCTCTCTCTGCTCTCCCCTTCCCCCACTCCCCCTACCATGCACTAGGTCATTAATTGTCCTCATATCAAAATTGAGTACTTAGGATTCATGCTTCTCCATTCTTGTGATGCTTTAGTAAGAATAATGTGTTCCTCTTCCATCCTGGTTAATACCAAGGATATAAAATCTCCATCTTTTTGAATGGCTGAATGGTATTCCATGGTATATGTATACCACAGCTTGTTAATCCCTGGGTTGGTGGGCATTTAGGCTGTTTCCACAATTTGGTGATTGTAAATTGGTCTGTGATAAATTGTCTAGTGCAAGTGCCCTTAAGGTATAAGGATTTTTTTTTTTCTTCTGGGTAGATGCCCAGTAATGGGATTGCAGGATCAAATGGGAGGTCTAGCTTGAGTTCTTTGAGCTTTCTCCATACTTCCTTCTAAAAAGTTTGTATTACTTTGCAGTCCCACCAGCAGTGTAAAAGTGTTCCTTTCTCTCCACATCCATGCCAGCATGGGTAGTTTTGAGATTTTTTGATGTGGGCCATTCTTGCTGGGGTTATATGATATCTCCAGGTGGTTTTCATTTGCATTTCTCTAATAATTACGGACAATGAGCATATTTTCATATGTTTGCTAGCCATTCATTAGTTTTCTTTATTTTTTTTATTAAGTCATATGTACATAGATCATGATTACATTTAGGCCTTTGTGGGATTCAATGTGTTGATTATTTGTACAAATTAGAGTGCTTACAGCCTACTAATTAACATAGATTTCACCTCATTTACTTCATCACAGTGTTAAGACATTTTGTGTTCAATACATGATAGATTTGACTTGTACCCTTGGAATCTGCTCCATAGGTGTAGTCCCACCATTAACCCTCCCTCTATTGAACTACCCCCCTCCTTTCCTTCATCCTGGGCTATAGTTAGTCTTTTGGTAGGAGATTCAAACATTGTTTAACTTGTCTCCAAAAATATTTCAAAATCAAATTCCACCTGCTAATTTCATAGAACTCTATTGTAGATAATTTATTCTATTCAAATTCTTCTGTACTTGACTCTATTATTATTCATTTACTTTATTTTATTTTTGCTGCATGATCTTTTTCACTCACTGTCTTTCAGTTGTTCACTTGGTTCTTAGGATAAATTTCAAAGTACTTCAAATGGTTTAGCAAATCCTTTAGGTTCTGATTCTTTCCTACATTTTCAGCTTCTTTTTTGGCCAGTCTTGTCCAAAGGCTTCTTTTTCCAGCCTGGAACAACTTCCTTTTTCCCATCAATATGTCCTCTCTACTTCTTTACAACCTTGACTTTTTGTTTTGCTCTTTAACTACAGCTGTTTACTATATGTAATAGTTACTACGGGGAGTGTCTAGTTTGAGACACTGTCCATATTCTGTGAGAGGACACTGTGCTTGCTCTGAAGTGGCTATTGTTACACCATGTTTTTATTGTCTGGTTCATGTGCCCACACACCTGAAACCTCTGACAGTGTCTGTCTCATTTGTGTGTGCTCTTCATGACCAGCACAGGGCTTGATATACAAAGTGAACGCCAGCAATTTGTTGAATCAAAATGTATTCCCCATGGTAGAGAAGTCTGTTACCTTTTGGCTAAATATTTTTTCGTGCCCCAGGACAAGTCACATTTCTTCTATGAGCCCTTCTGTATAATGTTATCCCATCCCGTTCACTCAATTTGAGGTATTCTTACTGACTTACTATCATCCATGTCAGCACTCTTTTCTTCCTCAGTTGTTTCAGTACCTGAGCATTTTGCCTTTTTGAAGTGTAATCTTTGAAAATAGGGACTATTGGGAGTAAATTATTTATGGTATTCAGTAGAGGTTAGCTTGAGCCAGGCACTATATTGGCATACAAGTATGAACAAGGAAAAGGTCTGCCTTCAGGGCACTCAGAATCTAATAGACAAGAGAAAACATAAGCAGATGCATGGATGGCTGTGGTTTTATTTGTATAATTGATGCATAAGCTACGTTTTGTGTGCCAAGATAATGCACCTGATAAAAATGTTTTTACTATTCAAAGGCATAGAAAACCTCTTCCATGGAAGTCTTCCCAGCAATAAAGTGAAATTATGAGAACTATAATTACTTGCATTGATTGTCAATGTTGGTCAAGTGAAGTAAAAATCCGAAGAATGATTTTATTCAGTATTTCTCAGTTCTCTTTTTATAATTTAAGAGGAAGGAAGGAAGTTCCGTTGCTTATCACTTGCCTTCTTTTCTATCTTTATTTCTTGTCCACTTTACTATTCTAATTTTTCTTATTTCCTAATTTGCTGCTCAAAACCTCACCTACTCTCCTCTCTAAAACAGTGGTTGTCAACCTTCCTAATGCCGCACCCTTTAGTACAGTTCCTGTGGGTCATGACCCACAGGTTGAGAACCGCTGCTCTAGACAGTTTTAATTATTTCAAGCCTTCTCAGCACTACCCCACCTTAACACACACACACACACACACACACACACACACACTGATTAGCTAAACTATTTACCAAGACTTAAATCTGTCTCTATTTTTCTATGTCCTTCATAATTTTGCTCTAATCAAAACAGTATGTGGACATGAAAAACAATGATATTCTTAGTATTTCACTTATTATCCAAGACTGTGCTGAATTTCTCATTAGATGGATTTGTAGTGTTTTACAAAGATTATTCAATTTTCAAGGGTATATTGATCCTAAATAGACAGAGATGAAATATCTACTTTTCAATCAGCGCTAGGATAGTTGTAAGGAAAAAAAGTAAGTGAATGCCCTTTTCTGAACCACTGAAGTAAGAAGAGGTGGCATCTATGCCAACAGAGAGGTAAAAAGCCCGTTTTGTTGGACATTGGCTCTATTTAAAGAATATATACTTTTTATTATGAATCTTCACTCTCCCATTTTGTTCTGCATGTGTGAAATTGCTCATAGTTGTGTTTATTTATTCTTTAGTTTGTTCTAAAAAGGGATTTAAGATAGCTTATGAGGATGTTAAAATACATCAAAGCAACATAATTAGAAACAAGTGAGAAAGTAGAAAACTAGCAAAAATATGAGCCCAAAGTAGTACCAGAAATAGGGCAAAATATAAGTGTACTTTCATGAAAGTTTTATATACTTGCAACTGCTTTTAAGATTTTCAGCAATCCACGTTGAAAAAATTCAATCAACTGTGACATTCATGATATTCAGGATATCAAGACAAATAAACTCTTGAGAAAGTGATGGTCAAAAGAGGTGGGGTATTCTCTTGAGAGGTCTCAGGAAAGACACTATATAATGTAATGAATGGATTCTCAACAGTATCCTCCACATCATTCAGTAACCATGGTGAGTTCCATCAAGCAGTCCCTGTAGCATTCTTCTGTATAGGCTGATGGCATCATATTAAAGTAAAAATCAGTGTAAGACACTATTATTTCACTCTGCAGGAGGGAATAAGGATGGAGGAGCAATAAGATACCGTCCGATGTGTAACAGTGTACTAGTTTGGCTGAATTATTTGTGAAGATTATAGCATTGGAGTGCAACAGATTGTTGCCATGTTCTCCATCAGATCCCAAATAAGTTTATTTCAAAGTTAACTGTTTCCCATTATTTATGTAAAACATGGCTGATATACCTTTGCCAAAGAAATAATGACCCAGCTAACTTAGCAGGTTCTCTGATTAACAAGTTCACTCAGCCTGGCTGTGGAAAAATAGAGGCTATCAACAATTAGCAATGAGTTTTAATCTCATTGCTAAGATATAAACAGGAGCAGATATAAACAGGAAAACAAAGTGTCAGAGGATAATAGAGGTAATATGAGTAGAAGTCCAAATAAAGTGATTTATACTCAGGAGCACAAATGTAAAGTAGCACATATGTTTTATTCAATAATTGCAGGGGTAAAACAGTACCCTTTATGATTGATTGTTGTGCATTGCCATATTTTTATGCCTATTAATGTTTATGTGTGTTCCTGTGAAGATTGGCGGGCAAGGCTTGGGTGAGGAATCCCCAAATTTAGAAAAGTGGGAGCTGAGCTTTACTGCTACCCTTGAAATGAGTTCACTTAATTATTTTGAATATCAATTTTACCATACAATGATCACTTTTACCATGTAATGTTGCAGCTCAGTTTTATCATGTAATGATTTCCCTCTCCAGACATCTTATAATTGCATTATTAAGTTGATCCAGTTATTGATGTTATAAAAGGTTTCCACCTGGTCACAGGCTTCCGCTTAGCATAATCAAACAAAAAAATTAAAGTATAGCATAAATTACGTATTTTTAAAATCTCAATCCTGTCATTGAGTTGCCTCTTATTATTTCACAGTTTTAGACAGGAGGAGGCAGAGGTGTAACAATAAACCTTCCACACTGACACTTGTCACTCTTTCCGTATTCTCTGTCAGAAAAGTTGTTCCATCTTTTTAGTGGCTCCCAGGTCACAAGGGTAATTTGAAAGATGTAGCTCATCGAGTCCGCAGGACACTGTACATTGAGTCCCTAACACAGTTACAGTGATGTTTATTTTCTAATACTGATTTGGCCACTCAAGGATGTCACATTAAAAAATTTCCTCTCTTCTTTGTGAAAATCAGTATCTTCCATAGAAAATGACAGATGGAATTGAATATTTGTTTTGTAGTAGATTGTATGATTTTAACTATGAAGCTTATCATAGGAAAAGGGTTTGAGGCAGACACTCATTGGATGAAATATTTATTTTGTATAAGGCATGCTGATAATTAATAAAGTTAACAATCATTATTGCATAAAGTAGAATGCAGGTAATTTTTAGAGAATGAGAAACTTATTTAATATTTCCGAGCATCAACGTTATGCAGATACTGAGTGATAGAACCTAGATTTCAACCCAGGTATACTGTTCCAAGCTTCCTACACTTTCTCTAGACTTGCCGTCATTCATTTCTCCAGGCCACAACAAGAAGCTCTTTACCTCTGAGGCACTCAGATAGTCTCAACATTTCATCACATTTCTAATTGTTGGTATTTGTTCAGAAAAGAAAGTTGACTATTAAAATTCTAATGATAAAAAAATGATAGTTATTAGATTATCAAATATTATAATGTCACTTTAAATCACATTTGGTACATTCTGATAACAGATAATAAATTATAATCTTGCATGGAAAGAATTCAGTGCATCTAGTCATTTAATGAAATGGCTGTTTCTCTGTGTGACATTTCATTATAACACTAGAATCAAGGACTTGAGAATTTATTTTTCCTCCTATTATTCGAGAAATATTACAAAATGCAGTTTCATTGTCATTATTCAAGAATTATTATAAAATGCAGTTTCGTTGTCATTAGGATGTACTTAAACTACTGAGTGTTACAAGATCTAATCTCTGGGATAATATCTGCGTTAAAGAATCTGTGTCACCTCAACCTTTTCTGCGAATAATGACAGAAAGCATAACTAAACGATCTTTAAGGTGGCAATAAAAGCTTTCCTTGATTCACAATTTCTTATTGCTTGCTTATTTTCCTATGAGCTCTCCAAATTCTAAAGCTAAAACTTTACTTTATAGAAATGAGAGAAACATTTTTCCTCACTTGTTTGAACTTATTCTCACTGTCTATTTTCTTCCCAATAATCCCAAAGAAGATAGCAGATGTGAGCTGTGCATTTGAACCTCTAGATTTCTAGTCAAAATAGAGGTAAAGTTACTATTCACAAATATTCTTAATTAAAGGAATACGAGGTGTGAAAGGAAAGCCTTGGAAGAAAATGTTTTAGTAAGAACCCTATGTAGGAAGTGAATGCCTTTCTTGGATAAAAATGTAATGGTCAGAGAGTCTGTCTGAGGATTAAAAGCCTTGTTGGATAATTTCTTTTCTATAGCCTTGAAGTGACTCTCTTGGGGGCAGAAAGACACAAGGAGTCCACAAATGCAGTCTTGATAATTACTGGCATATCTAAATATCTGTAGTTAGATGCAAAGAACTTTTGAAAGATTTGTGTAAGGATGGCACCATTCACTTCTGACTCCCTGAGCACCAAGCTTGTCAAGCCAGCCGTAATATTCCAATTTTCACTAAGCCCCTTCTCTATCATATTTCACTTAACTGTTGAGCTTGTCAAGTATTTATTACAACATGAGAGTATTACAATAGGTCCACATTTCACTCTCTATAATGAGAAATCCCTACGGGAAATCTTTACTGTCTTTTATGGCTTGAAGAACAACTCATTTTTCATTTTTTATAATGTATTATGAGTCCTAAGTGCAGGGAGAAAAAAGGAAAAGAAATATGGTCTAAGATAGTAGATAAGAAATGTGTTCTAAGTTACTAGACATGAAACATGTGTTTGTATCTATACACACACACGTTTATATATATGTATTTTATATATATATATAGAGAGAGAGAGAATATATATATAAAATAAATCTCAAAAGGACTGAAAGTTTTGTACAGAAATGGCTATATCAATTTATCGTACATGATCTACACACACATCTTCACTAGAACCTGGTTAACATGGTTTATTGCAACAGGGAATCAGACAGACCAGACTAAGATCATATCTCTGGAAAAATAGCAACCATCATTTTTTTTTTCCAACAGATGTTTATTGAGCTTCTGCTGTTGGCTAAGTAGCCTGCAATACTTGATAAAGATTTCAGAGATATTTGTGGACCGGATTCTGCTTTTATATAACTTATAGCCGAAAAGGACAGATATACCATATGTTCTGATCATAACATTGACCAAAAAGTGATGCATGACCCAAGTAAGGCACTAGGCAGAAAAGTATTGTGAATATGTGGGGAAAGGCTTGGAAAAAATTTAATGGAACTGATAGCATAAGAATTTATGTATGTATGTATATATGTATATATTTATTTATTTAGTCTCAGTGTCACCCTGGGCAAGGCTGCTGTAGCATCATAGATTACAGCAACCTCAAACTCTTGGGCTTTAACAATCCTCTTGCCTCAGCCTCCTGAGTATCTAGGACTACAGGTGTGTTCCACTATCCCCAGCTAGTTTTCTATTTTTAGTAGAGATGGGAGTCTCACTCTTGTTCATGCTGGTCTCCATCTCCTGCCCTCAAGCAATCCATCCACCTTGGCCTCCCAGGATTACAGGCATGAGCCACTGTGCCTGCAGCTAGAAGCTTTTCAATATACCTGACAGACTAGGAAACTTGCATAACTTAATATCCAGTAATATAATTTAAAAATGAACTGGCAAGAGGATAGACATGTAGATTTAAGCAAGATGTGCGCTCTACTTTTCACTGATACTAAGAACAACATGATTTGGAATTTTCATGTGTAATTTGGTTTGGGGATTTGGATTCTAATTTTGTTGATTATGATGAGAATAATCAGAACCTGTCAGGAGTACAGTTAGCTGATAGCCTCCAGGTGCAGTGCCTTCAGGATCCACTGCTGCACATAGGGTCAGGCCCTCCCTGGGCAGCTACTAGTCAGTAATTGAACACGATGCAGTAATAGAGCCCACCTGTTCCTGTCCGGCACTGGACTCTTCAGGCCATCCTTGTGTCTGGGCTTCCTGTGGGGTTCGCCAAAACAGTCTCAGAGCTGGCTGTAGGTACCATCATTTGAGGCTCCTTCCTTCTTTTCCTCCTTCCTTTTGTCTGTTCATGTTGCCATCATTGCCTCTTTAGGGCCCCTTTCTTTTATCTTTAAGAAGCAGGGCAGCACCTGTGGCTCAAAGGAGTAAGGCACCAGCCCTATATGCTGGAGGTGGTGGGTTCAAATCCAGCCCCAGCCAAAAATTGCAAAAAAAAAAAAAAAAGAAGCATCAGGCCCCCAACTAATTTTTTAGCATCTGCTTCTGGAAGACCCATTTGACACTATAGCTTTCACATATTCAGTCCTCAAAAATATCAACTAAATAATAACATTTTATTGATAAAAGAATAGACAGGGAGATTAAATGGTTTGATGGTTTGCCCATTTTCACGAAGTTGCCAAATAGTGAGAGTAGAATTGTATCTCCTGTCTGAATATGGTATGCAATGTGTATCCTTAATCTAATGTTTAAAAGGAGATTGTCATGATTCTTTTTGCCAAGTGAAATATCAATTTGAACTTCAAACAATCACTTAGAGTGTATTCTGTTTCTTTCTCTCTGTTTTTCATTTGTAAATCTAGAGTTGCACATGTTAAGAAGAAAGAAAGGACGCCTTATAGAAATATATTTTGTACTTGATCTAGATACCTTTCTTTTTTTTTTTTTTAAAGAGTCATCAGTATGTCTTTTTCTGGCAGGACTGCCATTAGTCTCACACCAGGCTCTAGTTTCAGCAGCAGTTCGATCTCCATGTTAAAAGAAAAGCCCGTAGACAAGATATTCCTCAGGGTCTTGCTTTTCTGATTGCTCCCCTTATTAAAGCAAAGCTATTGCTTTTCTTTTCAGACTCTTCAGACTGGTGTTCTTACCCCTTATCCTGACATTCAAGGCCTCACGGCCCACTAGCCCCAACTCTCCTTCATAGCCTGTGTCGCCACAATAGACTTTTGATTAGCCCTCAAAAATCCCCTACACGTGAGCATTTTCACACGTCTTCTGACCTAAGTACACTCTCTACTCTCTCTCAAATCATGACTTTTTCATTAACAGCCATTTCTTCCTAAACATTTAAAACTAGGTGAATGCAAAAAGAAGATCCTACATATGCCTAAAATTCCTGCTAAATGTAAGTTCTACTGGAAGTCTCAGGGACTCACTAAAATTAGCTCTATAGCTCCAAGGGCATGTACTTACAACAGGAGAGACCCTATGTCCAGAAGTGAGTCTGATGTAGCACCTGGCACACAGTATAATGGTGCTACATGAATGAACACTCATTGGCTTTCATTGTACAAATGTCTATTTGTGTCACTAGTCTTTGAGTCATGAGAAAATTGAAATTCTATACTTTACCTGTATGAAATTTTTCTCTCTCAAAGGAGTCTGGTACTTGATGGCTGCTACATATATCTGTGTGTATATGTATGTGCGTGTGTGTGTGTGTGTGTATAAAACCAGCAAATTCAATTCAATTTGGAAAGATATATATGTATAACATATTTCTATATGTAACTATCATGTATTGTAGATATTTAAGTATAATAATAGGAAATTAATTATTAAGTAAATTTTCAATATTATCTTTCTCCATGAATTAAAATCGCCATAAAACTATTAAGCACTATTGCTATTTTGTGTTTAAAAAATTCATTTTGTTAAAGATTTCTTTCCTTCAATGGGGAAAAAAATGCCATAAGCTAAAAGTTGTCAGGAATTGCCCTTTTTTTCAGTCATTAGATGTTAACGAATCTAATCGGAGTTGAGTAGAGAAAGTCACTTATAATGCATTAACCTCTTGGATTTCTTTTGGTATCTCTGCCCTGGAGGGAAAATGAAATCCCAGAAGTAGTCATTTGAAACAGGTTAAATTCTCCAAGAATTGTCAAATTCTCTGGATGACACATCTGGTGTAAACCTTTCTCTAAATAATGAATTTGTAGTTCATCAGCAGGCTAGACATCTCTGGGTAACATTTCTGCCTTTACACGCACATAGTATGCCCTGCTTTCAAAAACATGTTTGGTAAAATACAAATGTGTTGGAAAAAATTAAAATATCACCCACACTATTTTTAAAAGAGAAATATTTATAATAGCTGGAAGTCATACTTAATATTATAACATTTTGGGATATAGTATATTTGCAGTCAGATGTGAAATCAATGTACAATGGGTCAAGACAAAGACTATTTCTCCTCTAGGCACTTCTAAAAAAGAAAAAAAAAAAGACCAGTATATAGCCTCAATGTCTCCAATGACCTAAATTCTCCAGGCAGTTAATAGAAGATAAAAGTTTAAAAAGAACAGGAGAGAGAACAGCGTTTCATGATTCAATGATGTTTCTTGAGGGAGTCAGGCTATAGAAACAGAATATGAACTTCATTTGAGGCTTGCTACATCCAACTATTACTCCTCCTTTGCCTCTGCACAGTAACTGATGGTAAGTTGCACCATAAATGCAGTGACTTGAAAGAAGAAATGTGACACATTCTTTTTATAAAAGAAAGAAAATCTGTGAAGCTAGAACTGGGACTATAAAAGCAAAACACTCAGCAGATAAACCACAAGTCATTCATCATTACTGAAAGACTTCATATAAGGAGAGGCTCCAGAGCTCATAAAGTTGGCTAGACAAGTCCAGTGATCTATGGGGACTGACCAACACCTTTCTGAACTCTGAGGATCTTAAGTCAGAAGAATAACCAGAGTAGAAGCTCTGAATATGACATTAGGGGGAAAAAAAGGAGATGTGAAACAAAATTAAAACTGTAATGGCCAGGGTACATTGCCATTAGGGTCTCATGGAGAAGAGGTGCCGTAGAGTATAATCCCGCATATTGAAATTGTGTATTTAAATAAAGGGGTTCATATCTCTCTCAGGCATGTGACAACTTTGTTTTCTCCTGGCTTACTACATAGCCAGGGACCACTGCTCTCTCATGGTGAGTGGCAAGTTGATTTCTTTACTCTTGGTTTAAATAGTTTAGTTGTGCACATGTGCACTGTACCTCATTAATATTCATTATAATCCCTCTGCACATGTGCACTGTACATCAATGACTTCATTAATATTCATTACAATCCATAATCCATCTCATGAATAAACATCTTGTGACTATCTCGTGAGTAATCTAGGGTTTAACTGATATCACTTTATCTAATATAATTCTTTTGAACATAATCCTTTTAACATAACTTAATGGAGAACATGTTGTTAGCCATTACCTCTTTTGTTCTTAGCTGATGAAGCCTGAGGCTTGGAGAAGGAAGGTGGACTGAATACTTGCCCTGCCGGCCTCACCGTTTGGAGGGAGTTACTTCAATTTTAAGCAAGGCATAATTAAGAAATTTCTAAGACATACAGAAAACTTGTTTGCAAGTTTCTGCTCCCATATAGGCCTTAAATCAGTGGGTTTTTATGCCTGCAACCCACCAGGCTGACCTTAGGTCGGGGGGGGGGTTATGCCTGCAACCAACCCGGCCATATGGGTTCTGCCTCAGTTTCTCACAGGTATGCCTGCACAAAGTCTTTCACTGGCTGTCTCTCAAACAGCTTTTTTTGGCCAGAGGCATATGGCCTTTCGCCAATAACGGTGGTAATATCTTGGTCATCAGTGGTTTGTAGAATTAAAAAAAAAATGTCACTTGAGTGGACAGAGTCAAGTCTAAATGTTTTTCCATATTTGAAGAGGCATGAAGTTGACACCTTGCCCTTGAATAGCATTATTTAATGACATTCTAAGCTTCCATAACCTCTTCTCTGGCTAGTCACTGGAATTGGCAAGGATGGAGGATCAGAAAAACCTTGTATCTGGCAAATGTAGAAATTAAATATTAATAGTAGGTAGAAATCAACAATCCCTTGATGACTAGTTCTATAAATATAGGATAGACCTTGATTCATTTTTTAAGGCTTTCATTTTTTGAGTCATGGTAAAGAATACTTATCCTCTAGACATTTCTAAGACTTTACAAGTTATAATTTATCTTCCTCACCTCACAATTCCATACATTTATGGAAAAAAGTACAGTGGACTTTATAAATTACGTACTCAAAAATTCCCTTACTTTACTGATAGGAACATTAAAGCTCAGAGAGCATATGGGGGTTATATGCTGAAAGTTAGAGTAGAAATAAGACAGGAATAAATTCCAGGAGTCTATGTGTCACTGTCATAAATAACTATACCAGGTTATTTGTTAGTTTTACTCTTTGTATTTCCCAAAAGAGAAGTTGATATGAATCCTAGGACTCCTGCCTGTTCCTGAGGCTATGGCCTTTTTTTACTTGTCCTTTTTGAGTGAATGAAGGAATCTTTTAGCTTTTTAAATAAGTTTTTATTGATACTATGTAACAAATGTGCTAACTCTAGGTACTGGGAATATAGAGATTCATCCATAAAGGATACTAAACAAGGAGCAGATTTTATTCCTATACCACCGATTAATGGGTTTAATTTTTTCCATTCATAACAGCTCACTAGCTGATGCATAGATTCACATATGCTGGATGAAATGTCTTGCTTTTTATTACTAAAATGGTGTGAGGGCCTTCTGGGACCATCACTGAATGTCTACATGAACATTGGTATGTGTTTATGCACAAAAGCACGCACATATTTGGAAGAAAAGAGAAACAGGGTTTTGATACTTATCTGCTTGTGATAAACTGTGTGATTTTTGAGCAAGTCGCATTTTGCCCCCTGGAACTGGCTTTCTTAAGCAATGTTCTCTAGTTACTTTTACATCTAAAGGACAGATGGTAATTCCAGAAATTTGTCATCAAAAGTTGACTGAAGTATAAGAATTATAGCTAACAATGTTGAGCAGATGACATTTATAAGTTTAATTATTTCAATTATGAATACATTTATGGTTGCAGGTCCTTGAAATACCAGAGGGTTGTACTGAGTAACTCCTGGTTTATACCTGGTGTTAATGGGCATCGTGGAAGGGGCTTTTCCTTTTAGTGGTCACTCTGGTGGGGTTTCCCCATTACTCCCCTTAATTGCTGTATGGAAAGACATGGTCATAATGCTGTTGCCTCAAGAAGGACACATTGTGCAAATTATTGAGATCCTTAGACTGAAAATAAAGGCTTTCAAATTCTAATGTCAGTTTCACTGATTATGAGAACTTGGATAAATTAATGAAAACCACTGAACCTCAGCTACCAGCATTTTAAAATGAGGTACTTGTTCCTGATTTATTTCAACACCATTTTGTATAGCTAGAGGATAGTAACTTGGCCCTTTCATCAGGGTATTCCTTGCCATGGACAGATGGGTAGGACACAGAGTGAGAATAAACCTGGGTTTAATCTCTTTATCCTTAATCTGGATTGTTAACACCCTCTGGAATACTGCATTGGAGGGGGTATTGTGATACCTCATCCTGATGGAAGACACAGACATTATCATCTATTTGTGATGGTGATATTCAGGCTACTGGAATTGTGCGCCACATACCAGTTCTCTGAAGATCATAGTAACTGCTAGAGTTTTTCCAGGTGTCAAGTGTTTTGGCAGGATCATGAGGGTGGTTCATTCCCTTTAAGATGTTGGAGGAGGGTATAGAAGGAGTCTAAGATGAATACTTGAGTTTTGTGCGGAAGTTAATTTTTAAAATTTTTTTTTACATATACATGTGTTTATTTGGTTTCTACTTTTTGCCTTCACAAAATTAAAAAGACTTAAAATTTAATAATAATAACAATGTTTAAGATAAGGACTAGAAAATTGTGCTGAAATTCATTATACATATCATGTATCTACTGTTTGTTGAAAGCTACTCTATACCATCTTCTGTGAAAATCATGCACAATAGGTATATTAAATAGTAATGAGATATTATTTCAACTATATCAAGAAGAAAACAAATTAAGAGAAGATAAGTAACTAAAGTACAGAGAAGTTGAATAATTTTATAAGATAATTTATTACTGATCAGCAATTCCCTTTGAACATGCATCTGACTGATTTAAAGCCTATCTTTGATAATACAGAAGGTAATATACTATAATAATATTAAAATCAGGATAATCTTTTTCAGAAAACATCTTGTCAAACATCTTAATTTTACAAATGAAGTTACTGAGAGCCAAAGAGATCAAATGTTCATCTTCCAAAGGCCAACAAATATCAGCACTAAAAATAGATAAGTAGGATTCCTAGCTACCAACTCAATGCTCTTCACTAAAGAGATTTCTTTTCCTTAGCAATACATTATGATATTCATTCCCCTCTCCAATATAGAAAGTACTTACTATCATATTTGAGTTTGTAGATGTTGACATCAAGAGGAAAGGGGGAGATGATAATTTACCACCTATTTTGTAAGAGGTTCTGGGTAAGATGAATCAACTTTGCTCTTAACTTCCCAAAAATCATGGTGTGGCAGAGGCAGACAGGGATTCTGGGGTCAGCAGTTACATGCTTCAAAAGGATTAAGAGCAGAGCCAAGACTCAAGACTCAAAGTCTCTTTAGACAAAACACTTTGGAAAGTTTGGGTTTAATTTTGAAACTTAATTTTAAATGCTAAACAGTTTGAATTAAAATATGTATTATGTTGCCTCATTATTTATAACATTTTATTATGTCTCTCAAGTTCTCATGTTCCCATTTCCCCCTCTAAGAAGGCAAGAATAGTTTCTTTGTTTGTTTTTTTTTTTTTGTCAATAGATTTAGGGAGTACTAAGAATAGTTTCTTTGAAGTACGACTGGTACAGTTTTGTTCTGAGTCATTTTGGGTGTATAAATAGCACCTATCTGAATAGTTCATAAACTTCTATAATCTATATCTAGGACAATTTTGTCCTGTCATAGCTTTAAAAATATGAGCATTGCAGGGAACACAATTTATTTGAGTTTTTCTAATGCCTAAGTAAGTACTGATTATTGACAGAATTATGAAAAATCAATTGAATACTTATTTGTTTGGCAAGTAATATGAGCTTCTGAATTCACCATACATCTTATTTTTAGAATCTTTTATTTTCTTTGTTTTAAGGTAAGGTAATATCTTATTTGGAAATATATTTTGTGAATCTATGGCAGAGAAACAAATTATTCTCTTATTCAGGCCAGAGAAAATTAAGTAGAAAGAGAGATTCAATAAATTAAATAGCTGATTGACTGTTAGGAAGAGTCTTACTAACTCTTACCAAATAAAAAGCCAGAGAGAGAGAAACTGATTCTCTCATTTAAAGAAGGGAATAGATGGCCATAGTTTAGTAGCTTGTGTCATTGTTTGAAAGGCAAGAGAAACAAACAAAGAAACAAAACATGGTTGGAAAGAAAGGTCTCATTAAAGGTTTAACATTTGGGTCCTCATGCTGAATCCTACACTTATTGATTTCCTTAGTACTATTTTTCTTCCTCTTCTTCTTCTCATTCTTTTGTTTTGTTTTGTTTGTTTATTTTTAGAACAAGCTATAGTAATTTGATTTTTTTGGGATTGAACCTCATTTTTTGTTGTGTGAATAGATAATCTTGATTAAGAAAAATATCCTCTAAATTCAGATGCTCCTTTTGCTCTGCTTATAGAAAAACTGTATATCCTAAAGACTTTACAAATAAATAATTTAGAATAAAAATTATATACTTATGTGTTGCTTAACATTTTAGAAACTAAGAATGATATAGTTTAATAAATAGCAATGTAGAGCAGAGATACTCAAGCACATGGATCAACAAACTACATGCTTCATGCCTGAAAGCTAAGAATTGTTCTTACATTTTTTAAAGAGTTGTAAAAAAACGAAGAAGAAAGTTTGTGTATATCCTACAAACCTGAAATATTTACCATATGGCTCTTTACAGAAAAAAGATTTTGTTGACTCTTGAGTTAGAATATTTTAAAAAAATATTTAAACTTTATAACATATTTCTATTCTCATTATATTTCCCATGAAATATTATATTTGATGTTAACATTTTGTGTAGTTGAATTATTAATAGTCCATTTTCCAAATGATAAATTGAATTTAAGTGACAAATACATAATTATTTAACCTTTAAAATTTGTAGATGATAAGAAAGTCTGAACTATATCTACTACTTTAGAATATCAAGGCACTATAAATCAATAGAAAATAAAGTAATATTCTTCCATGAAATCAATAATATTACATCAAAGTGAATAAATCATTCATACATTTATATCCAATATTATAATTCATACAAATAAAATATAGATAAAATGATTTAACAAAATCGATATAGTAAAATATACACAGATTTTTTTGTTTTATATGTGAGTCAATTGCAAACTAAGTATGTTCTATTATTGTTAAAAGAGTTTATGGAATACAATAGTCCCTTGGAAATCTATATTGGGGCATTGTGGTTCTGCTAGAGCTCTACAATGATGTGAATCAAAGTAAATGAAAGGGTCATTTAGTAACACACATCTGGACAGTGAATATGTTTGACTTTATTCCTATGAGGTCAAACAATTAATTTTGCAAACTTGCCACCATGCATTTACCCTGGCAGCACAGTACAAACAATTCAGTAGGGTTTGATAACCTTAGTATATCAGTGTCTCACAGCTGTGTTTGAATTGATGTGTGGTGGTGACTTCCTGAGTAGTGTTCATTATTATTGTTTTGTGATTTTTATAGTGTCATGACAATGTCAGAGCTTAGATTAGAGAAATGAACAAACATTAAATTTCTTGTTAAACTTGGGGCAAGAGTGGAAGTGAAATCAGAATGTGTTAGTCCAAGTTTATGAGGATAATGCCATGAAGAAAATGGCAGTGTACAAAGGGGTTAAACATTTTTCTGAGGGAAAAGAGTGTCACTGTTGAAGACAGGCCAGAGAGCCAGTAACTAGCAGAACTGACAAAAATATTGCAGAAACTTGTCAAACTGTGTGTCAAAACTGTTAGCTCTCTGTGAGAACCATAGCAGACCAAGTAAACATTGATAGAGAAATAGGACAATCTTAACTGAAAATCTTAGCCAATAACTTATGGCTGTTGCATCATGACAGTGCAGTGGCTCACATGGCACTGTCTGAGAGGGAGTTTTTAACCAGCAAACAAAGAACTGTACTGAAACACCCTTCCTGCTCACTTGATCTGGCCCCCAATGACTTTTTTCTTCACTTCAGGAAAAAGGAAATAGTGAAAGAAAGACATTTTGATGACATTTGGGACATGAAGGGTAATACAATAACAGCTTAGAGGGCCATTCTAGAAAAAGAGTTCCAAAATTACTTTGAAGGGTGCACTAGGCTGGGATCACTGTAGCTTTCTAAGGTGAGTATTTGGAAGGTGATATAACCATAGTTATATTAAGGAATGAGATATAGAGCACTTTTTCTAGGATGACTTTACAAACTTAATTGTCAGACCTCACACATAAGAGAAAATTAAGATTAAATTGACTTATTTGGTATGAAAACAAAATATATTCAGGAAATAAGAAACTTATTTTGTAAAGTAAAGATGAGATTCATTGTGTTTGTCTTTTCTGGATAAATAATTGCTATTATTCAAAATGTATGATGAATTCTGAAAACAGATGAATGCTGAAAAACTTTCCAAATGACCCACAAAGTAGGTAATGCTTTGTCTTCATTATAGCATAATCAATAATGTGGATGATGATTTAGGAAGCCTCATTAGCAAATATGTAAATTACATAAAGATGAGAAGTAACCTGTTCAATGGTAGTGAGTTGTAACAATTTGTTCCAACATACTTTAATCTTTTGTACATCTTTGCTTTAAGTATCTCAATATATGTTTTAGTAAACTGGCCTCCATGATGTTTCAAGATATCAGTTGCTACAATAGCTGTTTTAGCCATTTAGCTTTATTTATGGCTTGGTTGTCTTCATAGCTGATACTTTTAAATGTCCAGATGAATGAAAGCACCATCTCAGTTTACATAACATCAGCTACTAAGTTAATGATTAAATAAATTTTAAAAAAATGATAATTTATGTAAAACATGAAAACATATGCTTACACAGTGGCAGGAAGTGTGTTGAGGCAAATTAGGGTCATTATAAACTGAATGCAATATTACAGGTAATACATTGTAGTCATCTGAGGGAGTTGTAAAGTGTTTAGTGTATGGGGGAAGATTAAAAAGGCAGAGACTAATAAAATTATCAATATGAATATTTATCATTTGATACTTATATTTTAAGTTCTGGATGAAAAAAAACATAATATACCATGGTCATTTCCCTTAGATCTATATCCTGAACTGTATCTTACCATTTTGATGGTGAAAATATGAAAAGAGCAACCAGGAAGTAAAAGGATTTTATTAACTAAAATAATGCTTACTTAAATTATATACATCTAGTATTTGCTTTATTCTGTTGCTCTCTTTAATCCTTTTTTGTAGGGGTCTTGGTGATTCCAGAACTTCTTAAACAGGAGCTTTCTCTGACCTAGACTTCTTATACAAATACTATGGGAGATGCTACAGTTGTCCACTGTATTTTTCTGAACATAGGAACATTTTAAACACACACACACTCTTGAGGAATTTAGTAATAAGGATTCTGAGTATAAAATGCATAACCCCAAACATTCAGATCAGTCAGCTCATTAATTTTCAAGTTTTATTCTTTTCTTAATTTATCTTATTTAAATTATAATATAAAATTATATGCATTTATGTACAACATATTTTGAAGTACATATATTTTGGAATGGTCAAATCTAGCTGATTAACAAATACATCAGTTCACATAGATAACATTTTTGTGGTATGAACACTTTTCCACTCTCTTAGAATTTTTCAAGAATACAATATATTGTCATTACCCTGTAGTCATTGTGCTGTACACTAGATGACTTGAACTTACTCCTCCTATATAACCATAAATATATATCTTTGGACCAACATTTCTTTAATCCTAGCTCCCTCATCTTCTGATTACCACCATTCTGCTTTCTACTTCTGTGACATCAACTTTTTTGGGTTTCATATGTGAGAGGTATGATAACACAGTTTTTGTCTTTTGTGTTTGGTTTATTTTACTAACATAGTATTTTCTAGCTTCATACATTTTGTTGAAATGATGTCATGTTTTTTCTTTTTATGGTTTAATAGTTTTCCATTTGGTACATATGGCACATTTCCTGTTTTCATCATCCACTGATGGATACTTGGGTTGATTCTGTATCTCAGCTATTGGGAATAATGCTGCAGTAACACATAAGTGCAGATATCTCAAAGTACTTATTTCATTTCCTTTAAATAGATGCACAGTAGTGGGATTGCTGAATCACATCTAATTTCAATGTGTTGAGGAATTTCCATATGGCATTCCATAATGACTAATTTATATTCCTACCAATAGTGTGCAATGGATCCCTTTTCTCCACATCTTTGCCAACACTTGTTATCTGTATTTTTTTTATGTATATACATATAATGGCCCTTCTAACAGGAGTGATGTACAACTGAGAAAGAAAAAGAAATTTAATCATCCAAATGGAAAGGAAGAAGTTAAATCATCTATTTACAGATGATATGATCTTATACATAGAAAACCCTAAGGATTCCACTGTTAGAACAAATTCAGTAAGTTGCAAAATTCAAAATCAATATTGATACAAAAATAAGTAGTATGTCTATACATTATAGAGACCATTTGAAAAAGAAATAAAATATCCCATTTATAATAGCAACAATAATATTTAGAGAAAAATTTAATGAAAGTGGTGAAAGATCTCTATACTGAGAACCATGAAAAATTGATGAATGAAAGTGAGGAAGACACAAATAGATGAAAAGATATTCCATAGTCATAGATTGGAAGAATGAACAGTGTTAAAATGTCTATACTGTCCGCTGTGAGCTGCAGATTCAATAAAACCTCTATCAAATTACCAATGATATTCCTCAAAGAAATAGAGAAAAAAGTCTAAAATTTGTGTAGAACCACTGATCTGGCTATTAAGATCACTAAACCCAATCAAATATTGAACAAAAAGAACAAAGTTGAAAATTTTGCACTACCTGCTTTCAAAATACGGTGCAAAGTTATAGTAACCAAAATACGAAGTTACTGGCATAAAAACAGACACATGCAAATGGGACAGAAGAGAGAGCCTAAAAATAATTTGGCACATTTATAGTCAACTAATTTTCAACAAAGATGTCAAGAATACACAACAGGAAAGGACAGTCTCTTCAACATATTATGCTTGAAAAATTAGATATTCACATGTAGAAGAATGAAATTAGATCCCTACCTCTTATGATATACCAAAATCAATTCAAAATGGATTAAAGACTTAAATATAACATCCTAAACTATGAAGCTACTAGAAGAAAACATAGAGGAAAAATCCTCATGAGATTGGTCTGGGCAATGATTTTTGTGTGTGACCCCAAAAGCACAGGCAATAAAAGATAAAAATAGATAAATGGGATTACAAGAAACTAAAAGGCTTCTGCACAGCGAAGAAGACAATCAACAAAGTGAAAACACAACCTACAGAATGGGAGGAAATATTTGCAAACTATGCATCCAACAAGGGGTAAATATACTAAATTCATAAGTATTTTAAAAACTATTTTAAAATTCATAAGTAATTCAAAAAACTCAATATCAAGAAAAGAGATAACCTCATTAAAAAATTGGCAAAATGGGCGGTTCCTGTAGCTCAAGGGAGTAGGGTGCTGGCCCCATATGCCAGAGGTGGCAGGTTCAAACCCAGCCCTGGCCAAAAATCACCAAAAAAAAAAAAAAAAAATAGGCAAAAGACCTAAGTAAATGTTTCTCAGGAAAAAGATTGATAAATGGCTGACAGATATAAGAAGAAATGCTCAATATCACTAATCATCAGGGAAATGAAAATCAAAATCAGAATGAGAAGTTTTCTTCTTTTCTAATGTATGCAATTCGAGAAATTATAGAAGGATCAGTAAACTAAAAAATGTAGAAAAAGATATTGAAATGTTCAAAGCATAACTGTATAATGAACAAGCGTCAAACATACTGAAGTATCATGAGAACAATTTCCTTCTTTGAGAAGAATAACTAAGTGGATAACTCATTGGCAAGATTGTTGAAGAAAGATAAGGAATATTTTAGATATTAGGTATAACAAAGAATATCTCTACAATTTTTATCATTATATAATCTCTCTGTGTATGTATAATAATCTGTAACATTAAATTTAAATTAAAAAAATATGAATAGAATATATAAGGATTTCAGATCTGATAAAAATAGGATAAGAAAGAAAATCTAAAGACTAAAAATGTATAAAGCATCAAGGTCATACAATAATGTCACTATTTAGGACAAAATTTTAATTGCATTATTATTTTAAAAGTTTAATTCTATTACATGTGTTTATACTTGTAAACGTTTTTGAAGGACACAGCAAAAGCCATGCTGAATTATGAAACATTGGAAGGATTCTATAATGCTTATTAAAGCCCCCAAACAAGATACATTAACTGTAAAACTTCTATTTAATAGTGTATTAGATTCTCACAAAAGGAATAACACACAGCATGGATTGGCTTTTCTTTTTGGCCAGTATATGTACATTCTTTACTTAAGTGATATTTAAAAAAGAGCCAACTGTGATGCAATAGTCTTTGAAAATTATCACCATAATTTCTATGCTTGACATATATGTTCATGGAAACGATTATGCTGAATTCAACTTCCAACTTAAAAGAAATAGATTATGTTCACTGAGCACTTATTATGGGCTAAGCATGAAGCTGAACACTTAACATGCAGTAACTCGTTTGATGTTCTCATTACCCTATATAGAAAGTATTCTTGTTCTTTTTGCCTTACTGAAGAGCTAATGGGAACTTAGACAAATTAAATGATTTTCCCCTTTCATATAGTTAGCAAATGGAAAAAAACTCAGCATTCTAATTCAGGCAATTGATTTTATGTCTATGTTCTTAAGAACTATGCTATAATCCTCTTGCATGACAATTTTTAATAGTAAACTATTGAAACAAAACCTAAAAAAAACCCCACTTTCACTTTCCCACCTTTGTTGATTTCAGTTATTCAGATTCTTTATTATTTTCCCTCATACAGGAAACATATTTGACATAGTATTTTACCTCTCATTTTATCACCTGGGCAAATAACACAGTGTTTATAATATAATATTATTTTGGAGGCACTGATTTTAATGTTTGCTTAAAAAATTATAACATAGAAAAATAATTGATCATTCCCCAATCCTTGAATTTACAGGTTATTGCTAACTTGATGTTATTCTATACAAAGCTTTACTTTGTATTATTTTCTTAGAACAAGCTACCAGGAAATTGACTTCTGGGTTATATGCTATTTTTTGTGTAGGCGTAAAAGCTGTACATTTTTATATGAATCACAGCTGCTCCTTCTGACTCTTTTTTTTTTTTTGCATTCCTTTGGAACACTGATGATTTGCTTTAAGAACATCTGTTTGAGGCATCTGCTTGACATGACTAAAGGGTTTATCTGGTTGAATTGGTCAGTGGAAAAGTTCTCTTTTCTTTCTCACTAACAGATTTAAATTGCCCTTGATTTTAATGCCCTATTGAACTTGTCTAATAGGAGTGGCTTATTCTTTGCCAAGATGTAGCAGAAACTATGTTTAACTACAAGAACATCTTTAATAATTATCATCTGTCATCATGAAAAATATGCAAATTAACAACATAAGGAAATGCTTGTAAAGTGTGGTGCAGTTTTTTAATAAAGTTTAGTAAAAGTTTATCTTCCACATACAAAGTCAGTGAAATAACCTCTTAATAGCAGTTTTTAAATGTAAGAAGCAGAAATAATTAAAAAGGCTTAAGTTTACATAGCTATTGAGAACAATGAACTGGAAGTGTCTTTGGAAAGGAATTTATATTCCACCTTGCATCATCTTGGCTTACATTTAAAAAAAAATGTATTTATGCATTTATTTTAGAGACAGGGTTACACACTATCACACAGGCTGAAGTACAATGGCAGGATTGTAGCTCAAAGTAACGTCAAACTCCTGGACTCAAGCAATCTGCTTGCCTCAGCCTCTCAAGTAGGTAAGCCTATGGGTACATTACCACAAGCAGCTAAGGTGTACAGTTTTTTTGTTTTTTTTTTTTT
>NW_003852453.1:11724317-11740522 GCF_000181295.1 Otolemur garnettii
TTTTTTTTTTTTTAATTAAAGGCAGGGTATTGCTATGTTGCCCAGGTTGGTCTCTAACTCCTGGCCTTAAATGATCTTTCGTCTTGGGCCTTCCAAGTGCTGCGATTACAGGTATATGACAAAGTTCCCCACTTTGTCCCACTTTAGACATTGTTGTAGTCACCAGCTGCACACAGTAACTCTGTTACATATGCAACCCAAGCAATATGAAAGAATTAACACTTCATGGGATAACTCCTGGCTAGGTGCTGGTTGTTAAGTAATCCTCTCTTTCCATCAGGGAGGGGGGGGGACTCCTAAGGTGCCTGTGTAGCTCTCAAGAGCATCCCACATGGGACCAAATTCCACCACCATGTTGGTGACCAGATCCACAAGATACCCTGGAGCTCATTTTTTTCTCCTTATTCTCCTCTTTCAATTCACTGAATTCTGTTCTTGGCATAATTCTAAAATTAAATCACCTGCATGAAACCCCTGGTTTATGTTTGCTTTTTGGAAGAACCTAGGCAAAAATGTGGAGAATTTGTGCATTTAATTCCAATGGACAGAAAATTTCAAAAGATCTTAAGTGGAAGTTCTGAAACTCAGGGTAAATGACAGAAGTTTTCAATCTATGGCTCTTTGTTTCCAATATTTGCTCATCACAAAATTTTAAGCTTAAAACTATAGATTTTTAAAAAAAAGAAAAGTAAACATGCTAATATTTTCAGTCCCCAGAAACACAGCTCAATATATTTTTGCATATCACTCATTTTCTCATGCATTATTAATAAATATGTTTTCTTTGGAAAAGGACCTCAACTATATGATTCTAATTTTATACATAAAGGTAGTTTGTCTATCCCCTTTATAGTGTATAGAAATGGACTTTGTATATGGAGTATTGTATTGTATCACTCACATGTCAGACCTGCTGAGATCCTGGGGGAGTCGAGAGGACACACTTTTTACAATGACTATGAGACATGAATTTTTGAGAGGAACCTGAGCTTCAGTGAAGAGCTCTGTGGGTCAGAAAGTACAGTGGAAACTGCTGTCACTGAACTAGAATCCTTAAATGCACTGGGGATAATTGGATTGCAGGGTGGCGGAGCCAGGCGGCAGCACTTAATCACCAAAGACAAGGTGGGTGTGATTACCGTAATGGATAATAGAGTCAAAGCAGTTTTCAGAATAGTCTGACTTGTAGAGACCTGTGGCAATGGCTAGCTTGTCATTGTGTTTGTGGAAGAGAAATAGAAGAGCATGAAACTAAATTATTTCTCAGTCTCTATAGGCAGGCAAATACTAGGTCAAGTGAACTAAAGGCTAACTTGAATCACTAAGACAGTATTACAGTCCCTCACTGAATTCCCAAACTTGAGCCAGTTTACAGACCCAGAATCCCTTGAATGAGGAGAGTTGGAGTCCCTCTGAGGAAGGACTCTGCTACACTGTCAAAAACTGATACCGTTAATATTACTTCCAGCCTTGTCCAAAGGGATTCACAGCTTTTTATCAGGTACTGGGAGAAGAAAATAATCGGATTCTTCAGGATTAATGGACACTGGCTCTGAACTAACACGATTTCCAGGAGACCTAAAATGTCGCTGCAGCGTACCAATCAGAGTTGGGGCTTACAGAGGTCAAGTGATCAATGGCATTTTAGTTCAGGTCTATCTCAGCGAGGACACAGCACTTCTCTAAACTCCTCCGTTGGCTATTTCCCCAGTTCTGGAATGTGTAATTGAAATAGATATACCCACCAACTGGCACAATTCCTACATCGTGATGTTTCCTTTTAATATATTCTGACTATCTCACATAAAATAAATAAAAAAATTTATGCTTCTTCCTAAACCAATACTGAATCTAGCCTGAAACCCTCAACCTCTGGGCAATGCCCACTGCTCCTTCTTCTTGTGTGTCTTAGCAGAGTAGCAGCAGCTCTCTGCTTTTTTGAAATTATCATCATATAAAACAGTGTCCACACATTTTTCTATACTTCCTGTAATAGTGCCTACAGTAGGCCCCTTTATCTACGGTTTTGTTTTTAGAGGTTTCAGTTACCCTTAGTCAACCATGGCCTGAAAATATTAAATGGAAAATTCCAGAAATAAAAAAATTCACAAGTTTTAAATTGCATGCTGTTCTGAGTAACATGAGCCAGTCTCGGCCTTCCTGGTCTGTCCCCTATGGAACCTGGATCGTCCATGTGTACAGCGGATTCACGCTGCGCACACTCCCCACCCACTACTCACTCAGCTGTCACCGTATCACAGTGCTTAACTTCAAGTAACCTTTATTTTACTTAGCAATGCCCCCCAAAGGCAAGAATACTGATACTAGCAATTTGGATTTGTCTCAGGTAAGTCATAAAGTACCTGTTTTAAGTGAAAAGGTGAAAGTTATCCACTTATTAAGAAAAAAATCATATGCTGAGGTTGCTAAGATCTACAGGAAGAATGAATTGGATCTTTTATCCATGAAATTCTGGAGGAGAAAAAAGAAATTTTGTACAATATTTACAGTGTTCAGTCCTATCTTAGGTTTCAAGCATCCACTGAAAGTCTTAAAAGGTATTCCCCACGGATAAGAAAGAATTGCTACACTTTCTAGCACCTTCTACCATTACTGAACAACTACAGTTAGTTATTCTAGGCAGTATGCTAGTTATATTAGCAGCTTAATATTGCTTTGGATTGTGCCTGTTTTTACATTCTGGAAGACTCATGTTTATTATTTTAGTCTTCCATAATAAAGCAGTGGTTATACATTCTAACTTACGTTGAGAGAGTAGTTAAAATGTAATCTCCCTAAAGCTTAACATTCAAGTTACTCTTCAACAAAAAAGATCCAAGTGCTTCAGTTACATTTCTGCACACTCCATTTGGTACAGAGTTTACTGAAAACCACACTTCCAAGATGTTTAAATTATATTTTTACCCACTGAAGTAAAAAGCTACCCTTTCTCAAATGGGCTGTGCCAAAGTTTCGTCCATCTACTAGTGTATTCCTGCTTTCTGCATTTAACATTGCTAGAAGCATCTTAAGCCCAGGATGGTAGAAACCTGTAGGAAATGAATATGCAAACAATGATCTCCTCGCTGGCTGCCCCCAAAAGCACTTCCTAAAAGCATTATTTTCAGACAAGAAATGACCCACGATTTTGACTTCATTATGAAATTTACTGAGGATGAGGAAGACAGTGTCGCTAATGATCAGGAAATGAAATATGCAAAGTAAGGTCAACCTCTTCCACAGACCAGTGCCTAAGGCAGATGTTGTGACGGATCAACAATTCAGAACATGTGTTCCACATGATTCAGCGGAGGAGAGAGGAAGGGAGGTTAGAAAACTATAGAATAACTTCTCTGGTCCTACATTTGACGGCTCTGAAGTGCACGCAGTAGCAGTCTTTCTTGTTTTATGTAAAAGTGTACGTGGGTGGAAAGGCAAGAATGATGGCTCATAGAAAGCTCTAACTATCAGGGGAAATTCCTATTTCAAAGGCAGAGAAACTGAGTGGGGAAAACACACAATTTATTGGCCCCAAACTCACACTTCTCTCTTTGCAGAGCAACTTCGATAGATAGAAGCTGCTTCGTAGGGAAGAAAGAAAATAATAATGTGTCCCTTTGTGAGGACTCTGGTTCTGTCTTTTCTTGTATTTCGTTTTTATTTTTCGGGGAAAAAAAGGAACCAGAGTGATAGTTTAATTTAATTTAGAAAACTGTGTGGTTTATAAATTTATCCATTATTAGGAAAGAAAGAAATTCAATGATCAATTTGTTGGGATAAATCTCTAGAAGGTAAGGGTACTGTAGCCTTGGTCCCAGATGCTTTGAGAACCGTACTTCCTCATTTTCCTACACAACACGAATGGATTTTGATCCCCACTAGCATTGACCTCAGTGCTGCACAGTAAAAATAAACATTTATTTTTGTTTCTGAGTTGGCAGCATCTTTGCTAAAATGTTCTGAACTCTGTGTTCTTAGAGATAGAGCTCTCACAATATTAAAATTCAATAGCAATGACAATAGACATGTATCCCAACATACATATGATGGGCTATTTGTTTTTGTTCTGTGAATTTAGTTTTATAAAAAGTCTTACAAGTAAAAGAGATGTTGGTCACCGTAACGTTATTAATTTAAAGGACGGTACATGAGTATGATTTACCCTTGGTTACTGTCTGTGAACAGTATGTTGAGTTTTAGAAATAAAGTTAAAAATACGATTTTGTGTAAGAGCATGGTGAAGGGACGTGAGACATACTAAAAGTGAATACTGTTACTGAGCAACAATACTTGCTTCCTAAGTATGGATTTACTAATGGCTTAGTCTATCCTGATTAAAGTAACAGACTAATGTGGGTTCCACATGAAAAATCTTCATAAAAGAAAACATTTGCTGTGGAACAGACGGAAAAATGGAGTGATAGCAGTTTGCTGTAGCCTGCCCGTATGGGTACTCAACTATCTGTACATGCTCATTTAATTTTCACACGTAGAATATATGGACTTTTAGTAGGATTCACCCTGATTGGTTATTTGCCTGGCTTTTAGTAGGATTCACCCTGATTGGTTATTTGCCTGGCTTTAAAAGAAAAAGAATTTCTTCTACTTGGGGGCTGTAGGTAATGAACAAAAGGTGAATGGATCCATCCTCTGAACAGAGGGATGTGTCCATGTGTTTACATAGCTACTCAGACTAGGTCAGCCCCAGAAGTAGGGTTACAGCATCATCCCTCCTGCCCTGGAGCAGGGGCTCTCCATTTCTTCAGTTTCCTTCATTTTTCTATAATTCTTCTTGAGCTGCCCAGAATTGAGATTGGAAAAATGCTCTTTATGCAAAGAGTAATCAAACAAAATGGAAACACATGATTTTTTTTTTTTTTTCACACAGACTGTGAGCTAGACTTGCTCTTTGCCTTTACAAATAAATTTGTTTGGGGGATGGGGAGCAATATCTCTTCAGTAGTACCCACTTCTTCACCTGCCCTATTCCTACATAACAATTAATACCCAGCTCTTAGTAGATTAGTGATTGATAGTTTTCCAACATCATAATAAAGCAATGCAGAATGAGTCTCATACTCTTTTAAATATCAAAGAACCAACCTTAGTAACTGTCCCTAAATTGTAAAATAGTACAGTTTTTAAAGTCTCTTCCCTATTTATTGAAGTGTAGGCAATTGATTGATCCATGTTATTCACTGAGTATGGGTTTAAACATTTGCTTTATGCCAAAAGATGTTCTAGGCATGAAGGAAAGAGAAGTATAATTATATACTACTATCTCACAGTCTTGTGTGGAAGAAAAGTCTGTTATGTTCAAATCAGAAATAGACAGTTTGGTTTGAGAGAGGTTTTTCTGAAGCACCTTTCAGAAAGTCTGCAAACATCTTTCCAAAGGATGGAGCCATAGCAGGTGGAGGAGGAAAAGACTATCATGTTGGCAGAAAAATAAAAGACCTATTTTTTTTTAAAAAAAGAGCAACAACAAACAAACAAAAAAACAAGCAAACTGACCAGAAGAATACGGCACAAACAGAATAAAAGTAGAAAGTGAGGTTGGAAATCAAGGCTTCTCATGGAGGATCTTTACTATCAGGGTAATTAAACTGAAGTTTATTCACTGGATATTAGGAAATCATCAATGGTTTCTGAGCTAACAAGTCAGAAAAATGTATTGGGTAATATGTGCAGAAATGGAGTTGGAATATAAGGGAGACAGAGGCTTTTGCAATAGGCCAGGCAAGAGGTGGTGGAGTGTGAATCAACATATGTCACTGGGAACAACCTGAAATAATAATGTGAACCTTTAAAAACCATGCCCTGCGATTAGATTATACTCAGAACATCCAGAATTTAAATGACCTATCACATTTTATGTAATCATTGTTATATAATGCTATCCATATGAGCCTGTATCTACTGGGTCAGTTGCTTATTTTTTATTAACTCTAAGCATTAGAGTCTGATAAATCCACCATTTCTAACAAACTTCCATAGCACTGATACAGAAAAGGATTCACTATCTACAACTTTAACAAATAGAAAATAATTTACATTCTTGCTAGAAATTCAATGTCGACAGATATCAGCTTTGAGAAATATACTTGTCACTAAAGTAGTAACAGTATATAAAACTCATAAATGACTAAAAAACAGGCCTTGATATAAAACCAACCTTAAAACGCATAAAAAGAACACGATTATTACTGATGTTATTTGTTTAAATTTCCTACTTTAAAAAAGCACTTTAATTACCATATGCTTATCATGTTGGTTGGATTCATTTATAGAGAGAATACAATCATTAATTATCATAATTAAGGCACCTGAATTCAAAATGAATGGCATTCATTCTAACCTCAGTTGTAGCTATGTTTTATCTCTGACAGTTGGGTTTCCAATCAAATGTTATCTGATTTTTCCCCTTAATCATTAAGAAATGCTTTACTAATTAGCACATGAAATTCATGCCACATCAGACTGAATTGAATCAAGGCCTATTATCCTGAGCAGTCAGACACTTTGAAATTCTCAGTAATAGGGCATGAATATGTTATATGGTTCATACACATTTCATGAACCTCCACATTAGCACTATTTTTTTTTTTCAAGACAGTGCCATTAGTTATGCCACTTTCAGGACCTTTAATTTGATCATGCTGTTTAACAGCCTGTTACATTGTAGCATATAGAGTCATACATTAATTTATCTTTGGTTGTATTTTGGCAAAATGGTTGTATTTGGGTGTAAATATCCTGCATGAAATGAGAAAGAGAAGGCTACTTGAAAGGTACAAAGTACTGTTGAGCTAACTGGCTCTAATACTCTATTAACAGTAATTTAGGATTGTGAAGGATACCCTCCATTGGCCTGTCCTTCACCTTGCTTTCTTCTCTTGGGGTGATCTATGTGGGCCCCCTCTGGCTTCTTTTTGGAGTTAGCTAACAGGAAGCTCTGGCTGTAATTTGAGAGATCTGGCTCCTTCTCTGTGATGTCACCTGAGAACAGCTATGTCCTCAATTAAAGGTCCACTCTGTGGTCAAAATAACCTTGCCTTTCCAATTCTATGTTTCCAGATCTGGTAAACTGTGTTCTCTCTCATCAGTATTGTGCTTGTGCTGTTACTTGTTCTAGTATTGCATTAATCCTCATGGTTCCTGCACACTCTTTCTGTACCTCTGTAAATAAATCTTCTTAAGTATTCTGATACAATTGTGCTGCTTCCCCTTGGGACTCTGAGTCCCAAGGTACCTTGGTGACCTCAGAGTCTCAAGGCATGCAAATGAATAGCCCTTTGTCTATTTGAAACTCACAGATAATGCAGAAAAAGTTATGGCCATTAGCTATTAAAAAGAACAATAAAGATGAAGAAAAAAATTGGCATTTAATTTGTAGTCAACATGAACTCTGGAATTCTTACTGATAATTGACAGTGTACAGCCCACATTCCCATAGTCAGCAAGCACAGAGTGAGTCTGCCATTTTGGACACCCAGGAGGTGCACTTTCCAATATGCTACAACCCTAATCAGTCCTTATGATCACTTTTTCTTTGCATATGACTGGCTTGCATCTTCAGCGTTCCTTACAATATTCTACCATTCATTGACGGCATTTGAGTGTGAACCTTCTGTACTAAAGGATCTTATAACAAATGGATGGTAGAGCTGTGCAGTTGAAATCTTTTCAGGAATTGATATGAAATTTCAGTCTGTGTAGCCACAAAGATTAAAGAATGCTTGGGTGAAAAACTTGGTCCATTTGGCATGTTCCCTTCTTTAATTAGGTCAAGTAATTTTCAGTTGAGACCATCCCTTCTTTATAATATGTAATATACTAATTAAAAGCATTTTGTTAAATGTAATATAGTTATTTATACAATTCAAAATAAGGAATATTTTGCTATATATAAAATTTTAACTTATTGAATTAGCAAAGTACAATGTGTTATATGAAGTCTGACAATTAAGTTTGTGAGCATTCCATCATAGGTTTACATTGGCAGTAGTATACAAACAACTAGATAAGGTTTCCTAACGTTGGTATATCAATGTCTCACAGCTGTGTTCATGTCAAATTGTGGTGGTTTCTTGCTGAGTGGCATTCATTATTATTGTTTTGCAGCTTTGTGTGCTGTCACAAGAACGTCGGATCTTGAATTAGAACAGCAAACAAACATTAAATTTCATGTTAAACTTGGCAAGAGTGGAAGTCAGGGACATGTTAGTCTAAATTTATGGGCTAACGCCATGAAGAAAATGGCTTTCATTTTATGGCCTTGTACAAATGGATTAAACTGTTTTTCTGAGAGGGAAGAGTGTCACCAATGAAGAGAGGTCAGAGCAGCCAGTAACTAGCAGAACTGACAAAAATATTGCAGAAATTTGTAAAATTGTGAGTCAAATCTATTGGCCATGAGAAGCGTAGCAGACCTAGTAAACATGGATAAAGAAATAGGACAATCTTAACTGAAAAATCTTAGCCAAAAACTCATGGCTCTTGTATCATGACAAAGCACCAGCTCCCATGGCACTGTCTTACGAGGGATTTTTAGCCAGTAAACTGTATTGGAACACCCTCTCTGTTCACTTGATCTGGCCCCCAGGGACTTTTTTCTTTACCCAAATGTAAAGGAAATACTGAAAGGAAGACAATCTGATGACACTCAGGACATCCAGGGTAGTACAACACAGCTTTGATGGACATTCCAGAAAAAGAATTTCAAAACTGCTTGAAGGGTGGACTAGGTGCTGATGTTGATTCATGGCTTCCCAAGGGGGCTACTTTGAAGGTGACCATAGTGATATTCAGCAATGAAGTAGGTAACACTGTTTCTAGGACAAGTTTAAGAACTTAATTGTCTGACATTATATATCTATGATCCAATTAATATCAGTTTCAGATACACAATTTCTATTCTACTTTTTTACTTTACATTAATAATAAAACTGTGTATATTATTGCCCTTTTAAAAATGTGTCATATTGCTACCTCACGATTACATTAACAAGCCCAATTTTTAACAGATTATATCAAGTATTTCGCTATTATAAATGATTAAGAGGATCATTCTTATCATTTACAAATTTTTAAATTATTTCTGTGAAATGTTCATGATATAGTTACAGAAAAAATATAAAGCTTGGGGTATTTTAACAAATAATTTGAACAAATTCTCTTTCTTCAAATAAATGTATGTATTCATTACGAGGTGAGTTTTGCATGAATCAGGCACCGAGAAGACCACACAGTTTAGACATGTTATTAATTTACCTCTTCCACTGAAATATTGTAATCATGGAATCATAAAATTCTACAGATCAGTAAGTACATATTTAGTATCTTCTACATGCAAAGGAAAGCTGTAAGTTCTAAAAAGACATAAAAGTGAATTAGTCAAACTCCTTTCATTTTACGGCCCCTTAATATAGTTGAGTTTTTGATTGGTATTGAGATAATAAATTCCTATCCTCAATAATGGCAAATACATAAAATGACATAATAACAACACAGGAGTATTTTTATGTAATAAACTAGAATTATTTTTGTAATATTGTTACTTTTGCAACAATATTCTTCCAGTAACCAAAGAAAATCTAGATATTGTAAAATTGAATCTGGAATTAACTATTAAGCAAAGGTTTTATTTTGTGATTATGGCAAAGCTGTGATTTAATATTGTGTGTGTGTGTGGAGGGGAAGCAGAGCTTAGGGATAGATAGAAGTTGTACAATATTGAACTCTGTACAATTCAAACTCTGAGTCTGTATCTGGGATCTAGGAAGCTCTTTAGTTTTCTCATGGTTTACTCCTCTTTATGTAGGTGAGAAAATGGAAAATCAGTAAGATACAGTAACTTACTTAATGTCATGCAACTAATTGGCAGTAAGATTGTTTCCTACAACTTATCAAACCAAAGGCTGTGGTCCAGATGAAGTTTGAAAACATATCTGGTTTTTGTAGTTGACTTTGTTTTCCTTTTTTCCTAGAGAGGAATGAGATTTGCAGTCACACTGTGTGGGTTCTTTCACATTGTCCCAATAGACTGAGTACAAGACTGTGGATTGCATGCAATGTTATTTCAAGATCACAAGATGTTTTAAAAACAGATGGCAGTGTACACGAAAGATCACAGGAGATGGCAGTTCACAGCAGTAATTAAAAGGATCCTGTGCAATAGAAAGGCTTTTAAATTAAGCAGTAAACTTTGGATAATTAGGCGTTCTTTTTTGTTGTTCATGTTTGGCACAGGTTTTAGACAGAAAGATTTTTTTTTTCCTGTCAACATTATCATTTTTCCTATATTTTATGCAGAAAAGGGGTTTGAATATTGTTCTCAGTCAGAAGTCAGAATTGGAGAATAAAATAATTTCCAGTGAAGTCATAGAAACACAGAACAGTTTAGGAAATTTTCTAAGGCCCTATGTCATTATCTGAAAAATGGTGATTATATATACTAAATGGATAGGGTTGCTTTGAGGAGAAATGTCATAATGTGGAAATTCTTTGAAATATTAAATATGGCTATAGAAAAACTTTCATCAATTTGCAGTTCTGAAAAATGTACTTTATTTCTAAAATAAGACACAAATGAAAACATAAAGAGGATCTGGCCCAAATTTTATGGATTTATTTGGCAACTTGTCCAAATAGAAACATAGATATCAAGAAACAGGACTTTAAAAATCATCTAGCTCAAGGCTTTCTGTCTTTTCATTTGACATTTACTACTGTGGCCAATCCCAGAATTAGGTAGTAGTGATTGCTAAGATCAGGTTAATTATCTGAGGCACTTATGCCCTAGATTTAATTCTGTTTATATGCTTTAATAGAGCATGTGATATATGAATCAAATTGTATATCACTTTTATGAATTAAAAGAGTCAAATGTTTAGTATGGGGAAAATAGCCTTACGTGGTACAATATGGAGCATTTACCCTATCTGTCCTCCTGAGAGATAAACTTTGTCCTCATAATGAGCTTGGAGTACCCATGTGATGCCCTGATACTAAATGTGGGGATGTGTTTGTCACTGGACCTTGACCTTGTGCTGATCTCCAGGCTTTCACACTTTACCGGTCCTGACTTTTTGGCATTCCAGAATCTTGCTGAATTGTGATCTTCAAGCTCCTTTACTATTGACTTTTACCTTTTTATCAGCTCCTTCCTTTTGTTGAATAGAAAATCGCTCAAGAGCAGAAAATGAGATTTATATAATGTCAGATATCTGTCTAAATACAGTATGTTGTCTGTGAATGTCAGTCACACCACTCCCTGTTGCCAACTGTTCTGAAAAGAACATGCAAGTTTCGCTGAATCCAGCAGTGCTGCATCTTACGTCTGGGCCCACCAGGTTCCTTCCAGACAATGTGACTTTCAGACAATAGGAGAGCAAGTGCATTTGCTGAGGCCACAGGCTATGCCTCGGGAGTTACCAGTGATCGCTGGCTTGCCTTGACTGCCTAGAGGAAGCACACACGCCACCAAACTCACGTGTTGAGGAGAGAAGGCCTGAGAAACAGGATATAGATCCTTCATGGATTAGCAAGGCTGCCTGATATATCCACCTTGATGTGAGATCTTTTCTTTTGTTTAATTTTTCTTAAGCTAACTGAAGAGCTTGCCAAGCGATAATGAATATAACCTGAGCTCCTAGTATCAGGCTTTTTATACAAGAAAGTTTCTCCAAATTCTAATAATAAGAAGATTTTTTAAATTGCAGTTGGCTTTTCCACTACATTGTGACCTACGTGCAAACATGTGCCCCTGTATCGTCATTTAGGTACCACTGAGGAGGGTCTGCATACCCTTCACAGGGCTTAGCAGGGGGGTGCAGTTAAACAGGTATTTCATGCTCAACTAAGTCACAAAACTAAGCGTTAATTAGGTATGGATATTCATACCTAATGAATGACCTAAAATAGGTCTCATTTTGTGTGAAACTAAACCTGAGTCAAAAAGTAGGGCACATTCTTGGTTGATTAAAGAATCACAGTCTAATAGTTTCATCTTTAGAAAAATCTTAACTGATTGCCTCCTGAGAGAAAAAGAATGCTATCCCTTTACTGAAGGTTATCAAGCGAATGACTTTATGACCTTTGGCTAGAGAATTAGCAAAGGAAATTCAGCCATTAGGTAGGAAAGAATAGCTTCACATTCTGTTTAAGAGCCCAGGATGTTGATGAGAAATAATGGAAATAATGGAAGACAATGATATAAAGGTTTATATTGATTCCTATTTTTTTCTTTCTTTCCTTTTTTATTTAAAAATATTAATTAAGGGGGCACAAGTATTCTTGTTGCATGAATATCTTGTAGAAGGTTAATTGAGGCTTTCGGTGAGCTCATCACCAGAATAGAGTTCACTGTATATAATGGGTAATTTTTTATCCCACACTCACCCTCCTCTCTGGCCATTGGTTCCTCATGTCCTCATATTGCTTTGTGGCCATGTGTAACCATCTGTTAGCTCCTACTTATTAGTGAGAATGTTATTAATTTTTATTTAAGCAGAAGGTATAATATCCTGAGCACACAGGTCCTTTGTAGAAGCTATGCCACTTTCAAGATATTATCTTTTGGGGAAGAAAGAAGCAAGTTTATTTCAATTTTCAGGAGCAATGCATCTGCTAGACAGATGCAGCACCATTCACACATGGGACATATGTCAAGCAAACGCCCGAGACACCCCAGATGCAGCCAAATCAGACCAAATCAGGTGACGGATCTGACAGTATTATCAGATCTACAGGCATAGCTATTAGTGATATCATGCGGTCTAGAGCCCAAACAGAGACAAATTATTATAGATAATCCCAAGTCACTGAAAGTGGAAAAAGCAAAAGCCTGAGAAACATTGTGAACTAGAAGCAAACAGGAAGCAGGTTAGGGATCGCTCATCATCAGGGAAATAGAAATTAAGTAGTAAATTAACTAGTAGTAACGGAATGAAATGAAATATTTTATTTATACAATGTAATACTTAACACTGCAGAATGAACACACCCCAAAATGTACATTTATATAAATATGTGTATGTATATATCAATGTGTATACATGTATGTGCATACAAATATATGAATACATATGCCTACAGACATAAATGCATATTTAACTTCCATCTAAAGCAAAATAGACCCACCACAGAGAATTTTTTTGTGATATGAGGACAATAAATATTTTCTAAATAAACTAACTAATGAGTGCGTGATATTCTAGAGTCTGAGATTATAGTGAAGCATCACACTGGACACAACTCCAGACAAGGTGTTTCTGTTGCTCATAGACTGAAGTCAACACTGTGCCTGTTCTAGTTTTATAATTCAGGAAACCTGCTGGATTTGTGGCTATGTAGCATGGGTCTGCCTTTGCCCTCAATACTGGGTATTTTTAGTTTTGTTGTCCTTTTAGCGGCCTTTACCAACAGCTCTCAGTGCACTGCTGACTCAAAGAATGCTTCTTTCTGTATGCATCAAAGACCAACTACATGGACTTTAAGACAACCGTTTTATTGTTGAAAGCTTTGTTTGTTTCTTTTCTTCTTTGTGGGTCCCTAGCTATGAAATTGTTAGACATATGATCTCTGGTAGAGTTACGAGTTATAGTGAATAAAATATGGTGAAAACTCTTTGGCTGAAAGAGGGCAGATGATGTTTGGTAAGGAAAGTGAGCAAAGAGGTCTACTTTGAATGGGGGTGATCTTATAGGTATTGCCACCCTCTTATAGAATTTTTAAACACAAACTTTAGACTTGGACAGTGTCATGAGGAAACCAGAAAGTGAGGTAGGTAAGCATAGAAACAAACTACAAATCAAAATATCTGTCTTATTACTTAAAATGCTGTGGGTTTTATTAAAGATAAGATATGTATTTTAGCTTCATATATAGCAAATGTATTGCCCCCCTCACAGATGACTAATTAATACTTGAGCTGACTGAAATATTTTTGTACAACCAGATAATTTATGAAAAGAATATTGAAATAAATTATTCTATAGCAATAATATATTGAATATTGAATTTGTTATGCTTATTCATTAATCATATAAACTGGCTTAGAAAATACAGAATATTTGTAAGTAGACAGATACACGTGAACATACAATACATGTCAGTGCACAATTGGACCTCAGTCTTTATTCTTCCACAACCCGACGTCTTGAGTTGATTACAATTTATGATAGAAATATAGAGTGTGCCAAAAAAGGTATATGCACTTTAAGAAAGGAAAAAATTGTATTAAAATTGTAAAACTCAAAATATATCAATAATGTTTGTTTTCTTGTATATTGTATCTCTGGTAATTGCAGAATCCAATGTGACTAGAGCATTACAATTTTAATAGAGTTCTTTCCTTCTTTAAAATGTGTGAACATTTCTTTGACATCCTCTGGATTTTCCAGATATCATATCTTTTGGGAAGCCATAAACCTATGGAAAATTTAGGGTACCACTGGGCACATCTAACTTCAAGATTGAAAGAAAATACACTGTAGGTTACAGTTTAACTTATATATGAGAAAAATGTTTTACAGGATTTCAGTGTATATATTATTAAATTCCTTCACTTGATTTGACCTTGAAGATTGTGCATGGAAGATTCTGGCTGCGTCCTCTTGTTCACTCCAGTCCATTTGCTGCTGTACTTTCTCATTTAGTCACTCTGTTTTGATTCATGAAGGATACATAAGCTGTTTGAATATGCATAGGAGGCTTTGCATTCAATCTAATGTCTTCTGTTCACATCTGCAATTCTCTGAATATTTTAAATGAATAATATATCAAAACAGATGGCAAAATTCTTCCCTCCATAATTTACCTGAAATAGTCCTTGACCTCAATGTAAGTTTGTTTGACTTGGATCTGCAGAATTTGTTCCCACAGGAATTCTGAGTACAGGCGTATAAGTGGAATTTGTGACTGACTTTCTTTCTCTCCCAGATGATGCCAATTAATCCCTAAGATTGAAAATGTATTGCATAATTTTGATACAACATCACAAAAAAACATGAAACAAACTGACATGGTATGCTAAACTCAAGTATCCAAAACTATCAGTGTCAATATAGTACCCAGACTACTGTAGGTTGTGTGGACTCTAAAGAAACGTTGCCTTTTATTATAATTCTAACATGTATCGGGATAAATTATACATTTATGTATCATAAAGACTAAAGGATTGACATATCTTGAGAGATATTTGTGCTCCTTTGTTCACTGCAGCATTACTTATAATACGAAGATATGGAAACAACCCCAACATGTCCATTGGCAGATGAATAAAAATGTGTTCTGTATATATAAACTTATATATATGTATGTGTGCATATGTGTGTGTGTGTGTGTGTATACAAAGACAATCTGCCTTTCATATCTGTAGGTTCTACATTCATAGATTCAACCATAAATGAACACATTTGAGAAAAACAGTAAAAAATAACAATACAAAGTACTATAAATTAAAAAACAATACAGTGTAACAACTATTTATATAGCATTTACATTGTATCAGGTATAAGTAATCTAGAGATGATTAGGTATACAAGGGTTTTATGCAAATACTACACCATTTTATATGAGGCGCTTGAGAATTCAGACTTTAGTATCTATGGGAGGTCCTGCACCAAGCCTCCACAGATACTGAAGTTTGACTGTGCATATAATATAATGAATTACCTTTCAGCTTTAAAAAAGAAGGAAACATACCATTTACAACAATAGAGATGAAGCTAAGAAACATTACACTAAGCTAGTCACAGAATGACAAATACTACATGCTTCCATGTTTATGAAGTATCAAAAATAAACTCACAGAAGCAGAATGGAATGATGATTGCCACGGGCTATGGGAAAGAGAAAATGAGCAATTATTTTGTGATGGGTATAAAATTTTTGTTGTGCAAGATGAATGACTTCTAGAGAACTCTTGTACAACATAGTACCTATATTTGAAAATATGGTATTGCATGCTTTAAAATATGCTGAGGATAGAGCTCAAGTTCAATATTCTTACCTCTTACCAAAAACACACACATACACAATTTTGGAGATGATGGATGTGTTTAGTGCCTTGGTTGTAGTGATTGTATCATGAGTGTGCATATATGTCCACATTTGTCAAGATGTATACATTAAATATGGGTGAGATATATATATATATATATATATATATATAAAACAACTGCAACAAAAAATAATCAGGT
>NW_003852453.1:11741023-11746525 GCF_000181295.1 Otolemur garnettii
AATTCTGATTCTGCTACTTATGAGATGTGTGACTTTGATCAGTTTACATAAAATAGAAATAATAATATCTAGGGTAGAGATGATGATTAAATAAGGTTTAAGGGTTGAGATGATGATTAAACAAAAAAAGATACTATGATTGGGAATTTGTACACTCAACAAGTGTTAGCATAAATGTTATTTTTAATTCCTCTTTTTGAAGCTGAACGTTTATATGTTAGTCATAATTCTTATATGTGTTAGTGCTGTAAACGAATCTAAATTATTAAATGGTTTGTTTTATGGGCTTCAAAAATGTCTATTTTTTAATGGCGGTATTTGTGAATTGCTTAGGGCTAAAGTACTTTTGGGGACCTTTTGCCTCATCGGAAATGACTGCTTTATTTTTTACTGAAACACATCATAACCTGATTCTCTTGAGACTAATTGCATTTGTTGGAGAATTATTAAGCAGACACACATACACAGAAGTATAATTTCAGACATTTAATACTCCACTTAAAAGTAAAAGTAGAATCAAATGCAGAAAAAATGTGATTTATTTTTTAAGGAGCGCATAAGGTAATAAAAATAGTCTTTCAATTAAGGTTCATGCCCTTAAGAGCCATACTTTGGAATTAGCATAAATTAGTACGCAGAAATCTATTTAAATAAGTCATTTGAGGAGAGAGGGAAAAAAAGATATAATCATAGCTCCTAAGAAATAAATAACTGTTCTTCCAGTTGAACTTGAGCTTCTGGATCACAAGTGACTGGCTCAAGAAATTCAGGGTAAAACAGAAGTAGAAAAAATGAATACTATTCTTAAACAAGACAGTCTCCTTCTGATGAGATTTGCATAAATCCTAAAGTCCAGTAGAGAAAAGTGGACAAGAAAAAAATACAAGTGAGATAAAAATGACTTAATGGAATTCAGAAGTCTTAGGGGATTAACAAGGATACAACAAAAGACTGCAAAGCTATTTCTCGTCCTTAAGTGGACATCATTTACAGCTATTACGAAATCAAAGAAAACAAAAGTCACTTCTAAACTCCATCTCTAGGACAAAAAGAAATTAAATCTGAGCTCAATTTTTATCAAACTTTGTTGCTAGGAACGAATTGAATTAACACAATACATAAATCCTCTTTGGTGGGAAGGCCCGATATTAAGAGAAAATTTACCATTATTTAAGTCCTTTGCCAATTCTTTCAAAAATTATTTTTAAAGATTCTATATACTTGATAACTTAATCTTTCCATAAAATTTTGTTTCTGAATTGACAGTTTCAGTATCAAGTTACATGGTGATTGAATCCATTAAAAAATAAAAAGCTGTCATAGTCATCAAGGTACCATCCAAAATTACAAGCTAGTTTCTAACCTAAAGGCAGAATAATACAGATAGTTTCCTGTCTGTGCACTTGCTGTAGGTTTGTTTTTCCATCAAGTGTAGAGAGACCAAAAACAGTCCCTTCTAGGGATGTTATTTTGCTTTGTTTCGCAACTCATGTTTATCTAGAATCTTTTTCAACCAGTGGGGCATTTCCAGAATCCAAATGGTATTGCTCTTGCGATATGAAAAACCAAAATAGATGTTTCTTTTATCAACTAAGAGGGACCATAATGTTTAGGAAAGAGAAGTTATAAGTGGAGGGTTCAGGGCCTGGCTGGCTGGCATGCTAAGTGTCTAAATTCTTAGGACTATAAGAAAAACTGCACTCTTGCTAACCTCCCTAACAATAGGAGCTAACAAATTATCAGATCTCTCCTAACTCTGATTCACAATACAGACCATAACAACACTGAATGGACAAATGGAAAGCAGTCTTACACACCATTTTTGGTTTTGATAAGCAACTTGAGACCTTAAGTCAGTTTCAACCAGTTTGCAGAGATTCCACCTGAACTGTGTTTATGATATGAAAAGCTAATGTCTACCTTATTTTAATGTTAAAACCACACCCCAAAGTGAACATGGGCTATATCAGTTACTCATGCACTCAGATATACTCATAAATATGCATAGATTTTTCTCCCAAACCCATTGAATCTGTATGAGTCAATTGTGTAATATGAACCTTATGAGATCTAAGACCCAACCTGCCCTTTTCCTCTTTGAAGAAAGAACACCTTTGGTCCACACCGGAGATTATCTATTGATTATCACCAATACAACTCTCCTTTCTATATACTCTTTAGCCATTTTGGTGGATATTTGAACAACAAGCTAAAGAGATGTATGTAGGAAATCAGTATTATCACTGGATTCTTTTCATAATTAAACATTATTCCTTTAAAGCTCAGATCACACTTAATAAGAGAGAAGTTAATAGGAGGGAAAATATTAAGTAGAAACATTTGTGATTCTGATCTTTACTGGGTCTGGAAATCAGGATCAGTTGTGTTTCCTAATAAGGGTGGTCTTTAATGGTAATGGATGAAGTCAAAAGCCTAAGGTGTGAGAATAAATTTAGGATGCCAACAATCAGACCAAACTCCTGTTCAAAGGGAATTGGTGACACATTCTTCTCTTCTCTAAGACTCTACAAAGCACTAAGAAGAGTTATTAGGGAGCTAAATAATACTGATGGGGCTATACAGTAAGAGTTCTTAAGCTTGAGGATGAGAATCACTTAGGAATTAAGTTGATAATCCCTAGTTTTACACACTGAAGGCCCTAGTCCTCAGTCCAAACCTGAGGATTTGCATGTCTAAGGAGACTCCCATGTAAATATAATAATGAAAGATAATAATGAAGGGTGTTTGGCAAACTCTGAGGTAAAATAAGGGAGCTGATGAGGCACAATGGCTTTTTCCTCTTTTACTTAATGAATAAGTAAAGGCCAGGTATAGTGGCTCATGCCTGTAATCCCAGCACTGGGGAGGCCAAGGTGGGTGGATTGCCTGAGCTCACAGGTTTGAGACTAGCCTGAGCCAGAGCAAGACTTCAGCTGTAAAAATAGCCAGGCATTGTGGTAGGCACCTGTAGTCCTAGCTACTTGGGAGGCTGAGGCAAGAGAACTGTAAACAAAATTGTTGGATCTCTTTCTAGGCTAAGTAGGAATAGAAGATAAAGGACCCAAATAAGCTCAATCAGAACTGAAAAAGGAGATATTACAACTGAAACCACAGAAATACAAAATATCATCTGTGAATATTATGAAAATCTCTATGCACATACGCTAGAAAGTGGACAAATTTTTGGAAGCACATAACCTCCCAAAACTTCAGTCAGGAAGAAATGGAACTCCTAAACAGATCAATAACAAGCAATCAGATCCCCTTGATACCAAAGCTACAAAGGACACAATTGAAAAAAGGAAACCATAAACCTACAGCCCTTATGAATATAGATGCCAAAATCCTTAATAAAATACTAACAAACCAAATTCAATAGCACATCCAAAAAATAATCCACCATGCCCAAGTGGGCTTCACCCCAGAGATGCAAGGCTGGTTTAATATATGTAAGTCAATAAATGTGATTCACCACACAAACAGAAGAAAAAACAAAGATTATATGACCATCTCAATAGACACAGAAAAGCATTCAACAAAACTCAGCACCCTCAACAAACTAGCCATAGAAGGAACATATCTCAGAATTGTAAAAGCTACCTATAACAGACCCATAGCCGGCACCAGACTGAATGAGGAAAAGTTGAAAGCATTCCCTTTCTTTCTTTCTTTTTTGGTATTAGCTGCTTTGAAGCTGTGATCTCTTTGTTGTACTTTCTCTTTGTACCTTTAGAATTCTTTCCTTTTTCCTTCTTGAATTTCCTTTACTGAGATTGTATTAAGGGTTTCACTTCATAAACCTGATAGTTTAGTGCAGGGTTCAGAAAACTATGGCCTTCCAGGCTACATCTAGCCACCCCCATTCATTTATATATTGTCTGTGGCTGCCTCTATGGTACAATGGTAAAAGTGAGGAGTTGCAACACAGATCATACATCCCAGAAAGTTCAGCTATTTGTAATCTGGATCTTTACAAAAAAAGCTTGCTGAAATGCAGTAAATTCAGGCAGATAGCATCATTGTTCCTACTTAGGAGCATATTCTGAGAAATTTGGAAAGGGATATTAAGGATGGCTTCATAGTAGCCAGGAGGCTATTGGTTAGCCAGGTGCTTATAGCAGCAAAAAGATTATCTTAACACCTGATCCAATTTCAGAGTGGAGATTTATATATCAGAATCTCAGAATAAAATAGTTCAGTCAGAGACCAACTCTTGCCGTAATGCATGCTGAGTGGGCAGCTAGCTAATCAATTGTTCATTTAAGTCTAAAATTCTTTTGTATCATCTTGAGTCTCATAACAGACCCCCTGGTCTCCAGCAGCCAGCGCTTACACAGATAAGAATCAAGTTGATAAGGCATTAGAAAGGGATTATGAAAGCCAGCTTAATTAAAGAAACTTCAATGGGATCATAAATAATCAGTGCAAGTTATTAACTTTTGACAACTGCTCATCCGTATTGAGTTCGAATGACTTCTGGCCTATAAAGTCCTTAATCTAATTCTGAGTGAATACAGTTCATAAGGGAAAATACTCTTTATAACTCATTGACTATAATCAACAAATCTTTGAAGCAGAACTTTCTTCCAAATATACCTAAGCGTACTCTGCATTTTCTTATGTTCATATCATTTCCTTCATTGTTTCTTCAACTTTAGAAACTTCATTGGTCAAACTTTAGTATCTCTTCCACAAAGAGCAGATCAAATGTCACTTTCCCCATAAACCATACCCTACCTAGCCCTTGTTGGAATTGATTCTTATTTTCTATTTTTTCAGCCTAATATTACTCGTGCCTTAAGAAAAGTAGTCTGATTTGAAATCTATTTTAGTGTGTAGAGTCATGCGTTCTCTCTATAGCGTAATCTCCCTGTAGTCATAGACTGTAGATTATTCTGCTCCCCATCCCCCAACGAGCCTGTCATAGTGCCCTGCATAAGATAGACGATCAATATACTAACAAAACTCATCACAGTTTGCTGTCCTGTTTCCCCATAGATTTTTTTTTTTCCTATGCTGTTCCCATGTAGGATCTAAGAAAACTTTCCTCAGTAGGAGATATGTAGCTTTTTTTCACTCATATATTTCTCCTGAGAATTCAGAACCTTTCCTTATTTTCTTAATTTTTGTTTGCTCCTATTTTAAACATATCAGAAACTGAGCAAAATGAAGACTGGTCATTTTGGAAAGCATTATCAAACCTCTTGATTTAATTTAATAATTTTTCAGAGGGATAATCTTCTATTCTGTATTTCGCATGCTTTTCCATATTAGTGTAATATTTACCCAATGTACCTGTAAAATAGATTGCTATGTGTGTGTATTTTTTAAGTAGAAATATAGATTCCAGAGCAGTGGTTCTCAATCTGTGGGTCGTGACCCCTTTTTAACAATGAAAATACATTGAGGCTTTAGGAAGTTTGAGAACCACTGCTCTAGAGGGATAGTTTAGGTATTACCAATGTAATGATTTTAGGAGTAGTCAGCTCCACAGGAAGTTTG
>NW_003852453.1:11746741-11757921 GCF_000181295.1 Otolemur garnettii
GCACCAGAAATGTTATTTACTTCCAGTATACCTGTCTAAAATGATAGAAGATACCAAAGTTCATGTATTTGCACGCAAAAACCTTATGTTTAATTTCTAGCTGAGATGGTTCTCAAAAAGAGAGAGCAGGGTGCAGTAAACACTAGAACTGCCCCAGAGCAGGAGGAAGATGGGGAGGGAGAGCTGCTGGTGGTGCCAGTGGAAGAGCTGCACAAGAAGACAGAGATCAGAGAGAGAAAACCACTAAAAAGCATTTAGAGAAATTAAGTGCCTAAGCCATGGGGCAAACTTAAATCTAATGGAGAAAATTCATTCAAGAAATAGGAAGAAAGGCAAATAAAACTTAAAATTTCCAAATTTGAACTTCTCCCACCCTCCCACTCCCAATGCCCTCAGGTCAGTAGCTCTTATAATTCCAATGAATTTAGTGATGTCTGGGCTAAAGGGTGTTTGACAAATTCTCTTACATTATTTTTAATATAGGACTTCTCAGAGCTGTTAGAATGTACCTCTTGTTTTTTGCAGAGTGGAGGTGCTCAAAGAATGGACTGAAGAAGCCTGGGGTTTCCTGAGACCCGTTTAGGAGGTCAATGAGGTTCTTTCCCTTTCAACTATGTACCACTGTGAGGCCAAATTTTCTTCATTTACTTCACCCAAAACGACGTATGGAAGAGCTTAAATGCTGCAGCACATATAAGCTCCAGTTGTCCTTTACTGATACACTAAAGAGGTTTGAAAGAAATGTAAAAGCATGCTACATTTTCACTCATTTTTCATAGATGTTATTACTGATGTCAACATGGGCTATAGTTTGAATGTTTGTGCCTCTCCCAAATTTAAATGTTGAAATCTTCACTCCCCAGGTAATATTTGGAGGTACTGGGAACTGATTAGGTCATGTGAGTAGAACCCCAATGAATGGGATCAGTGTCTTTATAAAAAAAAGTCCTAAGACAGACCCCCTTATCCCTTTTTGCCACATGAGGTAAGGGGTAAGAAGAAAACTATCTATGCAAAAATGGGTGCTCACCAGAACCCAACCATGCTGGTGCCTGATCTCAGATTTCTAGCCCCCAGAACTGTACAAAATAAATTTCTATTATTTATAAGCTACCCAATCCATGTATTTGTTATAGCAGTCCAGATGGAGTGAGATTATAGGTAATGGGTTTATTGTTATTTTAAAATGAATTAATAAACACAACTTTAAACAATTCTTCATTTTAAATTTTAGCACATAAAATATCAACAGATCTAATCCACACAAAGAAGAGTCTTAATAGTTTGGAGTCCTTGAGAATTTTCAAGAGTGTAAAAAGTTCACGAGACAAAAATCTTGAAAACAGATGTCCCAGAAAGATGTCCATCATGATTTGTTTTCCAAAATTATTTGAATAATAATAAGCAACCACATTTTTGCATGAAACAAATAATGTTCTCACCACAAGGCAGGAATTGTGGGATGACAAGGGGGAATGATGTCTGCTTTAAAGCAGGAAGGAGCAGTGGCTTATTCATCCATATACCTCCACATTTGGAAGAGGTAACGGGAAAATGCCTCTTCCCAGAGGGTTATACACCGTATTCTGAACTGAGATTTTATTAGCCTTTGTGCATAGCCAGGAGCTAAGTCATGGGGAAAGTATAGGCTTCAAAGGCCAAGGAATGGATTCATGTCTGGCTGTTAAACAAAGATGGCAGACCAAGGCAGGTTACTTTTAAGTATAATGTTCCATTTCAGAAGAGTGAGCTGGGAAGGTCCCATCCTACCAGGAACAGAGGTGGTTCAGCAGAATTTCCCAAAGTTGTTTGTGGAAAATTAAAAAGCTTGTTTGAAAATACAGGTGTTCTGGATCTTCCTTTAGAGAAAAATTCACAAAATTGGGAGTGGGTCTTAGAATTTATGATCTGAATAAGTCTTCCCAGGTGGTGGTTAGGATAAGGCAAATTTGGGTAATTTATGGCTGGGAGAATGCTCTGGATAATTTCTAGAATCATTATGTTAACACCTACAGAGTCTTTTCATATGGTAAATGTAACGGGCTCTCTGAAGAAATTTCAATGACCCCTATATGTTTTTTATAATCCTCTCCCTTAACTAACTACTTTATCCTTTTGAGTTGTTTCCCAGAATTTTCTGTAAGATGAAGGAGCTGAGATTCTGAATGCCCAGAGAAGGCTCCGAGATTCTGAATGCCCAGAGAAGGCTCCCTGACACCAAGATTCAACATGCCTTCTTGACAGGCTGCCCCAAGGCATATTACCCTTCCTTAAAAAATCTGTAATGTCTTTAGTTAGAGAGCCAGATTTCTTGTTCTCCTGACAAGAAAAGATGTCTGTTGTATTAAAATTCATTTTTTCCACAATAATCCTCATTGTCTCAATAATTGGATCTTTGTGTGGTGAATACCTGGACTTAGGCTGAAACCCCCTTGCAGTTTTGAAAAAATGAATAAATATAGGCTTGAGTGGAAGGGTCTGGGTGACAATAGGAACAAATAGATCAGACTGAAATCATGTACAAGAGACCTTCTAGATATTTCTTTGAAATCAAACAGAAAGGAAGAAAAGCTTAATATGCTTGATAAAGGGTGGAGGTGATTTAATTTGATTTTAATTGATTTATGCTTGTTTATAAATGGATGTGGGAATCAAAAGATATCCCTGGCACAAAGATATCCATATGGGCCTGAACTTGAAGAGGAGTTGTAAATGGAGATTGAGAAAAGATACAAGTCCTGGCATCTCAGAGGTCCACTTGTTCTTGAGATGGACAGACTCACTATGTCACTACTCACTTCCCCATTGACAGTCCAGCACAAGTGCTACTTGTTTGTTTGTTTGTTTTAGACATGTGATGTGCACTGTTACTATAACAAAGATGTGGCTATGGAAGGAAGAAACCAGAAGGGAACTGGAGCTGGTACTGGTACTGTTGGTGGTGGGAAGGTGGATGAAAGAGAAGGAATGCTTATTGCAATGTGGAGAGAGGCAAGAACAGTTAAAATTTTTAAAGCTTTGTGAATTTTTCCTCTTGTGATGTCATTTTGAGATTCTGCTTTTAGCACTTCTTCCTCTGAGCTGCTGGCATTGACCATGTCACCAAATGTTGCCTGTTTCTTAAATTGCTGTAAGTAGACACTGTCTTTAACACATTATTGTGGTGACCCTAGGGAGGGTGTACAGGAGGATGTGTCATCACAGAGTCAGTTCTATAAATCACTTTCACGTAAGACAGGTCCCTAACCTTGTGCAAAGGCAGCACCAGTATTGAAACATTTTTGTTTTTAAAACCTGTGATGTGACTTTTGTCGGCAATGAACAAGGCCGAATGATATACAGATCACAGCCTGCTGCTCTTTTCTTTGTGATGAAAAAGAAATGCAAAATAAGATTTTAAGTATTTACAATCATCTAATAAAATGCTTCATGAGTATTTATGAGGTACTTCTTTAACAGGATAAATTGTAATATTAATCAAAATCAAGACTATGACTTGGAATTCTTCCAAGAACCCAGATCATAGACAAAGCATTTCAGGTATTTCTCAATTCATTAATTCTCAGTTAAGTTGTTTATCCCATTCTTTCTGCATGTGTAAGAATGCAGCTATTTGACAGGAAGTCAAACAATTCCAATATGAATTGCTGTTTGCTGGTTTATTAGCTAAATCATGATGACTTGAGAAATAGTTAATATTAAATAAAATCTCTTCTAAGTGAATATGCATGAATGCCATTTCATTATGTTGTGCTTTTCTCCCTGTGCTGTGATTGAGACCCTGTGGGAGGCAAATCCATACATCAAAGTTAATTCTTCACACACCCTCCTTATTCATTCCTCCTCTCCTTCACCAACTGGCCCTCTGTGAGTAGGGTAAGGATTGAAACAGAAACTTTCACAAGAATGAGACAGATCTTTCAGTGGGTTGGGGTGTTAGGAACACAAAGGCATCTTGATTTTGGAATCATTTGTACATACAGAAAGAATTGGAGAGGTTCCTTTAATATTTTGAAGCCCAGTCTGATAACATATAAAATGAGCTAATATTCCACAGGTGTTTTGAGACAAACTGCAATACTTTTTATGAGAAGGCGTTTTCATTTTGTTTTATTTTAACCCTAAGTTGCTTGTTTTGGCAAAGTTGGTTTTGAGGCTAATGGACTCTCACAAACAATGTTTATAATTTACACCTGATTTCTGGTGTGTCCCACTTCAGAAGCACTGTTAAAGCTCTCAGAGGTAGAGAAAAAAGTACAAAGGTAGAGTTAAATAATAATATGACCTGCTATGATAATTTTCCTATTCCAAAAAAGGCCTTTACCTGACTCCCTGCATAACAGGGACAGCAGGTCTGGTTAAGAAATCTTCCCATCCTTTTTGTGTTCCTGGAAATGGCTTACTGCAAAGAACCACCCTTCCCCATACAATTTAGGTAAGATTCAAAGAAGGCTCCTTGAACTTATGAAGATACAAACCTTCCAAATTTCTACTCTTTGTCTCATAAGCAAATTACCTGAATTGTTTGTCTCCACTAAGCAATCTGGAGAAAATATCCACTGTCTTTACTTATTTAAACATCAATCAGGTTTCTTTCTTTAACCCAGGCTTCTGAACCCTACCTGACTCTTGAAAATTGGAATAAAAACAACCTTTTCTTAACAGTTCCTCTTGAGGTTTGGCTGACCTCAGGGGAAAATATTCCCTAATCAACGGTCCAGTCACACCACTCACTCATACCTCACTGAGACCCTGTGGGAGGTAAATCCATACAACAAAGTAAATACTTTATATACCTTTCTTCCTCATTCCTCCTCTCCTTTACCAACCAGCCTTCTGTGAGTAGGGTAAGGATTCTTTTTAGTGTCTTTGTTTTAGAGTGGTACACAAAATTTATTTTAATCAGGTGTGGTAATATATGGAAGCATGCCAACACTGTCTTTGAAAGAAGACATTTTTTATACTCACATAGATCACCAGAGGCACAGAAGGCCATGCACGGCATAAGGCACCAGAGTTCGTCAGTTGGTGGAGGGTATGGGGGGAAAACAAGGAATGAGGAAGGGAGAGTCAGGGTAAACAGGCTTAGGGGTAGCTGATTTGAATAATCTCAGCAGGTTCTGCCATATCAGAGGCTGTTTCTAGTTGTCTGGTACCTAGCCCTCCCTGGGTGATTATCCATCCATGTAAGAAAGTCCTTAGAACCCAATAAAGGAGATGGCTGAAGCTTGGGCTCTGCATTGGTTGGTTTGCATATGAAAGGGGTGATCTCTACCAGGTGAGTTGTATCTTCTCTCTAGGAAACCCCTAGCCCTGGGAGATCCATTCCCTCTATGGTTAGCAAAGCCCTAGTAGTCAAAACTTCAAAAATACAAAATAAGAAGAGATGAGTAATATACTTGTTTACTTCTCTCTATTGGACAAAAAATATTTGTGCCTGACCTTTGGGATCCTTGCTTGATCCCATTCTCCCTATTGCTATTATTTCCCTTCTTTTAGTTCAATACTTTTTTTTTTTTTTTTGAATAAAATCACTCCTTACTTATGTCTGGAAATGTTTTTAATTTTATGCAAACAAGACTGACAATTAAGCTCAGCCTAGTCACTTCAGCAGGTTTGAAGGGTGGTGGCGGCAATGTAGATCTATACCACAGATGAGATTGAGCCTGCTGTCTCATGGTTTGTAGGAAGGAAATCTTTTATTTGAAATGGATTTTGCAAAGTCATTATGTTAGTTTCCTAACATTATGTTAGTTTCTTTGTTGCTATAACAAATTACCAAAAAACTTAATGACTGAAAACAACATGAGTATAATATCAAGTAAATCAAGACATTAAAAATATAAAATCAATCTCACTGGACAAAAGTCAAGGTATCAACAAGGCTGGTTTTCCAGCTTTGAGGCTGCCATCTTTACTTGGCTCGTGGCCTACTTTCATCTTCAAAGTCAGCAGTGGCTGTTTTAGTCTTTCTCTAATTGTATCACTCTGATTCTTCTGCTTCCCTTTTCCACCTTTCAAGTACTCTTTGATTATATGGGGCCATGGGGGATAATTCAGGACACTCTTTTTATTTTAAGATCAATTATTTGGCAACCTTCATTCCATCTCCAACCTTCACTCCCCTTTGCCATATGTTGTAACATGTTTGTGGGTTCCAGGAATTAGGATGTAGACATCTTTAGGAGACCATTATTCTACTTATGACAGTCAGGCAAAAGTGCCTCTTGAATATTGGTTTATTCAGGTCCATCAAGGCCAGACTTACTTCTCAGAGGAATGAAAAATAATCTTCGATCTTCTATCAAAATGACTTTTGCATAAAGGAAATCTGAAAATAGGAAAAATTGTTTCAACTGAGCAAAATGTCATAGGGTTGGCTCATCCATTTAGGGAGCTAATGTCAGAAATTCAACTTTGATTCCTTTATTTTTGTAGTTTTATATATTTATATAGTCTATATGAATTAAAAAGATCACTGCATGGGCAGTTACCTGGCATTTGCCACCCTTGCCTCAGCATCTGTGTTCATTCCTATGTAATCATTGCAGGAACTTTAATGCCATTGACAGAAGGAGGGTTTGGGTGTGAAGCAGAAAGTGGCAGAGCTGGAATTTGGTCATAGGTCCCTGAGTCAATAACTGGAAACCTTTGAGCTTCATTTCCCTCTTCTGCAAGATAGGGATACATTTACCTGTAATGAATGCTTTTGTGGTATTCATGAAGATAAATTTAAATATATCATGCCAGAAAATATAACCTCAATTACCTTTTAAAAAATAATAATGAATTTCAAAAGTAAAAAAGGATTTTTACCGTCAAGATCCTTGTTTCTTCCTCCTGAAATACTAAAATATTTTCTAATTGTGTCTCTGTTTTTACTCCTACCTGTAAAAAATGATATTAAAATATGATATAATATAAAATATAAATTGAATCATGTTGTCCCTGTTTAAATTGCTTAACTCTATATGTTAGCTTACCTAAAAGGATATATTTATTCATTAATATAACTAACGTTTATTGAGTCTCTTAGGCTTTTATAAAATGTTAGTGAGCTAGCTACAATTCTAGACCTCATGAATTTCCGAGAATACATTTATCGTCCCCATTGAAGAGTCAGTTATACTCTAAGCCTGCACCAAATTTCACATACCTGGTTCCCACTATACTCCTAAAATTAAGTTATAATCTAAGATAATATAACTAAGAAAAAGGTAGAGCACATTAATATAAAGAATATCTGCATGGACACCTTTATATGGTATATGTGCGAGAGAGACTGGGCTTGCAACTCATGTGACATGATATAAAAAGAGGAGAGAGAGCTGTAGGAAAGTGGAGAGCTTGGCAAATTCCATTTGCACAGGAGCACTGCGGTTCAGACAACGCTGAGCACTGTGTTTCAGACAACTCTTCTCAACAGGGCTGTAGAACTTGCCTTTAGCCAAAATGCCTGTAGTTTCTGTGGCAAGTATACATTTTTCTTTTGGTAAAGGGATTATCAATCAATTTTCTAAAACATTCCAACTTCCTTATGACAGCATTTGTTCAGAAATTCAGACAATCTTGCCATAGCTATAACTGAAAGATGGCGACACATAGATTAAGCCAATGTCTTGCCATTTTTTACTAAATGTTTGTTGATTGCATATTATCTTCCTCAAAAACACCCTAAGAAAGAATTTCATAACAATGTAAGACCATATGGTATAGGAGGAAGAAAATGAAATGGCTCGCAATCTGGCTCTTGCATTAACAAGTTGCATGGGCTTTGGTCATGAAGTTTCCTGAATCTCTATTTCCTCATCTTTAGCCCGATAATGTCTGCATGGAAGGATTTCTTACAAAGTTTAAATACGCCCTAGGCAAGTAAGAAATATCCACTTCATTCTTTTTACATGTCTGTACCTTATTTGTATTATTTGGATAATTTGTTTCAAGTTGGCCTGAATTGGAGATGAAGGGCACCCTGGAATTGTTACAGAGAATCTTAGACTACTGGAAATTTCTGGGATATATAGTTCAAGAAGAGAAATATTTCAGAATATTATTATTCCACCTTTTCCCGAAAGGATTTTTCAGCAGCTAGAACTCTAGATTTGAAAAATTCTTATGTTTTGGGGCCCCAAATCCAACCTCCTATACCCAAGGTGCAGGTAAAACCAAACACTGTGACATTGGTGCTTAGAAATAGAGAAAATTTTATTCACTTTGGCTAAAGGAAAAGACTGGAGAGCAAGATCTCTCTGAGAAGTCTTTTTAGAGAATGAAGTAGGGCGATTCTAGGCCCCTATGGAGGGAGGGGGAATGGGGTTAAGGAGTCAGGGAGAGAGAGTTTCAAGGAGCCAAAGGAGGAAGTCTGTAGTCTCTGATCACACTTCAAGCAATCAGACTTCTGGGAGTTAGCAGCTAGTCCCAACTTTCTCAAGAGCATTCACTCCTTCTGCAAAATAAACTCATAGGTATTCCCTGTGACCCTGGAAATATCTTCTCCTCTTGCTTGACAGAGAACCTTGCAACAACAAGTAATAATTGCTGTGAGAACAAGGGATGCTGGGCAGATAGTGAGCAGTTAACATGTTATCAAGAAAACAAGGGCCTAGTCTAAGTTTACACTATTTCAACATTAAAAACATACTGGGGTATTAAAACCTCAAGGCGTCTGGCTATATTTACCAACAGGAACCATAGCTATTCTTTTTCTTTTTTTCCCTAATTCTCAATATCTAAATCAGTGTCTACCACATGGAAAGCATGCAATAAATATGTAGATAAAATAGTGAAATCATGTTATGAACAAGACCAATAGAATAAATATGCAAGTAAATAAGAACAAAATTAAGATTAAAGCTGATCTGAATCATGTCTAATAATCAGTAGTGTCAAACTAAGAACTGCCATCACCATTACTGACATATTTTCAATATTATTATATTATTTTACAAAGCACCTAGTACAAGTTAATAACCACACCAGTGCTTTGCTTTTTCTCTAAACTTCTTTTAAGGAAAGTGAATCAATTTGGGTTAAGTAGTTCTTATTATTCCTTGGGATAATAGATGTACATGTATCTGAAGAAGAAATTGAAAAAAGTATTTAACTCACAATATCCTCTCCAAAGGGAGAATACTGTCATTGGCACTGGTTTTGTGAACATCTCCACTATTTTACCCAAAGCCTTTTTATATAGACAGTATCCAGGAATACATATTTGCCTATAGTGGTGAAGGTCAAATGTGTTATGTTAAAATAGGTAAAAGCACACATGAGGAAATTGTGTAACATAACCCAGATCAAGTAACTTTTTTTTTTAAATGTCAGGTTAATGTGAGGATGCAAACAACCAAGTCACAATACTTGAATTTGTTAGGTAGAGTCCATCTTGTATCTGGTGCGGTTTAAATTTTGGAGCTGGAATAGCTAGAGGATTGAATAATTCTCTGTTCTTTTTTTCAAATTCATGAAAGAAAACTTTAATCTTCTATCAATAGGGAATTCCCACTCATCTTGCACTGAATAATTTCTGAGTTAGAATTGCTGTAGTTTGGGGATACTACTAACTATTCTTGGGTATGTACCACCCTTGAAGATATTGCTGATACTACGTGGCTTCCCTGCAGCTGCTCTCATTTTCTGCCTGGTTCTTTATGTAAAAATGACTAACTATGAATTCCACTGCTATTGGTCCATCTTTCAAATGCATGAAAGATTTTCTGCATACAGGATTCATAGTCAAATCTTGAGTTTGGTAGGTATCCTGAATGTCTCTACCCTTGATTTTTCCTTTTCTTTATATCCGGTTCTCTCCTTAGTCATTCTAACATGATGAAATGTATATATAGCTCCATATATCAATGCCAACTTGGAAGTCTCAAGGCATCTTCTACTCATCCTATGTGTAGTCAAACTCATTATTCTAACTAAATAAAATCGAACAAGCATAATTTCCATATTTGTGTTGCTTTCTCTTCATTCTATCCTCCATGTAATTCTAGGGGAATTTTTATTTTTAATCATAGCATTGGGAACCCACCCTGAAGTCTTAAGTATATACTTACACTTTGTGTTTTTATGAACAAAATACTTAACATGACTGCAATGGTCTGGGTGATCTTTCCTCATTTGGTATCATGTTATTTTTGGCTTTCTGTAGGAAATTGACTTGTGTTTCCTGTCCCTAGTTCTTTTCATGTGTTAAGTCCTCCATGTGAAAATACTAGGGTGACCAGATTTTAACATCAGTAAGGCAGGACAACATGGTGGGGGAAGGGGGGCCAGGGCCTGACAACAATGCAAACTTTGATAAGCAGTTCTTGATAATCAATTCTCAGCAATTATTTGTTATTATTATAGTTTAACATTATAAAATTAACAAAAATAATATAAAACTCATATTCTGGTGAAATAGCCACATGGCAGCTGAAAACCGTATATTCCCTTCTTGTTCTCCTGCCCGTTTGTGGATTCTTTCCAAAAATTGGGACTTTTTAAAAATGCCACGGGACACGGGACAAATTGTTGGAAAGCGGGACTGTCCCACCAAAAGCAGGACGTCTGATTACCCTAGGAAAGACTTTTTCTCACACTCATCCTTAAATCACAAAGACCTATTAACTTTTTCCAGGATATGAGTATCTTACAGAACTGTTGCTAGGTATAATTCATCTATTATTTATTCTCAAAGGTCAGTATTTATTTCCACCATAACATACATTAGAATTTTATCTCTGTGTGTATATGTGTGTTTGCATAATATATGCACAGTTATATTAATATATTTAATTCCAAAGCTAGTCATTTGCACTAGACTATGACATCTATTAAGACTTGAGTGTTTTCTGGCTTTTGACCATTGTATCTACCTCAGACAAAGTAGACATTCAATAAACACCTGTTGAATAAATGAATGTTACTCAAAATTAAGATGTTTAAAATAATTTTATAAAATTATAAAGTATAATTTATAAGAAGCTTACTTTATGACTTATGTACATATAAAATAAAGTCTGTCAACATGCCCACAAACCCAGGAATGGATCAACAAACTGTGGTGTATATATACACATGGAATACTATTCATCCATTAAAAAAGATGGAGACTTTACATCTTTTGTATTTACCCATATTGAGGTAGAAAACATTCTTCTTAGTAGAGCATCACAAGAATGAAGAAGCAA
>NW_003852453.1:11757941-11784192 GCF_000181295.1 Otolemur garnettii
CTAATGTGAAGGCAGTAGATGATCTAGTACAAAGAGGGAGGTAAGGGAAGGAGGGAGAGGGTAGAGGGGATTGGAAGGAGGGGATTGGGGGTCACGGTGTAAGACACACCTCTTGGGAGCAGGACACAATTATAAGAGGGACTTTACCTAACAAATGCAATCAGTATAACTTAATTCTTTGTACCCTCAGTGAAACCGAAACAATACAAAACAATAAAAACCACACTAATAAAAGGTAGCTTTAGGTGTATAAGAAAAAAAAAGTGCATAGGACATTAATTAATGGGGGAACCAGTAAGATGCTAAAACTGGATTCAAAGGAGAATTTGAAAGACAGAGGCATATCAGGAAATTAGGAATATGAAATGAATGTAATAATAGGTGCAAAAGTGGCTAAAGTCCTGTGAGGAAATAAAATGTGATGTTTGGCATAATGTTTGTTATAGATTGTAAATTAATTACATTTTTAACAGACTATATTCATTTTTATTATTATGAATAGTAATCATTTATATTATATTCAGTTTTCTACCCACTATAGAGCTATGATATAAACAAGCCAATAGGGAGACAAATAAGGTACCTAGCCTATAGAATCAGATGACCTGAAGTTGTTTACCCTACAGAAGGGACACGAAGTAATCTCCCTTGCCCCTTACCAAGTATTTAAAATGTTTTCTTGAAAACCATGATCCATTAATGTTTGTAGATATTTCTTATTTCATTACCACCCCATCTAAGAGTGTAGGCTATTATTTGGATAATAATAGCTATTAATCCTGGTGAAGTTTAATCTTTTGATCTCTAGTCTGAGTCTGTGATACTCTGTCTAAGTCTTAGCCCAACTGCCAAAAGGTATTTGTAGCAGACTTAGCACATGAATATAGTCACCACACTTCTTAGGCCAATAGGCAAAAATTTGCTGTCTAATTTATCTTGGATTTCTACAGTTTAATTTTATGATTATCTTTTCAGGAATAAATTATTAACTCAATGCTTTATCAATTTGTTTATGTTTTAAAATCACAATGCAAACTTACTAATCTACTCTAGCACACTAAAATAATCAGTATATTCCATGTCTTTACAGAAAGAAAATGCCCTTAGCATACAGGAAGAAAAATTTTAATCAGAGGATAAGGCAGCAATTTTAATAAAGATATATAAATGAATCAGATTAATCAGATACTTTAAATTAAATTTTTAAAACAAATATGTCTTTTAGAAGGTCATGTATGTCCCTGGACCTCAGTATTGTTGTCTTATGATAACTAAATTGAATGTTTCCTTGAGTTCCTTGACATTCAATAACTTACCATTTTTTAAAATAAAAGGTGGCCATAAAGTTCGTGTGTAAGTTAAAATAGATGACTAAATTAAATTGCACATAGACTTTATGGCCACCTTGTATACGAGCTTTCCAAACATTCCCACACATGAATGCACTCACCCATTCTCTCCTGGTCTTAATGTGGAGGTGCACCTTTTTCATCTTGGAAAGGATATTGGTTCTCGTAAGAAGAGATACTATGGAAATATCTTGTTAAAAGAGGCAACAACTATGTATTGTTGCCCCCAAGAACACTCTATTTTTTTCAACTTCTTTGTCCACTTTTACATCCAAACGAGGCTGCTCATGGCAAGTATCAATGCCAGTTAACAGATAACCTTTCGCTTCTTTCCAACTATCAATAGAAAAATAATTGAATCACATGAGTGAACTAACTAAATATACAAAACAACATCAAAATAAGGAGCATAAGGCACATTGCTAATGCTTTCTTGGAGCCACCGGAAACTGAGGTCTATCTCTGCTTGTGTGTATAGTACATCTCCTTGTTTGACAACTGGTCATTATTATTTCTTTGGCTTTTCATAAACTATAAAAGCAGAAACTAACTGACATGGCATCTAGGAGAGGTAATTTGTCAAATATTAAGATTTACATCAAGACATATAGCCACTCAAATAATGAATACATATGCACATACTCAGATGAAAGCTAGATCTTAGGCAATTATTGTATTTAATATTTGAGGCTGAAATCATTCACAAGTATTTTCACAAGGTGCATGTCGTTACCTCTTTCCAGACAGCCTTGTTTGATTAAGTTGGTGGCATCTAGAGTTTCTGCTATTATAAAGTCAAATGATTTGCTATTGATTTTGCTTTGAACCTGAAGCAATGATATGGTGTTGGCACAGACTATAATGAATGTGGTTCTGAGTGTTGCCCCAGGGCTTATTCTCACACTAAGCCTTTTTCCCATGTAGCCAATGTGGGTTACTTTTAAATATTAAATAAATTTGAAAAAATTCATGTTATCTTCTTGTTCCCAATAAGCTCAGAATTTTCAAGGTGCTATCTTAAGATGAGGAAAAAAACCCCTCAGATGCAAATAATCCTACTGGAAAGATTATATAGGATTTGGTCTAATTCGTATTTTTTTCCACATTTTTTATCTTCAACTTTCATCAAACTAAATCAATGAATATGACTAGTATTGAGGATCTTCTTACCTTAATGGACTTTTTAAAACATCAGCTAAAGCTTGTTATATTTCTAATTTAGAATCCTAACTCCCTTTAATGAAATGTGTTCTTAAATTCTCATCAGATATTTACTTTGAAAGGATTTCTATAGCTTTGGAATTGTATTGAGCTGAAAATAAGAAATATTTTAAGTCTAATTTGATTGAAATCTTTAAAATATTTATATACAATAAAATTGAGTATTTCTCTCCCTTTGATATGTTAAAATTATTTTTCTTTTTTTGGTTCTTTCTGTAAATAAATTCTCCTTTTGCCAGTCTGAGTTTAAAGTATGACTTGTTTTTGATTTAGGCTGGAAAAGAATGTCTTTAATTGTAATCTAATTATAACAGTCATCAAATAGTTACTAGGTGCCAGGCTCTTAGTTAAGCCATTTATTTATATACAAATCTATTTAATTCCTGTAATCTTCTAGGAGGTAGATACTCCTATTATCTCATTTTACAATGGGAAAATTGAGTCTTGGGAGTATAACTTCCTCAAGGCTCCACTGCTGAACAAGCAGAGAAGAGGGGATTTGGACCAGCTTTGTCTCGACCAGTGTATCAGCCAGGAGTTTAGCATGACCAGAATAGCACAATCTGACTACTTTTGAAAAGAAATTAATAAAGTTACCATTTATGAAAGTGGGGCAAGATGTAGGGAAATCACTAGAAATCCCAGCTCCCTGGGATTCATAGTCTTTTCCATTTGGGCATTTGAAGGTTCATTAGGAAAAAATGATTGCTGGAAAATCTGAGGTGATTGCTGGGAGCTGGGCTCCCAACAGGTGCTGCCCTTTGGTCTGGCCTTAAGTGACCCCTGGCATGAATTCCCTGGCATGGGAGGAAACCAGGGATTTCATCCTTATGAGCATTTTTCTTTTTCTTTGATCCCCTGTGGATGCTTTTAATCATTGTGAATCCTAAAGGAAGCCAAAAAGTCATTGATATAGTCCATGTTCAGTCTCCAAGATCACAGAGCAGGGTGGGGAAGCAGGGAAAGCAAACTTAGAGAAATAAACTGTAGTGAACCAATAAAAAAGCCCATTGTATAGACTTTGGACCACCTATGTCAGGATTTGGGGATTGTGAGCAAAAACTTCAGGTTGCTGAAGGGGCAATGACTAGGGGTCTGAATGACAAGAGCCAGAGGAGAATTTTATATATGACTTTTACATAGCATCTTAGAGAAGAATTGAAAATGTAACAATAATTACTTTAGATTTCAAAGGAAATATTAGATAGTTGAGGCAACAGATTTAAAAAAATGTCTGAGCAAGAGAGATCAAGGACTAATGAATAAAATTTACAGGATGACTGGTATCTGCTCAACAGAAGGAAGAATCATCTTGTGATCTAAGCTGTCAATCTATAGATGAAACAGCCTTAGCTGTTTTTGTTATTGGAGGTACTTAAGCAGTAAATGTTTGATGAAATAATAAATGTAAAATGCTTTGTAAAATGTAAATTTAGATGATTATAATGATGACAACCATGATGGGAAAGAGAGCTAAAATAGTCTATTTGCATTGAAAAACTGAATTATAAAATATTAAAGATGTTAATAGTGAAGAAAGGGAACAACTATAATTATATTGTTGGGCACCTATAGGTCAAGGTACCATACTAAGGGCTATGCTCTACCTTATTTAATGGAATCTGGAAAACCCTGATACATAAATATGGGTAATTTCAGAAATAAAGTAAGATAAAGAGGGGCTTAATTACATAGAATGTAGTAAGAACCTAGGCATGCTTACAGCATTAGATATCTGTCCCATCCCATGTGTTATTTTGCCTTCATATTGGGTAGATTGAATTGCTGAATCTCTCACATAGGGTAACTGGAGTATCATGCCCATTATTGCCTATTGTAATTGCAAACCAGACACATCTAACTGATCGCAGAACAGGTAGCCACTAGTTAATATGTATCTTTGGTTTATACCTGAAATGAAACTTAAAACATGTTACTCAGAGTGAATAAATAAACACACATAAGCTGTCAAGTCTTTAAGCTAAATAATTCTATTCCACAGCTTGAAGTGGGATGAACATGTCTCTCAGTAAGTCTCCAGATGATTTTGCTTGATAATTTAAATTCTAAAGCATGAGTAAGTACAGTGTTCAAACATAAAGCTTTGAGAGCCATTCCTGTTCTTCAATTTAGTTGCCAAACAATTCTCTTAGTCTTGACGTTCAGGCTTTCTTATCTTTGTGAAAAGTCATGTCAGCAGTCCCTATGATGAGTTCAGATCTCTGTAGAATGTGAGAGTTGGAAGTATTTTTGCTGTGCTCATTTTAGCACAATCACTAGAGAGTGATTCATTTGTATAATAAAAGAGCAACTTGAGAGGAAAATGGTCACAGAGTGTAAAGGGCAAGCTCGTTTTTTTTGCTTGTGCTATGCTGTGTCAGAAATGAAGGGCTTTTAAATTGTGACAACTGCCTGCCTCCTTCAATAGCATTCCTCACCATTATCACCTTCAGGCAAGACTTGGGGTACAAATTGGAAGGCAATTGTAAAATATTTCACAAATTGACTTGAATACTGAAGATTCAATTAGACACATTGCTTTGACTTTGTTTGCATAGCTGTTGAAATGTGTACTCTGTGAAAAGATTTCAGCTATTAAGTGTGAGAAAAGGGGAGGGGGAAATCCATGTGATGTTTTAAGACTTCACACTCATAGCTTTATCACCCAGCCTGCTTCTTTAAAGAGAAAATCTTTTTACATATAAATAAGCAGCCTGATTAATAGCTTCAGTGATCAGATTCAGCTTTTAGTATTTATCTCTTCATTTTCCATTATTGGACCCAGATTCTCCTTACAGCTTTGGAATGTATGTCTATCTGTCTCTATCATCTTGCCTTAGTAAGAATAGTTTTGAGACTCAGAATACAGCGCTGTGGTTGGAAAGCTAGGTCCTGGACCTTGAAGAGGCATTTCAAACTGGAAAAGAGTTCCTTGTGTTTCTGATAGCTTCCTTCAGCCCTTCCCTAGCCGTGTATGCTCTTCCTATGTAGTTTCTTCTGGGGGTCATGATCAGAGCAGAGTTACTGACAGAGCTACGGCAAAGTTGAAGGAGAACGTGGATTATCTAGGACAGACATCACTGTTTTCTAAGGAGGAGAATGGTTTTTCCACACACTGCATCTGCCCTTCCTGGTCTATAAATTGTGAAACCCAGATCCAATCTCAGCTAAATCATAGCACCTAATATTCCCCAATTCCATAAAAAACCAAAACTGTCTTTCTCCTACAGATCCATTATGTTCCAGTTTCCCAAATTTTACCCACACTTATAAAATGGCTTGAAATGTAATCTCTAAAGCCTAACTTCTGTAACCTTTAGAGAAGACAAAAATCAACTAAATTCTTTATTCTCTTATACTAATTATTACCATGTTCTGAATTAATTAAATACTTCCTTGCAGGAGATAAATATTTTCAGATGAATGTACTTCTCTTGGAATCCCATTAAAAATCAGTATGGTGGGTAGACATATGCTAGTGCTAAAAAAAAAAAAAATACACTCTTTCTTGATCTAATCCTTACACATTGGAGGGGATCATCTCCTAGGATTTTCCAAGAAGATAGCAAACAGACTTTCTCTTCGTCATCTCAGTTCTCCTATCAGTGCTTCTCATTGAAGGAAGAACATTCCGGGAAGACTAGCAAGAGGCTTAGAAGTTTAAGAGTTCATTGGAATTGAAGAAGAATGCCAAGCTGAGAAAACATTACAAAACCCAAGAAGATTCCTTTGGATCAAACTGATAAAGGCTGAATAACATATTCACAGACCATTTTCCTCAAGGCATTAGAAATGAGATATCCAACTTTGGTAATCTCTGAAAGGTATAGCTGCTCAGAAAATGTTTGTTAATCAATAAATAGTTATATATACTAGACACTGAGAATATAAGGTGATTAGGAAGATTAATGTAATTATTGTCCTCAAGTTGTTTCCGTCAAGACAGCCTGTTTAACTTTTGTTTTATATATATAAACTGTTTTTTCTTTCTTTCTTTCTTTATTATTATTAAGTCATATACACATAGATCATGAATACATTTATGCATATTTGGGGTACAATGTGTTGATTTTTTAATACAATCTGACTTGGTTACATCAAACCAATCAACAAAGCTTTCACCTCATTTACGTGATTGTTGTGTTAATACATTTATGTTCTACACTTGACAGATTTGACTTGTATCCTTGCAATATGCTCCACAGGTGTGGAGCCTTTTACCCTCTCTCTATCAAACCTTCCCCCTCCACTTCCTTCCCACTCCATTTCTCTCCTTCATCCTGGGCTATAGTTGTGTTCTGTCTTTCATAAGAAAGTGTGAGTAAATATAAGTTGGTTTCATAGAAGTACTGAGTACATTGGATAATTTTTCCTCCATTCTTGAGATACTTTATTCAGAAGAATATGTTCCAGGTCCCTTCATGTAAACATAAAAGAGGTAAAGGCTCTGTCTTTCTTTAAGGTTGCATAGTATTCCATGGCATACATATACCACAATTTATTAATCCATTCATGGGTTGATGGGCACTTGAGCTTCTTCCATGACTTGGCTATTACAAATTGAACTGCAATGAATAAGCTGGTGCAAATACCTTTTTTGCAAAGTGATTTTTGGTCTTTTGGATATACTCCTAATAGAGAAATTGCAGGATCCAACAGCAGGTCAATCTTTTAGATCCCTGAGTGTTCTCCAAACTTCTTTCCAAAAGGAATGTATTAGTTTGCATTCCCACTAGCAGTGCAGAAGGGTTCCCTTTTCTCCACATCCATGCCAACATCTGTAGTTTCGGGATTTGTTATGTGGGCTACTCTTACTGGAGTTAGATGGTATCTCAAAGTGGTTTTGATTTGCATTTCTCTGATGATTAAAGATGACCAGCATTTTTTCCATCCTAGGCTTCCGGTGTGTTCTTGTCAACTTCATCTACCAAGGTCACTAGATTTCTCTGGAAGCCTATAATATTACTGCCTGTTTCTACCCTTCCTATAAACTCTATATATGTATGTATACACACATGTATTTATATATATAAATACAAAGCAGCAACAACACTAGATTCTTGTAAAATTATAACCTCTTTCCAAAGAGCTCCATAATGAGTTGGGATATATACAGAATGATTTATACTACTGAATCTCTATGGAAATACATCACATCTCATAACACAATGATATTTTTGAAATTTTTAAGGAAGAGGCATAAGTTGTGAATCCCAAAGCAGCAACATGCAGTGATTGGAAGGCAATGCTTTGGGTTTGCAGCAACTGTAAATTGTGTTTTAGGGATCCCAGTGGAGCAAGTAGGAAATGAAGAGGAAAAGTTAGTGTTAAAAATAAGGAGAAAATAATATAAAAAGGCAGGTGTGATGTGCCCACTTTAACATTTGTAAATGGACAAAAATTATTGCAGATATAAAAAAGGTAAAAAAAAGTCTGCCAAATGCCACTGTAAATTTGCAATAAAATAAATTCAGTAACAGACATTTGGAATATAACTGTGAAAGGAATATAAATTACTCCCAATCAAACACTGGATGGCCTTCCTGAAGTGATGCAGGAGGTGTCTATTAAAGGGAGGAAAGCCCCGAAACTTACCAGGAACCCACTTGGCAGAAAAGAATTCAAGCATAATCCAACTAACCACACAAAATCCACTGATGAAGAGACAGACAATAGATCCTACTCTTCACCCGTTGCCCCATTAGGTGTCCCCCTTTTCTCATGAGGAAGGGGGACACCTCATGGGACAATGGTATGTTTTTAAATGTTCAAAAACCCTTTTAGGAAACAGTCATATGTGACAAGCATTGTCTATGGTCAGACCATAAAGGTTAATCATAAATTTCTGTCACAGAAAGGTAAGCACAGTTTGTTAAGTCCTCAAGCTTAGTAATTCATCCTTTCTCACATGGTCCGCAGCCTGCAACTCCCTAGTGAGGGTGGTTAAGATCTGCTATTAGTCAAATGGCTGCACTCAGCCTCTCAACCTCCCTTTTCTGCCTTACCCTTACATTAATAAGAAAAAATAATTGGCATTATTTAGAAGATTAAAAGTAATTCCAAATAAATAATTATCTCAATGAGCCAGGTCTTTAGAGGTTATATTCTAAGATGAGTAAAGAAAATTCATGATGACATAATAGATTTTAGAGAATTAATTTTATAGAAATAACTCTTAATAACCATTGATTGTGGTAAGTGAGGCTTCATGATTGATTAGGTGAGATGCAAATAGTAATGAATGCTATTACTTTACCTCCATTACTTAAAGTTTTCTTTCTTTCATTATACCAAGTTCATGGCTGTTTCCTTTAGAAGAATAAAAAATGACCAAAAAGAACCAACATGTTCAAGTAGTTAGAGTTAGAGACTGGAACTTCTGTTATGGAAGTTTAATAACAGAGCCTTCATTTTATCATTGGCTCATGAAGGAATCCAGCGTCCCATTTGGTGAACTCAATTATCCCCTCTGGCATTTTTCCATATTCTATGCTAAATATTAAGCCATGATGTTATATCATTGAGTGGAACTGCTAGGCCATAAAAAAATACTGAAAGCCTTTCAGAATTGCAATTTCCAAGAGAAAAAGACTTTAATAATAAAAGTATCTAACTGAAAGACACTTTATATTAAGCTGGGGGCAAGAAATGGAAGGGTGGCTTCACGAATCTTAACTTTCCTACTTTGATATATGTAGCATCATTGCACCTAAGCAAACCCTCTTTCCTAAGCCATTTCATTGGTTAAGAAAAGATTATTATCTGGAGGAAGAATGTTGAGACCTCAGTTTCTATACGTAGCTTTGTAATCTCAGTTTGGGGTAACCAATTAAAAAATGTGGAAAGTTACATAACAGTCACATCAGTAACCAGGTCTACAGATAATTATATATTCAGATGCATAATATATAATATATCATCAAGTCATGTGTACTGTGAGATACCCTTGACTCAGATACTTTTAAAATATTAAGGAAACGAAGTTGGGTAATTTATTTCAACAACAGAAAAGTTCACTCCTGCAGATTCATTCCTTTGATTTTTAATAATACTAAGGAAAAAAGGAAAGATCTGCCATTTTGACAGTTAGGCTATAAGTAGGCAGTAGGCATGAACTAATCACCATCACTGTTATAGAAAAGGAGAAAGCAAATACAACAAAAGAAGATGGAGAAGATTTGGGGAAGCTCAAGTGTCCCAGTGTGTCTTGAAGTTTTGACAAATGGTACTGATTTGGCATTCATATTTTATTCACCCATGTATTCCCAAATCAAACCAGGGTAGAAGTGGATTAGCATAAAGATTCAAATGAGAGTTACTCCTCCTTTTAAGATATATGTGTACATAGATATATTCCACATGGAAACTCTGCAAGGGGAGGGTATACAACAATGATTGAAAGTTTAGTCCTTCTTTCTGGGGTATGGATGCTGCACGGCCAGGACCAGGGTGAAATAGAGAACTTAGGGTATTAGTTTAAGGAGGCACTCATTCCCTGGGCTGCAAAGTACAGGACCAGTGCCTACACAAACCTGAGAGTGAACTGGAGTTGTCTCACTTGCCTCATCCTAGCCTTGACCCTGAACTGCTGAGTCAGACTATTTTATTGCTTATTATCTTTTTTTGACTTTGGGTAAGTTTATATAAACGCTGTGACAGATCTAGAAGGATAGCAACTTAGGCTGTCAGTGACCTCTACTTCCTGTGGCAAGAGAGCTGAGCAGCCAGTTTGCACAGCTGCCACAGTATTGCTTATTATAAGCTCATGGCTTCTTTATTTAGTTACGCAGGTTGAATGATACCTCTTAAAGCCAAAATTCATTTTTTTGCTATCTGAGCTGATCTTTGATTTAGGATCAAAATCCTAAAAGAAACTGGCTAGAGAGTGTCAGGCTTTGAAGTGCTGCCAAAATGCTCAGGAAGCCCCTCTGTGTACTCAGGAAAAATGATGAGTGATAGATGAGAGAGACCTTATAGCTTGAGGCTAAGGGAGCTGTTTCTGAAGTAGGCTTGCCTGGATTCAAATCCCACCTCTATCAGTTGGACAATTTAACACTGAGGCAGAGTTTTTTATCTACAAAAATGAGGGCAATGATCTTCACAGCAAATTGATAAGTGCCGAGTGAATATTTTTCTAAATTTTTATTTTTTGTTGATATATTTTGTGATGTGCATAGACTATGTAATGATCAATTCATGGTATTTAAGGTGAGTGTGTTGGGAACAGTTTAAGTCTTCTGTCTTTTTTAAACACACAATACATTGTTGTTAACTAGGGTACCCTACTCTACTATTGAATATTGGAACTTATTTCTTCCATCTAACAGTATGTTTATACCCATTAACCAACCTCTCTGTACCCTCCACCCCATAGCCCTTTCCATCCTCTATCCAGTGTCTATCATTCTCCTCTGTGAGATCAACTTCTTTAGCTTTCTGTGCCTGGCTAATTTCACTTAACCTGTCTTCCAGATCTATCCATGTTGTTGCAAATGGCATGATTTTATTCTTTTTGTGGTTGAACAGCATTCCATTGTGTATGTTTATACACTACATTTTAATTACTCATTTGTGCATTTATGGACACTTAGGTTGATTCAGTATCTTTATTATTGTGAATGGTGGTATGATAAACAGGAGGGTGGAGGCATCCCTTTGATATATCAATTTCCTTTTCTTTGGATAAGTACCTAGGGTGGTATTGCTGAATCCTGTGGTAGTTCTATTCTTAGTTTTTTAAAGAAATCTCCATACTGTTTCTTATAGTAGCTATACTAATTTAAACTCCCATCAAAAGCATATGAATTCCCTTTTCTGTGCAACCTCATCAGCATCTGTTATTTTTTGACTTCTTAGTAATATGCATTCTAACTGAGGTCAGATAATACCTCATTGTAGTTTTGATATCATTTCTCTGATTTTTTATTTATTTGTTGGCCATTTGTATGTCTGCTTTTGAGAAATACTTATTCATGTTGTTTGCCCACCCTTTAATGGGATTATTATCTCTTGAGTTGCTTGAGTACTTTGTATATTCATGATAAGAGTCCTTTGAACTATGTGCAAGTATTTCCCCTATTCTACAGGTTGTCTCTTCATCCTGTTGAGTTTCCTTTGCTGTGTAGAAACTTAATATAGAAGTTAATACAGAAGTTGTTTAATATAGATCCACTTGTCTACTTTTGCTTTTATTGCTTGTTCTTTTGAAGTCTTAGCCATAAAATCTTTGCCCTAGACCATGTTGTTTTCCAGTGGTTTTATAGTTTTGAGTGTTATTCTTAAGTCTTTAATACATCTTGAGTTGATTTATGTATATGTTTAAAAGGGGGGGGGTTCAATTCCATTCCTTTTCATATTCCTCTACAATTTCCCAATTCCATTTATGAAGACTATTTGCTTTCCCCAATATATGTTCATGGCACATTTATTGAGAATCAGTTGGCTAAAAATATGTTGATTTATTTCTTGGTTCTTTTTTCTGTTTCATTAGTCTATGTCTCAGTTTTTAGACCAATACAATGCTGTTTTGTTTATAGTTGCTTTGTAATATATTTTGAAGTCAGGTTGTGTGATGTCTCTTTTTTCCGTATTGCTTTGGCAGCTTGGGCTCTTGTTTGTTTCATATGAATTTTAGGATTGTTTTCTAGTTCTGTGAAAAATGACATTGGTATTTTCAGTAAGGATTGCATTGAATTTATAGATTGTTTGGTGGAAATATGATCATTTTAACAGTATTAATTCTTCTGATCCATATGAGTGGTATGCTTCCCCTTTCTTACTATCCTTTTCAATTTCTTTCATCAGTGTTTCATAGTTTTCCTTGTAGAGGTCTTCATATCCTGAGTTAAATTTATTCTTAGGTATTTTTTTTTTTGAACTATTGTAAATGGCTTCTTGATTTCAAGAGTGAGAATGTTTTAAAAGTGTGTTTATAATTGTGTCTTGATACAGTGAAAGTATGCAAAAGTGATTAAACATCTGCTCTCACCCTCAGTAGAGTGCTATGGCATCATAGCTCATAGCAACCTCAAACTCCTGGGCTCAAGAGATCCTCCTGCCTCAGCCTCCCACGGAGCTTAGACTACAGGTACTTGCCATAAAATCTGGCTAATTTTTCTATTTTAAGTAGTGATGGGGTCTTACTCTTGCTCAGGCTGCTGCAAACTCATGACCTCAAGGGATCCTCCCCTGTCAGCCTCCAATGTGTGCCCATCACCCCAATACTGTTCATGATACTATTAAGTAGGCTTTTTTCCCTCCCCTTACTCCTGTCACCCTGGTGGATTTCCACTGAGTTTTACTTACCTCTGTGCACATGTGCACTCTTCAGTTAGTTCCAGTGTAATAGTGAGTACATGTGGCATTTGTTTTATCATTCTTCAGACACTTCATTTAGGAGAATAATCCCCAGTTCCAAAGAGATTGTTACCAAAGGTATTAATTCATCTCTTTATGTCTGAATAGTACTCCATATTTTATTACTCCACTCATGAATTAACAGGGACTTGGGTTGATTCCACATATCTGCAATGGACTATTGTTCATATCCTATTTCTAATAAATACAAACTGACATTTCTTGAACCAAGGCATTATTTTTTGGTTATATTTGATTTGATTGAGTATCTACTGTGTGTCAGCTCCCAGAATCTTCAACAATTCATCTGGAAGATATTTATCCATTTATTTTCCAAAAAGATACCTCAAAATTTCAAGGGAGCAGTTGGATCTACAAATATATAGTTCAAGTTTAGGAAAGAAGATATAAAATATAAAGTTATTGAAGGTAACATAGTATTTTTAACTATGGTTTAATATAAAATTCCTGAGGAACTAGGAATATATAGAGCAATGACAGAGGCCCAGAACTGGTCAATATTTACTAAGCAATAAAGAAACAGGAATAATTAAAAGGGACATATTCTCTGCCTTGATGTTGCTTATAGTCTGAGAAGGGAGAAGAATAAATCTTATCTTATTTCTTTTGATTAAGAAGTTTTTAACTCTGTAAAAATCTAAATCTTAATATTATTTGACATGGAACAAATGGTATTCCAAACTATTTTAGGAGACATGAGACTATGTACATTGTCTCTGTTTTTGAGGTCTCTTTGATTTTCCTGTTCCTATTGTCTGTACTATCTTCCTTCTTTTCCTTTCTTCCCGGCTATCTTCTACTTATCTTTACAACAACCCAGCTCTAACATTGCCTCCCCTGAAATGTGTTCATATATATCACTGCAACCTCCCTTCTATAGCCCATAATCTTAAAATTATAAATAAAATTACAATAATGCAAATTGAATGATATTTCTCATCTCTGTTGTCAACTACCTGTTTTAAATTTCTCTCCCTCACGAGGAGCTCTTGTAGTGGTCTGGGAAGCTTACATATATCTAGGGCAGCCATAAGAAATATGAGCCTGTGATTATGCTTATCAGTCTGTGGAATGCTTAACATCCTCCTGTCATCTCACTTAATAGTGCATAAATGTAGGGATAGAGAAAATATTTTAATTTTTCAATATTGGAAAGTTTTGGAGTTCCCAGAAAGTAGAATCTAAGGTGAAAATGATTATGAATTGGATTTATTAAGAGTGGACTCAGAAGAAAGTAAGGGAATCAACATACGACAGCAAAATAAAGCTAAACAAAGATGTGGATTCCTCTGGGAATAATTCTTGTCTCATGGGGAGTTCTAGACCTTCAATTATACCACAGAAATAGTTCCATCATAAGGCATGAAGTATTTGCCTTTCTGCCCTTTTAATCAGTTATTGGTAGTTTGTTATTTTTTGTTTTTGTTTTTTGCCACATTAGGAGTGTAATCTCCTGGGAAAAAAAGCTCTCATGCATCCAAAGGCAGCTCTCTGGAGTATGGTGCATTTGTCAGTTGTTGGCAGCCAATGCATAGCATCCAGGGGTTAGGTGCCCTGGCCCAGTGGTGGGTATATGGGCAAGGTACCAAATGCATCTACTATAGCACATCTCTTGGATTGATCAAATACAGTCCACCCATGCACAACTTCTCTTAGATTCTGATTGGCCACTTTTCTGTGAAAATTAGAAGAATCATTGATACAAATTAAGGCCCCACTTCCAACTCTACCAGGCAGTGTGAATTTTTTAAGGAATATGAACCAAGCTATAAGACATTTTAAACTGCAGTCTAGACCTAATATGAAGCTATTCTAGCTTTTGGAGGATTTGGTCATAATTGTACAGTAGAACGTCTGTAAGCTGACCACCCAAAGGACTGTAATAAACTGGTCAACATAGGAGGTGGTCAACATAAGAACTAGGCCTACTGTACTGAAACGTACATAAGGTGCATATCTGGTCTACGAAAATTAGGATAACTTAAGAAGGTGGTCTGGGGAAGGGGAGGGGAGAAGGGAGGCTGGAAAGATCACCTATATATCTGTCTAACAAGGGTACAAGTGAACTTTTCTAGAACTAGAATATAAATGTTTTGACACAATGACTAAGCAAATGACATGAAATCTATGTTAACCAGCTTGATGAAAGTATTTCAAATTGTATATGAAATCACTACACTGTACCCCATGTTTGCATTAATGTATATAGCTATCATTTAATAAAAAAATAAAAAAAACTTTAAAAACTAAAAAAAAAAAAAAAAGAAGGTGGTCAATGTAGGGAGCTAGTCAACTATGGATGTTCTACTGTATTTCTAAATATGGACATCTTCCTAACTTAAGAATTCAAACTTTTTTTTTAGCTATAGGTAACACATGAGTGTAATAAGTACCCTTTACTTAAGAGGATGTCCCAGCATACCACACAACTATGGGATCCTAAGAATGCATTAATATAATAAGCTCCTGAACTTTTATAGGTTATCTCAATTTCTAGAAAGACATCCAATATACTTGCCCCTCAGTTGCAGTAAGCATAGTTTCATTCAAATAGTGGACCAGTATGCTATTCTGTGGATTGTCTAGATCAGCACTTCTAGTAATAATATTACCAAAACAAGACACAGGTGAAATCAATTTTAATAATATATTTTAATTAACCCAACCTATCTCAAATTCTAGCAATATAAGGAGTTATAACAGAAGGCATAATCAGTATTTCTTTTTCCCTTGCTCTGGGTCTGAAGAATGAACGTTGGATGAGCTTTGACAGCCTGTCTTGACTCCTTTGCAGAGAAGTCAAAATAGAATACATGAAAATATGGCCAATTCTTCTCTATTCAGAAAAGAGCCTGATAAAAGAGTAGAGAGAAGACCTAGAAAGTGTCATAGAAGTTTTCTTTGCTATGTTCTGGGGCTAAAATATAAGTAAAAAGCATATATATCCCAGCTTCTCCAATGACGTTCATTGTTGTATAGATTACCTAGGGTGCTAGCTATAATTTCTTTCCATCTTAAGAAAGCATGCCAAAATCAAGAAAGCAAACATGACATCATTATAGGATTAATCCCAAACCAATTTAACTTACAAATAAGTAAAATTGCTTGCTAACTTCAATACTTTATTGCATGTTAGGACATGTTGGTTTTTCCTAAGACCGAAATTTATGGCAACAGGCATTTCGAGCAGACCTGTAAAGGATATTAGAAATTATCTATTTTGATCCCCTCATTTTTCAGATGACCTCCCAGGTAAGCCTTGGAAATCTCTGGATTGGCAATTCTTTTTATGTTTCGTGTTCAGTAGTTGACTCTGTTTGCTCAGCGTTTATTTTTATGTTTTACAAAAGGATGTGGATATGTTATGTTATAATTGAAAGCCACAAGCATAAGCATCCTAAATCCAATTCCTCTTCATTTCAGTCAAATTTCACATTTCATTACGACAGAATTAATTTGATGGCCAAATCTGGTATGTTACTGCTTTCCAGCTAGATTTGCTTCCAATTTAACATCCTAACTGTGCTTGTAAAATAGACAATAAAACAATCTTTTCTGATTTGAGAAGTACTCTTTATTCTTCGTTTCTCTCTGCTCCACTGTAACATTTTAGCTGAGTTTTATGGAACAATCATTTTCCTCATCTAATTACTGCAATTCCCTAGTAGATGGCCTCCCTTGCCCTGCAATAGCAAAATTATCATAAATACACAATTCCACTGCCAGCATCTCATCTTGCACATGCGTCAGTAAGCAGAGCTAGGTTTTTCCTCTCTCTAAATTGTGTTCTTGCTAAATTGACAATTTTCATATGAACCAATCAAATCTTTCTCTGACATTCCAACAAATTCCCCAGAAAGTTAATCTTGCCTTACAGGCACTCTTCAGGTTCAGCTTCTAGTGTTTACACATAACTGTGCACGCAGACAAAAACCAAGAATGAAATCTCCTGGTTGACTCCTTAGACACCAGGACTGTCTTCCAACATGGACAGAGAGCAATTCTCTCCAAAGGCCATAGCAACAAATCATTCGTGCAGCAACACAAAACTCATAGAAGATCAACAGCAAATACTCATTCAACAAAAACTCTTACCCAAGTTTTGCTACCAAATAAAAACTTACGAAATCAATACTGAGGAGTCTAGAATCCAGATCTAGTTCCACATTAAAGAAGGAGGCTGTGATTTCAGAAAAGATCAGAACTTGATGAGTGTTAGAATAAAGCCAAAGCCAAGAATGCCCTGAAAAGCATATTCCAAGTAGAGTAGCCAAAGAGTTGTCCTACCTGTTACACCCGTCCAATAAAACACCATCATCAAGGTATTTGTGAACAACCCTAACCCAAGGATTGATTCTAGAGTACAACTTGCAAAAGAATTTGGAGTTCCAGGGTCCAAATTTGGTTTCAAAATCAAAGACCTTTCTTCCATATCCAGAAACAAAAGATAATCTTGATTAGGCCTTAAAGAAAGGGTATTAATAAAAGCATCAATATCTCTGAGATAAAAGAGTTCAAGATATGGAAGTTCCATAAGATGACACCAGCCTCACTAGGAGCTGTCTTATTTCTCTGGAGCCAGACAGAGTGAACACCAACACAAATTCTGTGTACTTCATCTTATTGTCACCTTTCCTAGCAGTGAAACTTTGGCTGGGACTAGAAGCTGAGACTTCTCTGCAAATGTCAAACAGGACTTCAGGAGGCCGACAGGCACTTAAGGCATCAGATGGCTGGACTAACATAGTCAGGCTTGATTCAGCAGCTCTTGAGGACAACGAGATAAACAATATCATTTTTACTCATCATAGTTATGTTTGAATTAAGCAAAAATCAATTTATGTTAAAATTTTTAAATGAATACTTGATGAAGAAACAAGATTATAGTTTGCCTCAAAAAATCTCCTCACAGATGATTTATTAATTAATTAGAAAAGAAAAATTGATAATTTTGCTATGGATAAACCTGGTTGACTCTCCCTTAGGTAAGTGCTGAAATTCATTTTACCAGTTGTGGCACAAACCAACATGAGGTATCCCCTAACATGATGCATTTAAAAAAAAACACACACAATATCTCTTTTGTTGCATTAACGCTCTGATGTACATAAGCTGAATCTAATGAGAAAACACCAAACTCAAAATGAATTATAGGCTTTTAAAGTAACAGCTCTGTACTGTTCAACAACACATTGAATAATGACAGTAAACATGGAGAGAAAGCTGACTCAGAAAATATTTCAAAAGTACATCTCCCAAAGACATAGCTTTTACATGAAGCATGTGCCACTATTTTATTTTTATTTATTTATTTATTTTTGAGACAGTCTTACTTTGTCGCCCTGGGTAGAGTGCCATGGCATCACAGCTCATAGTAACCTCAAACTCCTGGGCTTAAGTGATTCTCTTGCCTCAGGCTCCTAAGTCTCTGGGACTACCTGAGCCTGCCACAACACCTTCTATTTTTTTTTTTTTTTTTTTTAGAGGTGCAGTCTCACTCTGGTTTAGGTCTCTAACCTGTAAGCTCAGGCAATCCACCTCCCAGAGTGCTAGGATTACAGGCGTGAGCTGCCGTGCCCTGCTGCATGTGCCACTATTTATGTGGGGAAAAAATACGAGGTTGGACAATTAAGTTCTCAAACCCAGCCTACAAAAAGTGCTACAAACCTCATAGCTGAATTCAGAGTCCTCCTCTTGGGAAGCTATGCATCAACAGAGAGCCTACTCTGCACTTCAGTGCAGTTTTGGAACTCTTTTTCTTGAGTGGCCATCAGAGCTGTCATCGTATGAGGTCAGACAATTAAGTTTGTGAACTCATCCTAGAAAGAGCGCTACATACCTCATTGCTTTCTCAGCCATAAAAAGGAGCAAAATAATAATGTCATTTGCTGCAACTTGGATAGAACTGGAGACTGTAATCCTAAGTGTCTCCGAAACAGAAAAGACAGATACACACAGGCAAAAGGGATAGATGTTGAAACCTAGAGGGCAGAGAATGGAAGGGGATAAAGAGTAAAACTTATGTATAGTGTACAATGAACAGTATTCTGGTGAGGAACACACGAAAGTCCCTGACTTCAGCATTATATAATGTATCCGTGTAAGGAAAACATTTGCACCCCCTTAATATTTAATACTGTATTCTGAAATAAAAATAAAGAGATTAGGGTCTGGCATCAAACAAAATTCCTGACTGACTCTGCTACATTACTGAAGTGCTATCACTTCTAGTCAGTTTCTTAAATTCTGTAAGTTTCAGGTTGCTTCTCAATACAGTAAGGGTAATAAAAACATTGACCTCCTATGGTTGTCGTGAGGATTAAATGAGATATAATATCGCTTTCAAGTAAAACAGTGAGTACACGGAAAGTTAGCGATGTTATTAAAATGCTGTGTTTACTTTCCCCATCTGAAATGAGGACAATAATACCATTCACAAGGTGATTGTGAAGAAAGAAACAACATATTACGTGTCACTTAATTGGCACTCAATAAAGTTTATGGAATAAATCGATAAAATAACTGTGAATTTATTTAGAATGTCTGCTGGAATGTAGTGATGACGGCTTGCTTTGTTCTGACAAGAAATTATTGTGGAAAGTGCTTAAAGTGATGGAATTGCAATCATATACCATTTGAACATGCAAGGAATTTTCCTCACTCATATCTCAAACATTCCAAGTATAAAACACTAATAAATGTTATACACATGTTTTCAAATCTGAGGTACCCAGTATATTCCACATTTTTAAAAGCCTGGATATATCAAAAGGCAACATAATTACTGATTGACTTTGTTATTTGGTTTCAGAATTGCAATAACATTCTTTTTTATTTCCTTAGATAAAAACCTATCGTTTTAGTGTTTGGGGGGTTAAAAAACACGTTTAGTTTGCCAGATAAGAAATCAAGCCAAGGAGAACAATATTTTGAGTCTCAAATGACTGCTTGAAAATAAACTTTTGCAATCTAGCTTATTTGTACTGAGTATATATGTCTTCTATAGAGACATACACACAGAGCAGATTTTAAAACCTGATGGGTTTTTCTAAGAATGTACTTTGCAATGAATTCTTTGACATTTTCTTTATGATTATGTCTGTATTAAAAGTGAGGAAAAACTCTTTTATTAAAAAGGATGAAATTATTTTCTATAGAACACTTGCTCATCTGCGTTAGAAGTATGTTATTTCCCCAGCTGCTATTAGTTTATGCTGAATGGGTATTCAGATGGGCTTCCACATACTGTCATCTCTTTTTTCAATGCACATTGAGCCATGGTTGAAATGGGATTAGTTTTCAGCTCAACTCCATACTGCATTTTGATAAATTCAAATAAATGACTAATTCAAGTATATTCAAAATACATTATTTACAAAACTGGGGGATTTTTTCTGAATCCTTTTACAGTTGTTTGTTTTTCCTTTTTGTTCTTTAATATGTATCTTGCATGATAAACAAAGAATTTCTATAAGGGTTAAAAAATGTTGATTTCAAATTATTAGAGCTGAAATGAAATTAATAGTTTCCCTTGTCTTTTACATTTTGAGCATTTCCTATATTATTAGTAATTATTTACAAATTAGTTGTAACCTTATGTGACAAAGTGGCATGATTATCTCTTATTTTAAATAAAACTAGGTTCTTCAGGAAATTTATTGTGATGAGGGAAATAATATGTAAGTAAATAAATACTGATACTCACAGTTTTTTCATTCTTTTTTATAAGGAATCTTATAAGGAATCTTTATAAGGAATCCTTTTATAAGGAATTCTTTTTTTATAAGGATCTTTTGGGGAGGGGAGTTATTGGACATTGCCATACTTATTAAGAGAATAGGTGGAAGGGAGAATTGAGAGGAACCAAGGTAGATTTTATTGAGGGCCATTATCCTGTCTGTGACAAGCACCAACCCTATATCCTTTATTTAACACAGAACATAACTCACCCCCCAAAATAAAATTACTTCTCCAACGTAAACATACTATAAGTGCTGTTGCAAAAATACTCAGTCACATGACTCATAAGAAACATCTAGAACTTTATTTTTGGTAGCTCTATTTAGTCCGCAAATGGTATAAATCATTTTATAATCAATGGTGAATGTTTATGTTGCTCACAACTTTTGACGGTAAATCTCCGTGAGCTTTTTTTGCAGAATTTTCCTTTCTAGTACAGTTATAGTAAGAAACAAATGATGAACATACTTCTCATGAACTGTAGTGGGCTGTAACTGTTAGTTTCATGTCCTCAGTTGAGTACTGGACTTTTCTGAGGACAGGGTCCTTCCTGTATTGATCTTGTATTACATAAACACATCTATTTTATAGTGCTTATTATAATGTGCATGGGTAATCGATGAAATACTTTAAATGTCTGGATGGGTGTAAAGCAGAAGGAATAAGGGAGCAATAAACTTCCTGGAAGAGGAAGAAGTATATCTTGCTTGTTCTTAAACAGACTTGTTCTTAGCACAAGTCTGGCCTTTATTATTTTGCATTGTCTTTCAATGACCCACATGGAATGATACGTCACCACAGGATCCTTTTCAAGTTGTTTATTCCTAGTTGTTCAGTTCTGTGATTAAAAAGGCATTGGAAACGCCTTTTTAAAAAATCTTCCAAGGTGATGTCAAAATACCATCTCTGTGACTGTGACTTTAAATTCACTGGGCAGCAAGATAATTAAGATAGGATCATACACACCAAGCAATGCTAAGTCAGCCAGTGGAGGAAGAACATCTGTCCAGAACAGGAAACCAGAGGAAAGAATGAACATGGGGAAAGAAGAGGTAAATTTTAGCCTTTTCACTTTTTCTGCTGCAATGAAGAGTATGATCAGTAATGGTGACCTAATTTCTCACATGTTTATCTGAGCAATTGTTTGAAGGTAAGGATAATATTGTACACATTATCCCCACTCTCGAGGCGTGGCCTATATTAATTTAATTCTAAGTTCTGTTATATATGGAAATTGATTTAATAAAAGTTGTACCTGGTAATGTGCTTGAGGCAAGGAAAGAAAAAACAGATCTCAACATAAGAATATATTGGGATGATGACAGGAAGTACTTTTGTCTTAATAGAGTAAAGGCTTGATTATCATGGATATTCCATTTCTGGTACTGGAAACTTCTTTGTACCGCCTACTTGATATCTACATATGCACACACATACCAGATGCATGAACCGTGGCTCACAGATATACACATGTATGTATACAGACACGTACATAGAGTAAAACACCCCGAGGGAAATGAATGATCATCTCTTTTAACAGGTTAAAGGAAAAATAAGGTCCAATTCTGGATAGGAGGGTATGAACAAGGACTAGCTCCATTGATCTGCACCTCGCAGTTGCTCTGTATTTCCAAACCTATTATCTCTGATACACTCTTTACTTAACACTTTGGCAAACACAGCTCAAACCTCAAACAAATAGTGTCTTATAACTTTCTTATTTTTTAGGACCATTGTGAGATGGTCTGACAAGCAATGTTTAATAAAGGTTACTGTTGGCTGTCATTGTCATGATCTGGAATGAAGTGCTAAGTTCACTTGCTTTTTGCAAGCAAAGCTATCCCTTCCTTCCTATACTCATTACAAAAAAAAAAAAAAATCTATTTGAACAAAGTGCCTATTTGTGTAGATGACTATTTTCTCCACTTTTGTATATATGCCTTATCTTACTTTTGTTATTGTTTTCATCTTTTCCCCATGCAGTGCTAACAAGACGGGCTTATGGTCTTTAATTGTAAGGAAAGTGAGATGTGTCCTTTTGTTGGCCTTAATAACAATTGAACCTGTCACCTGTCACAACCCTGGTCTGGTTTGTGTACTCAGAACAAAGAGAGCCTGGTTTATCAGGCCAGGCCTCCAGGCATCTTCCCAAGTATACACGGAATCAAGGGCATATTGGGACCCAATCATTAAAAAGATATTTCCCTGCAGGTTTTGAGCTGGCAGGCCTGGTTATATCTTATACCTACACTTGTGTCCTCAGACTTCCTAGCTACAGGGTCAGAATTAACAATGCCCACAGTTGCCACTCTCTGAGTGTGTCCCAGGTGGCTTGTTTCCTTGACTGTAAATTGCCCATCATTCTCTTTTGCATTCAGAGACCTTTGGAAATATTGAGATTCAGTGTGTGCACTGGAGCTTGAGCTAGAAAATGAGGAATAATGCCAAACTGAAAAAAGTCCTCATGATTATCTTAACAAAATATCCTCTTATTTCTTCCAGTGGCATCTTTATGAACATTAGCCTTTCAATCCCAAATTTAAAACTTTTCTCTAATTATTATAGCTTAGATTCACAAAGCAGCAAGGGTTTCAAAGTGCCATCCTGTTACTGCTGCTGTCTGATGTATTTCTATTGGTCTTTTCTTGTCTTGCCTGTCTTTGAAGACCTAGCCCCTATTCAAGCCTTCTCCAGTCCATCTAATTAAGGCAAAGTACCCAGTTGCTTGTGCTACCAAGTTACTCTGTATTCCTTATTCCTGTTATTCAACATTTTCTCATTCAAGCTTGCACCCTAGGAGCTATTTGTCCATGACTCTCATCCTGCTGGAGTACTTCATGACTACAGACTACGACTTACTCATTTAAATGTGGAAGGATATGATTTTCTGTTTTCTTCACCAACTTGATACTCACCCATTCTTGTTCCTTCTGGGGAAGGCAATTTTAGAACAATATTGACTATCAAGATTTTGGCATAGAATGATGCTGAATGGCAAGGTAGAGGTTTAAAGATGTGCCTGAACTAGAGGTAAAGCGTCAAGGTTAAGTTATGCTCTTTGGGGGAGTGAAGAAGAGCAGATACTGAAAGAAGTAAAGGGAACAGGGAAAACAGCATTTGAATCCTATCTATGAGCTAACATGACTGAACGCAACTTCAGTGGGTTAAATAAATAATATCTGCTCATTGGGATCTTATTCCATGAGATTGTATCCTATCTGGTTATGGGTTATATCTATAAGCCCCTTGACAATATTATAAGACAGAAAAATGTATAATGTTATACATAGAGATACAGTGCCAGAGAGACAGACAGATAGACGCTGTAGGTGCTTTGTACCCAGTATAAATATTTGACAAATTCAATAGCTTGAAATTCCTGAAAAAACATTACAAACATCATTTCATCCTGAGTTCATCCTCAGTCAAGCGAGCATTACAAAGAGTGGCTTAGTGTAATCCTCGGCTCCAGATCAGCAGAGTCATTAGCTCAGACATGTGGAAAAGAGTAAATACATGAGCTGCTAGACTGCAGCAAAGCCTACCTCTCTTGTTCCTGCTCTATGGACCCTGCCACGCCAGCTCTGCCCAGAGCCCAGACCCACGTTTGGGGAATGGCTATGTTAAGCCTGCTGCAACATGATCAAACTAGCCTGGGGTGAAGGAGGAGGGAGGCTAGCGATAGGTGGAACATAACAAATACTTTAATACTTATTTGTTTGTTTGGAATGAAAATCACTGCTGGGAAGTGACTCAGGACATGTACATATACATTTGTATGGAGGAAATAATTGCCACAAACTTTTTAAGACATTGGTAATATTTGTTAAAATTACTAATGTGCACATTTTCAGCTAGCAGTTCACCTTTTGAAAAGAACACATGCTATAGAATTAATAGCACCAGTGCAATTGTGTGCGCAACTAGTAGCAGGTGTCTGTAAAAAGAATGAGGTAGCTATTTACATGATGACCTGGATGATGTATGTTAGATGGAGTTAAAATGCATATTGTCAAGATGCACACATGTATGAACACACTCTCTCTCTCTCCCATGGACGTTGACACATAAGTATAGATATAGGAGTCATTCCACGGTCAAAACTACAATCAGAATATAATTAATTGTGTATATTTTTATACACAAAAAAAGGAAGTAGGAGAAGGCATTTTCTAACACAAGACTAGTCATGTCTTCCCTGAAATTTATAAATAGGTACTTCACTCCAGTCCTAGAGAAAAAGAAACTGAATCTCAAAGTGGTTGTGTACATTTTCCAAAATAATAAGGCTGGAAAGAACTGGAGGTGGGGCTGAGATATGGATACATCTATTTGAACTATGCTGCTTCCCGCAAGTCACACTTTCATTATATCTGTGTATTGTGCTATGTCCTATAAATATTTGTGAAATAATAAAATGTATCATTTTATAGTTTATAGAAAGCATGTTGCTTTGGGGATCAGAAAATCTGGGCTTAAATCCTCACTATATTCTATAAAATGTCTCTGAGCCATTGTTCCTTCAACTCAGAAGAAGGAATGATAATTCTAGCCCACATCTCCTTACAAGATTGTTGTGAGGATTAAACAAAATATATTATACATACAAGTAGAGTAGGTTACAGCCTTCATGAAAGCAGGAGCTACCTATATTTGTGTTATCATTGCACATCCAACACACAGCTTAGTGCTTAGAATAATCCTTTTTTTCAATTTAAATTTTATTGAAGTACAATTTCCATGTAATAAAGTTCATGAGCTTTAAGCATAAAGCAAACAAGTTTTGCCAAAAGAACGTATTTTATAACTACTGCTCAATTACAATAAAAAGTGTTATCATCACTTGAACGTCCTTAGGCCTACCTGACCTGGTAAAGGCTTATTGATTTCAATCACTAAAAACTAGTTTTTCTTATTCCAGAATTTTATATTTTATCTTTTTTTCCACAGAATTAAAAGGTTAAATTTAATGACAATAACAATATTTAACATAGGGACTGAGAACAAAAACCTCATAAAGAACAGATGAAGATATATACATTCAGAAAAGAAATCAGATGATTGCTGCAATAAAATATTAAGCAATAATAATAGTAATAATGCAAAGAAAGTAAATTCACAGTGTCAGATAAAAGTATGTCTATTATAGAATACTTTGATCAGTTAACTTCTTCTTATTTTTTTTCCAAAGTCTCAAAAAAAAGACAAATAATATTTATAAATAAAAGTAAAAGATAATTTCAAAAAAAACAGATCATACCAAATCTTATAGACAGTAGGAAAAAAATACTTCAAAATCATTCTACTTAATCTGGATACACCTGATATTAAAATCAGAGAAAATATATTATTATTAAGGGGAAATTACAAACATATTTCACTTATAAATGAGAATGCAATATGATAAACAACATATTAACATGTTGAATTAAAAAATAATGTTTAAGTAATGTACCTTGGTCCAAATTAAATATAATTTATATAAGCATTAGTCACTAATGTCTTTCTTTTTTTTTTCCTTGTCCACACCCCCTCCCTCCTTCTCTGTACAGTATCCCCATCCT
>NW_003852453.1:11786543-11794487 GCF_000181295.1 Otolemur garnettii
AGAGATTTTTTATTGTTTCTTTGATCTCAGTGCTTGAAATTGGTCTGTTCAGGAGATCTATTTCATCTGGGCTAAGTCTAGGGAGAGGGTGTGATTCCAAATATTGATTTATTTCCTTCATATTATCAAATTTCTGGGCATAAAGTTTCTGGTAGTATTCAGAGATGATCTCTTGTATTTCTGTGACATCCATTGTTATTTCCTCTTTATCATTTCTGATTGAGGTTACTAGAGATTTTACTTTTTTACTTCTAGTTAGTCTGGGCAAAGGCTTATCTGTTTTATTTATTTTTTCAAAAAAACAACTCCTTGTTTCATTAATTTTCTGAATGATTCTTTCATTTTCAATTTCATTGATCTCTGATTTAATTTTGGATATTTCTTTTCTTCTGCTGGGTTTAGGCTTAGATTGTTCTTCTTTTTCCAATTCTAACAGATGGCTTTTGAGTTTGTTGATGTGCTCTCTTTCTCTTTCTGTTTTTCGAATGTGGGCTTCTAAAGCAAAAAATTTTCCTCTGAGGACTGCTTTTTCTGTATCCCATAGGTTTTGGTAGCTTGCATCATCATTGTTATACTCAAGGAAGTTAATGATTTCCTTTTTAATTTCTTCCTGCACCCAACCATCATTCAGCATAAGGTTGTTTAACTTTCATGACTTTGTGTGAGCTTGAGCATTATTGCTGGAATTGTGTTCCACTTTCAGTGCCTTATGGTGTGAAAAGATGCAAGGTAGAATTTCAATTCTTTTGATTCTGTTGAGGTTTGCTTTGTGTCCTAGGATATGATCAATTTTGGAGAATGTTCCATGGAATGATGAGAAGAATGTATATTCTTTATCTTTTGGATGGAGTGTTCTATATATGTCTATCAAGCACAGTTGTACTAGGGTCTCATTTAAATCTCTAATATCTTTGTTTAATATCTGTTTGGAGGATCTTTCCATCTCTGAGAGAGGGATGTTAAAGTCCCCTGTTATTATGGTGTTATAAGATATCATATTGCTCAGACTAAGCAAGGTCTGTTTCAAGAATCTAGGAGCATTTAAATTGGGTACATAAATATTTAGAATTGAAATGTCTTCTTGTTGTATTTTTCCCTTGACCAATATGAAGTGACCATCATTGTCTTTTGTAACTTTAGTTGCTTTAAATCCACATGTATCTGAAAATAAGATTGCAACCCCTCTTTTCTTCTGACTTCCAATGCCTGAAAAATTGATTTCCAACCCTTAACTCTGAGTTTTAATTTGTCTTTCGACGTGAAGTGGGTTTCCTGCCGACAGAAAATAGATGGCTTGTGTTTTTTCATCCAATCAGCCAATCTATGTCTCTTCAGTGAGGAATTCAAGTCATTGACATTTATTGAGATAATTGACAAGTATAGTCACGTTCTGTTCATCTTATTTTGTGAAATTTCATTGCTTAGTTTTGTCCTTTGCATAATTGTGGAAACTAGGTTCTGACCTTTAATTTCTGGGTGTGTACTTTGCTGAAGGTCCAGTGTGATGGTCAGTGTGTAGGACAGGTTGAAATATTTTCTGTAAATCTGGTCTTGTTGTGGCAAATTTCCTCACTGTTTGCATATCAACAAAATATTTTATTCCTCCATCAATTTTAAAGCTTAGCTTAGAGGGATATAAAATTCTGGGCTGGAAATTGTTCTGTTTAAGTAGGTTAAAGATAGATGACTATTATATTTTACCTCGAAAATTTTCATTAGAGAAGTTACTCTGGACAGGCATTTCATGTTGCCAGGATTTTTCTGCTGATTCTTCTTCATGAGTGCTTTCTCATATCTATTTCCTTATCCTTGTTTTCCTTTCACTTCTTCTTGCTCTAAGTTACTCTGCCATTGGCCTAAAGTTTTAATGAGTCCTTTTTGTGTAAGACCAGAAGGATGAGAAGATTGAGGAGTAAGAAGGGAAAAAAGATTAAAAACAGAGAGAGAGAGAAGATGGGGTGAGTAAAAGGAAGTACTGACAAAAAGAAGAAAGACATCAAAAGAAAAAAACAGGAGTAATATAGGTGTATATAGGGTACTATGACCTACCCTTAAAGACCCCCAACCTCTGGGAGTTCTAGGGTTCTAGGTTGGGTTTTTCCCTTGAAGTCAACAGCTCTTTGCCAGCTGGCTCAGGCATAGTACCCCACCTCCACCAGGTAGAGAGGAAAGACAAAATACTATAAATCAAACCAAAAGAAACAAGCAAAAACCCTAATAGGGTAAAAATTGGGGTTAAAAAAACAAATAATAATAGGGGCAGAAACACTGGCAAAAATGAAATTCTAATTATTAAAGAAGGCAAAAATGGAAGATTGTATTTAAACTAGAATAATAAAAAAGAAAAAAGAAAAATGTCAAAAAAATGTTGAAATTAAAAAACAGAAACACCCCCCAAAACCAAAAAACCAATATATATATCTTGGTAAATATTGTCCAGTCAACAGGTGATCTGAGGAATGATAAATTAATCCCAATGTTGATACAGCTGTACAAGATGGAGACTAAAGACCTCAGCAGATTTCACAGATCCTGCAGGCTTAGGAGCCAAATGTCTCCTCAGCCCACTGAAAAGACACTCCAGACCATGAACGTTGGCCAAGTAGAAGCTTTCCAAGGAAAGCACTTATCCCTGGGATCTCTCCTGGTGTGGCTGCCTTCTTATCCAGTGTGCCAAATCCAGTTTCCTTCAATGTCCCTGAGGCCAAGGCTGTTAATCTGCCAAACACTTGGATCTCTGCACTTCCCCAGCATCTCAGCCCCCACCTTTGGGCAGGTCAGTCACTAGATTACTTGCCCAAGGTCTCAGGGCCAATACCCATGCTGCAACACGCAGGGGAAGCTCCCCCACAATTGCTGTGAGGGAGCTGCCCAAAGCTGAATGACATTAGCTCCTTACCTGCTCAGCGGCTCAGTCCAGGGGCCCCAGACAGTGCACAAAGTCATCTGCACACTGGCCCAAGGTCTTCCAAGGCAGTTCAATGGAGTGCCCAAATCCAGAAAAGCCAAAACAGCCCCCAGGCAAGGCTCTTCCCACTTGCAGTCTCGCTGTAGCTATAGGTACAGCTACAGGCAGCCTTGGGCTAAACTAACGGGAACCCACTACTTGCCAGTTTTCCACCACTTCCGTCCTGCTTGTGGGGTCCAGAAGTCTCTTGCTGACTTCCTGGGTCACCAGAGGACAGCCTCTGGACAAAATGCACCTGCCAGAGATGCCTGGAGTCTTCTCTCCCCACTGTCACTGTGCCCAGTTACACAGAAGCTGCTACTTGGCCACCATCTTGATTAGCTCTCCCCTATATTTTTATCTTTTAAAGAACAAAATGCTTTAATTTTGACAAAGTTTATTTTGTATATTTTCATTAATTTTAAAATTCAGTGTTTTAAAATATTAGTTTTCTGTGCTATTTTGTCCTAAGAAATACTTTCCTACCCCTAGTTAATGTTTTCTTCTAGAAAGATTAGAGTTTTAGCTGTTACATTTTGGTATGTTTCATGTTACATTTTTTTGCATTGTGTAACAATAAACATTATGTTTGTGTGATATGTGTATGTGTTTATAAGTAACTAGTTGTTTCAGTATGATTTTTTAGTGTATTATTTACTCAATTGAATACTTTGACATCTTTGTCAAAAATCAGTTGACTCAGAATCAGGAAAATATAAATTGAAAACATAATGAGATGCTACTTCATACCCACTGATGGTTATGATAAAAAAAAGATGACTTTAGGTTTTGGTGAGGATCGGAGAAACTGGAATATTAATACATTGCCAGTAGGAATGTAAAAAGATGCAGCTGCTTTGAAAAGCAATCTGGAAGTTCCTCAAAATGTTAAACATAAAGTTGCCATTGTCACTGACTAAGCAATTCCATCCTAGATACCACCCCAAGATAAATAAAAACATGTCTGTGGGAAAGCTTATATATAAATGTTCACAGCATTTTTATTTACAATAACCATGAAGTGTAAATGTTCATCACCTAATAAAAGTATAAATAAATGTGGTACATCCATACAATGGAGTATTATTTGGCTATAAAAAGGAATGAACTATTACTACATGGATGAAGATGGAAAACATTGTGTTAAGTAAAAGGAACCAGACAAAAAAGACCACATAATTTTGATTACATGAACTGTCCAGAACAATTAACTCTATAATGACAGAAAGTAGACTGATGGCTGCTTAGGGCTGGGAGGAGCTATTCAGGAAATAGAAAAATGATTGTTAATGGTATGGGACTTCTTCTTGGAATGATGAAAATTTTTATAGGTTATACAACTTACTGTATATACTAAAATAATTACTTTTTCAATTTAAATAAATTATACCAAATGGGTTATTTATAGTATCCCAAAAAAGGGTTTATTAAAATTTATACATATACACACATCTATTTCTGAATGATATATTCTACTGCACTTGTATCTGCCTTTTATATTAATACCATGGTGTCTTGGTTATTGTAGTTTTTCAATGACTTATGGAAATAAGGATTAAAAGCTTTCCAACTTTTTTTCCAAAAAAATTTTTTTGACTATTCTAGGACATTTGTATGTTTAATATAAATTTTTAGACTCAGTTTGGAAATTTATACGAATCCTTGCTAGTATATTTAATTAGGTTTTACTGAATCCATAGATTAATGCAAGAAGAATGGGCATCTTAATAGTACCAATCATTAAATCTTTAATTATGGACTCTTTATTTAGATTCTCTAAAATTTTTCTCATCAATGTATTTTTTCACTAATTGTATGTTTTTAGTGTACAAGATTTTGAGGTTTTTGTAAAATTCATATTTTTACTGTAAATATTAACTTTATTTTCCTTTTTTGCTCATATATAGAAACATGAATGATATTTATATATTGGCTTTGTGTCCTGTAAACATTGTATGAGTGGATTTTTAAAAGTTCATGGAAAATGCATATTATGAAGAAACTATACAAATGGATTTTTTTTTTCACTAAAATAAATTTGTACTACTTTGTTATAACATGTCTGAACAGGACGTATTTTGAGGTACCAAGAAGTTCCAAGTTTGAGGTACCAAGAAGGATGAGACATCAGTTTAGAAAGAATCCCATCAGATCAATATGGATTCTGCTAAAATTGAAGCAGGACTAAACATCAAATTTATGGTGAAGCTTGGGTGGAAGAATGATGAAATCATTGATGCTTTATAAAAAGCTTATGGGAACAATGTCCCAAAGAAATCAGCAGTTTGCAAATGAATAACTCATTTTTAAAAAGGTAGTGATGATGTTGAAGATGAAGCCTGCAGCACCACATCATCCATATCAATTTTTAAGAAAAAAATGCATTTTGTTTATGCCCTAATTCAGTGGTTCTCGACTTTCTTAATGCTGCAATGTGATTTCAATGTGACCCACAGGTTGAAAACCACTGCTCTAATTGAAGAAGAACAATGATTACAGTAAAAACAATATCCAGCACCATAGGCATCAATTAGTTGAAGTTACATAATTCTGACTAAAAACTATTTTCAATTTTAAAGTAAGTTGAAAATCTTAAGTAAGTTGAATCAAGATTTTGAAGCATTTTTTAAAATAATTGTAATAGGATATGAAATATAGCTTTGCTAGTATGATCTTGAACACAAAGCACAATCAAAGCAATGGCTACCAAAAGGAGACAGTAGTTCAGTCAAAGCCAAAGTAGAGAAGTGAAGGTCATGATATCAATTTGGGGAGATGACTAAGGCATTTTTATTTTTGTGGGTCCAAAGAACAATAATCAGAGTGTTTTGAGAACGTTAGTCAAAGCTTTAAGCAGAAAAATGCCCAGGACAGCATCATGAGAGGGTCTTTTGCCATCATGACAATGCTCCTGCTCATTCCTCTCATCAAGTAAGGACAATTTGGGGAGAGTTTACATGGGAAATTATTCAACACCCATGTTACAGTCTTGAGTTAGCTCTTTCTGACTTCTTTTTGTTTCTTAATCTTAGAAAATCTTTAAGGGGCAACTATTTTTCTTTAGTTAATAAAGTAAAAAAGACTGAATTGACACGGTTAAATTCCTGAACCCCCAGTTCTTTGGGGATAGAATATATGGCTGCTGGTATCATTCCTTAAAAAAGTGTCTTAACTTGATAGAGCTTACGTTGAGAAAGAAAGTTTATATTTTCTAGCTTCATCTTTTTATTCCATTTCCCACAAATATTCTGAAGTTCTTTCAGAGATTTATCCCTAAGTCTATCAATCTTTTGGCATATTTCTTAGGATATTTATGAAAACTGCTGTGCTTTTTTATATTCCATTCTCCATGCACATCATTGCTTTTTATGTGTAATATTGTACTAGAATATTCAATATGACAATATTGAATAAAAATTTCGAGTGGACATGCTTGTCTTAGACCAATTTTAGAGGTAATGTATTGGTCTTTAACTATTATATATGATGTTATTTGTATGTTTTTTCAAAGATGTTTTTTATCAAGTTGATGAAATTTTACTCTACTTACAGTTTTCTAAGAAGTTTTATTTATTTTTTTTAAGAAATGGGTATTAAATTTCATTAAATGCTATTCTTTATTAACATGATCATATTACTTCTTAATTTTATTAGTGTGATGACTTGCAAAAATTGATTTTTGAACATTAAAACAAACTTGCATTCATGGTGTAAAGGTTAGTTGGTCATAAAATATATGATCCTTTTAATATTTTCCTGCATTTGGTTTTCTAACATATTTTTAAGGATTTTTGCATCTCTTTGTATAAGAGCTATTGATCTATAATTTTCTTTTCTTAGAATTTTTTATAGGCAGTCAAACTTTGGTAGTATGATTATAGTAGCCTTACTGATCAAGCATAGAAATGTTCTCTGCTCAATTTTCTGAAAGTGTTTGTATAATACTGCTTTTATTTCTTTCTTGAATGTTTGCTGGGACTGACTGTGATGCTGATTAGCAATTTTTTCTAAATTAATATTCTCTTTTCCTTGCCTCTCTCCTATTTTGTGGATTTATGTTCTTAATCTTAATCATTTCTTGCATTTTGTTTACTTTTTAAGCTTCTTAAGCTTCAAGTCTCTTAAATTGGAGAACAACATACAGTACTTGATTTCAAGTCTTTCCTCTTTTCTTATATATTCATTTACAGTTATAAGTTTCCTTCTTGTAGTTACTTCAGCTGAATTACACAAATTGCGTTTTCATTGTCTTTCAGTTCAAAAGATTTTCTAACTTTTTAGCAATTTCTTCTTGGATTATGGGTTATTTAGAAGCATGTTTAATTTCCCAATATTTAGGAGTTGTCTAGAAATCTTAGTATTACTGCTTTTGTATTTGTTTCTGTTGTTATATTTGTTGTTACTTTGTTATATTTTAATACCAGCCAAATGTAAATACATAAAAATAATAAAAGATCTTAACTATTTGAAATTTATGCATACTTAGCTTTAGTCTCTCTCTAATATGGTTTAATTTGTTGAACATTCCATGTGTACTTGATTGACAAAGTCAGAGTAGTTCATACTGCAGTTTAGATCTTTATTTTTATGATATTTTTTCTGTTCTTCCATTACTAACAGAAAGATCCTAATACCTCTGTCTATGGTTCTATATTTGTTTATTTATGACTCTAGCTCTTTTTTATTTTTGTGCTTCCTGCATGGCATGCTTAGTTATTATAAGCATGCATATTTTGGATTGCTATGTCTTCCTGGTAAATTGTTCTCTTCATCATTATACAATAGCTTTCTTTATTTCTTATAACACTCTTTGTCTTGATTTGTCTTTTCATTTGGAATTGAAATAGTCATGCCTGTCTTCATATGGTTACTGTTTGTATAAAGTATCATTTTTCATCCCTTTGCTTCCTTTTATCTTTTTATTAGAAATTCAATATTTTATTTCTTCACATAAGGTAAAAAAAGATTGAGTTGTGTATATTTTCAGTTTAAGGCAC
>NW_003852453.1:11795041-11802508 GCF_000181295.1 Otolemur garnettii
TTTTTTTTTTTTTGCACTTTTTGTTCTGAATTTTCTCCAAAGTCTTCTTTGTTGAACAGAAAATTATTTATTTTTATATCAGATTCAACGGGGGTATTATTTACATACAGTAAAATTCACTCCTATAAGTATACAATTCTGTGAGTTTGGAGTTTATCTATCACCCCTAAACTTCCTTGTAGGAATCTTTATTGCCATTCATCTTTCCATACCTCCACCTTCACTAATCAGTAATCCAATAGTTGTGCCAATAGTTTTTCTAGGCCAAAATGTCATATTAATGGAATTTGAGAATAAAAGTGCTTTTAAGGATTATCCACATTATAAAATGTATCACTAGTTTTAAAATTTTTATTGCTAAATAACATTCCATTGTTCAAATATGTCACAGTTTATTCATTCACCAACTCATGAACAAAGTTTATTTTAATACAATATGTTACTCCTTTCCCTTATACATCATACCTGGCCCTTTGTACTTCTTAATCCACCCTCCCTTTTGGGCCTGGCCTACTAATTTTCTACTGACCCTTTCCAATTCTTGTTTCTTGCTTCCCATTTTATACTCCACATTACAAATGTAATGACCTAAAACTATATGTAACCTGTGGTTTTCTTTGTAATTCTTGTCATATATGGAGCTGTAATGTACTTTAATGTGTAGCTGTAATCTAATGGCTAAGATTGTGTTGAGTATTTTTGCATTTATATTCATTAGTGAAATTGGTTTATAGTTCTTTTTTTTTTTTTGGTTGGGTTCTTTCCTGGTTTTATATCAGGGTGATGTTTGCTTCATAGAACATGCTGGGGAAGATTCCTTCCTTCTCAATATTTTGGAATAGTTTCTACAGTATAGAAACTTCAGTATAGAAACAGTATAGAAACTACAGTATAGAAACTTCTACAGTATAGAAACTTCAAATTCTTGAAGGTTTGATAGAATTATGGTGTGAACCCATCTGGTCCAGGGCTTTTTTATTGCTGTTGCTTTTGGAACATTTTTTATTGTTTCTTCAATTTTGGTGCTTAATATTGGTCTCTTTGAGAGATCTTTTTCTTCCTGGTTAAGTCTAAGGAGATGGTGTGATTTCAGGAATTGGTCCATCTCTTCCATATTGTCATATTTCTGAGCATAGAGTTTCTTGTAGTAGTCAGAGATAAACTGTTGTGTCTCTGTGATAGCTGTGGTTATTTCCTCTTTTTCATTTCTGATGGATGTTATTAGAGATTTTACTTTTCTGTTTATAGATAATCTGGCGAAAGATTTATCAATTTTACTTATCTTTTTGAAGAACCAACTTTTTGTTTCACTAATTTTCTGAATGATTCTTTGTTTTCAATTTCATTTATTTCTGATTTACTTTTGGTTATTTATTTTCTTCTGCTGCATTTGGGATTGGATTACTACTTCTTTTCCATTTCCTTAATATGATTCATTAGGTTGTTGATGTGCTCTCTTTCTGTTTTTGAATGTAGGCATCTAATGCAATAAGTTTTCCTCTTAGGATTGCTTTTGCAGTATTCTACAGATTTTGGAAACTGGTAAAAGAATTGTTATTTTGTTCAAGAAATTTAACAATTTTCTCCTTTTACTCTTCCTTGACCCAGCTGTTATTCAGCATAAGGTTGTTTATTTTCCACATCTTTGTGTGGGGATAAAAGTTTTTGTTGAAGTTGCGTTCCACCTTTATTGCCTTTTGGTCTGAGAAGATACAAGGCATAATTTCAATTCTTTTAATTTTTTGGAGGTTTGATTTGTATCATAGGACATGATCTATTTTGAAGTATGTTCCATGGGCTGACAAGAAGAATGCATATTCCCTATTTTGAGGATGTTGTGTTTTGTGAATGGCTATTAATCTCATTTGTTCTAGGGTCACATTTAAGTCTCCTGTATCTTTGTTTAGTTTATGTTTAGAGGATCTGGCCAGTTCTGCCAGAGTAATGTTAAAGACCCCAGCTATACTGGTGTCATGGGATACTATATTGCTCAGGTCAATCACTGTTTCAGAAATCCAGGAGCATTTAAACTGGGTGCATAAATATTTAGAATTGAAATGTCCTCTTGTCCACTTGACCAAATGAAGTGACCCTCTTTGTCTTTTTTAACATTGGTTGCTTTAAATCCACTTATGTCTGAAAATAAGGTTGTGATCCCTCTTTTATTTTCCAGAAATACTATTTTATATCCATTTAGTCTTAGTCTTGATTTGTCCTTCAAGGATAGGTGTGTTTTCTGGAGACAGCATATGGATTGGTTGTGCTTTTTTATACAATCAGCCAGCCTGTGCCTCTTAAGTCAGAAATTCAAGCCATTCACATTTATTGAGAGAACTGATAAATGTAGTAGAGTTCTATTCATTTTATTTTGCAAAAGTTTGTTGCTTAGTTTTGTCATTTGTGCCTTTGTGGAAATAAGGGTTGTCCTTTAGTTTCTGGGTTTTTAGTTTTCTGGTTGTCCATTGTGATAGTGTTAAGAATAGGTCTAAGTATTTCCTGTAAAGTTGATCTTGTTGTGATGAATTTCTTCAATGTTTGCATATCAGCAAAAATTTGATTTCTGCAAAAAAAATAAAAATAAATAAAATAAAAAATACAATTATATAAGATAAAACAAATAAAGGGATATATCAGCTGTTGTATGAGAAATTTATGTGGGAAAGATGAGAAAAGTAGAATAATCTCTACAAAAAGAGAAAAAAGGATAGAAAGAAAACAAGAAGGAGAGAATAAAAGGTACTGAAAAACCTTGACCAAAGTGCAGGAAGCCTTGCTTTGAAAAAAGTAAAAATGAAAAAAATAAAAATACAAGAAAACAAACAAAATGAAAAACAACGACAACAAAGTGAAGAAACAAAGAAAAACCAAGGAAAAATTGAGAAAAGAGCAAAATGAAAGAAATATATGTGTTTGTGTATATAACTGTATATATAGTAATATATTCCTTGGACTCCACAGGTGCTGTGGCATTAGGAGATGGAAAACACACACTTTTTTTGATGTGAAAAGTGAAGGCCATAGCCACTCTGTAGTTGCAGAGGGGATCGGGTTCTGTCTTCCTGACTTAGTTGCTGTCATTCAGGCCCTGGTCACCTTGTATGCATTGATACTCCGTGGGATGGGGGTCCTAAAGATCTTACCAGATTCCTTGGGAGGACTCCTTTGTTGCTTTATTGACAACAAGGTCCTAAAGTTCTTGGCAGATTCCTTGGGAAGGAATCCTTTGTTGCTTCCTGACAACAAAGTGACCTTTCTGAGGGTTTGGGTGCTGCCCAGCTCACCCAAAGGATGGAGCTCAACAGGCATGCCAGAGCCAGCAGTGTACTCAGACCCTGCAGACTGTTTCTCCCACACAGCTTTCCCACAATGGTGGCAGCACTAGTAGCCAAGCTAATGGAATATCCACCACACTCAGTATTCAGTTCTGGCTCCTGAATGCTTTTCAAGTCCACTTACTTGTTTAAGCCTTCCATAGAAGCACCAGGGAAAAGTTTAGCTCCAAATCAAAATACTTCAGGACAGCCCTTTCCTGTCCCCAGTCCTCCATGGGGTGCTGGCTGGCTGGCCCCTGCTTGTTCCTAAGCAGTTGCCTTCTGTGCTGCCTTTCTTCAGTCCAGACCTCCTTGCTGGCTCCCTGAGTCTTCCACTGCTTCACTTTGCCCCTGGAGTGGTGTCCCTGGGTAGGTTCCCCCAGTCAGAGGTGGCTGGACTTATCTTTATCCTGCTTCACCACTAGTAAGTGGCTAGGAAGGAGATGATTCTAGTCTGCCATATTGTTCCACGCCTCCAGAATAGATATTTTTGAAGTGAATATTTCTGTTTGTGACTTTCCAGTATTTTTCTCCTTTCTTTTATTTATAAAATCCTAATTTTCTTTTAGAAAGTGACTGCTTCTGTGTTTCACATTCTCCTGATGGGGCTGTCAATCTCTGGGTTATAAGTGAAGGCTAGGCGGATGTCCTAAGTGTGAATAATAAGAGGCCCTTTCCTAATTCCTCCGAGTCCAGCCCCCAACCCAGAGTTTTGGCCAGAGCTATAGAGAAAGAGTGGTTATTTTCTAAATATGAGTCTTGGAGTGACCAGTTTTATAACTCAAGGTATTTTCATTTTACACATAAATTAGTTGGACTCCTTTGGTCTTCCTAGAACTTTATGCATGACCATTTCCTCCCTGGAAGATTTATGAGCTTATCAATCCATTATTTATTTATTTTCTATTTTTTAGCACAGAACACAGTTTCTTGAAGCACAGTAGAGTCTCAGTAAATGACTACAAATCAGCAGGCATTTATGGTAATACTTACAGATATGACTTCTTTAGGGCAAGAAACTACTCATCTTAAATGCTCAAGGGCTTAATATATGTACACCCTTAGCAATTCCCCCTCACATCCCACCCCAACGATATCCAACCAAAACAGTACCCAGCACATGTCCAGCTTGTTTCAATATTAAAATAAAAGAGCTCCTCTTACCAATTGCTACCAAGCATGAAATGTGTATTCTCAGAGAAAAGAACCAATTTTTTTTTCTTAATGTAACAAATTTGAATAGTTAGGTATCAAAGAGCAGATAGACCTAAATTCAAATTGGTGTTAAATAATGGTCAGGTGTGTCCTTTGCTTTTCTAATGCTCTTTTGCTTCAGAGGAAGGGAGGAGGAAGGGGAGGCATAACCAAGCTGCTGAATATTTTAAGGCTGATGAACAAATGACTTCATTATGGGAAAGATTGCTGCTCCTCTTGTGTAATGTCATAACTTTTGGTATAATTCAGCTTTTAAAGACTCTGTGGGGAAGGCAGAATCTCAGAACAAACTACCATTAATATTTAACACACACACACCAAAAAATATTAGCCCCTTAAGTTTTTATGAAGTCTTTATGGGGAAAAAAACATAAAACTACAAGTGAAGTCACACTTCCAAATAAAAAACAGCAGTCTTAACTACAGCAACTGTGAGGAGAATTAAGAAACAAATTCCAACTTTGAGTCCTTTTGTCTGCAATAAATATCTATTTAGGTCCTTGGGAAATGAGTGATACAAATCTTTTCTTGTTTTGTTTTCCTTTTTCACTTTTTATTGATTTGATTTCTTTCGTTGTGAGTGCAGTTACAGAATACTAAGCTAATGATGTAGCACTGTAAATTGTCACTAAATATGACCTGGTACTCTCCAGTATTCCCCTTGTAAACCACTTCTTATTTCTTTTAAAAATTAGAGTGCTGGACAGCTAGTATGATGGAATAAGCTCTTTCTCCTCTCTACCTCTCAACTCAAGTGGAAATATTGCCTAATTAGATCTTCAGCTCCAAAGTTAAGACTGAATTGATATTTCCTGGCCTCTGCTTGACATCAAGGCTTCCAGAATCCTTAAACTCAGTCTGGGGACATTAGTGGTAGGTCCATGGGTACAGAGAGTTACACTTGGACAGCTGGTGTGTGTTTGGTAGGTGCCTTCATACCATTTCCACATTAAACAGTGTTTGCCAGGAAAGGCAGTTGAGTTGAAGCACTGAAGGTCAAGATGCAAATGTGCTCTGTGAGAATTTCTTCTTTTCAAAATTTATATAATATTTTTAATCGACAGATAACGTTGTATGTTTTTCCTGTGCACAACATGATGTTTTGAAGAAAATATGCATTGTGGAATGTTTAATGTAGCTCATTAACAAGTGCATTACCTCAAATAGTTTTCATTTTTGTAGAAAGAGCACATAACATCCACTCTCTTAATATTTCTCAAGAGTACAATAGATTGTCATTAACTATAGTCAACCTGTAGTCCAATAGAACTCTTAAAAATTATTCCTCCTATGGAGGATTTCTTTTTCAGTTTCATTACATGGGCAAAAAGGCCTTTTCCTCCATGTAAGTGAAAGAAGAACTCTGAAAATATTAAAGGTGATCATCACTACAAAAAGCCTTTGGGGCACAAGGAAGAGATAGATGGAAGAATAAGAAGCAGCAGATTATAGTGGCTGAATCATGGCAGCAGGTGTTAAACCTGGACTCAGATTTGGTTTTCAGCCAGTTACTTACCCTCTGTGTCCTCTTATTATTTTAAAAACTTGAGAAGTTGTTGTAAGTTTTAATAGTTGGATGGAAGTTTCACCCAAATTTTTATAGTTTCTTGATTTCTTGAGGTACGATATAATGATACATTGATTCTTTGATATTAAAAATAGGTATTTAAACATATTACTTTCTGATCCTTTTGTAGAGACATTATTTCTATTGTCCACTTGCTAAATTCCTCCTCATTTGTAAAGACCAATTACCCTTTATAGATAATAGTAAAGCTAATGATTGTTAAAACAAAGTAAAACAAGAATTATTATTCAGTGAAGGCTAAATACTTTTTAGATACTTAGCTAAGCATTTAGATTTAAGTTATTTGTCACTTAATCTCCATATCAACCCCATGAAGTAGATAATTGATTTTATCATGTACAAAATGAGGCATCTTACCCTCTTAGAGGGGCTTTTACTAAAAAGTCTCAAAAGGAGAGATGCTAGCAGGGATGCAGAGAGAAAGGAATGTTTATACACTATTGCTGATGGGACTGCAAATTAGTACAACCTCTATGGAAAACAGTATACCTTAAAGACCTAAAAATAGACCTATCATTTGATCCAGCAATCCCATTAATGGGTAGTACTCAAAGGAAAAAAATAATTTTATTAAATAGACATCTGCACTTGAATATTTATGACAGAACAATTCACAGTTGTGAAGATGTGGGATCAACACAAGTGCCCATATATTCATGAGTGGATTAACAACATATGGTGTATGTCTACCATGGAGTACTACTCAGCCATCATCAATGTCTTTTGCAACAATTTGGATGGAACTAGAGACTATTATCTGAAATGAAGTATCTAAAGAATAGAAAATAAACCCAACATGTATTCACTCTTGAATAGTTACTAACTTATGAACACACATGTACACAGAAGGAAGTAAAACTCAATGGAAATCAAGAAGAGTGAAGAGGGGTGGACTTAAACCTACCTAATGGGCACAGTGAATATTATCTGGGTGTTGGGAACACTTATACCCATGACTCAAGAATTATTTAAAGTGATCCATGTAACCAAAAATATTTGTGCCTCCATAATAATTTGAGATAAAAAATTTATGTGATATATGTATGTATCAGTTCTATTAAAGTCAAAGTAAAGGAATAAAAAATAATGAGGCTAGTAAGAAAAATTAAGAGTTTAACCAAAGCTAATACAATTAAAGGTTGCTGTGCCAGGATTAAAAGTCAGTTGAACATACATACTTCTGAAGCCGAGTCCTTAACTATCTCACCATTTCTAAGAGCTGACAATTTCTAACATAATTCTGCAGCTGCTATAGCAAAGGCATGGCTCCATTACTGCCTTAGTCACACAGTGTCATAATTATTGCAGTATTTCAAACCCATGCAGGTTACTGTGGATGCAGGCACAAGTTAT
>NW_003852453.1:11802838-11811643 GCF_000181295.1 Otolemur garnettii
ATATACAATCAGGCACATGCTTCCTCCTGCCTAGTACATACCTGTCTCAGGAGTTCATTCCTAGCCAACTTTTCCATCTTAGCTCAAAAGCACTGCTCACAGAAGCTCACCTTGACCTTTCTGAATATGCAAAATCTCCCTTTTATAATTACAAATAATCTGATCTATCTCTCCTCTTTTGTAGCACTTTTCGGATAATAACTTTATATTTTCTAGCATGATTGAATCACAAATGTAGTTTTCCCTACAAATTCTAAGCCCCAAGAAGGCAGGAACTGTGCTCTCCATGATTTATCAAATTATGATTTCAATATGTACTTGTTGAAAAACCACATGGTTAAGTGTGTTCTGATGGAGGGATATACAGGCACAGTGTGTGAGGGTACACAGAGGAAGAGTGCACTGAGATTAGCAAGGGACATTAGCTTGTCATCTCCTATCTGTTATATCATTGCAGATATAAAAAGAATATTACATCCACTTCATCTAATTCCTGGTGACTTTTTGAGTTCAGATACCATTTTAGACCTTTGATTAATGTTCATAACTTTGACCTCCAAAGATTCTGATAATTCAGAGCTGAAGCATGAGTAAATGGAACTTTGAATACTTACTATCCTCCAGCCTCTAGTTTTCAATGCTGATTACCTAGCTTTGCTGTCCATGTATATATTTCTGTTCTGATTTTTTATGAGACTGTAATTGTGGTAGATTTTCTCATTAAAGCAGCACAGTGAGAATTGCAGGGAAGTTTCTGTTGTACACATCAAAGGACAGGCTAACGAACAGAATTTTGTTGAGATTGAGCAATCTATCAAGAGTACATACCCAGTTCCAAAGGAAAAGGGTTTACTCCAAAGACAATATCTTTACTGAATGACATCTTGGTTAAGGGTATGTTAATAAGTCTGACCCTGCCACTTGCTCATTTTACAATCTTGTGCCTTCTACATCACTTCTATGTCTTTAGTTTTAAAATACAGTAGAACCTCTGTAAGTTCAGGGGACTGTAATAAACTGGTCAACATACACAAGTGGTCAACATAAGGAACTAGGCCTACGGTACTGATACCTACATGTAGTGCATATCCAGTCTATGGAAATTACGTCAACTTAAAAGAGGTGGTCAATGTAGGGAGGTGGTCAGCTGTGGTGGTTCTACTGTATACATGGTGAAAACATACATAGTAGCTATAGGCACTAATAATGTGACTTATTTTTTTTTATTAATTGCCATTTTTATTATTGCCATTAATATTGTTGTCACTGTCTTCCCTGGAACTGTTCTGTGACTGTGTCAGTTAATACTTGAGAAACCAAAATATTCGATTTATACCATATCACCTACTAAAACCCACTGTGGTTCTGAGAGCTGAGAGAACCTACTGGTTAAAAGCTCAGCCTCTGTGTTCACATGGAGCAAATTCAATTCCTTCAGCCCCAACTCTGCATTAACTATGTGACCCTGATCAAACAATGTAGATCTTCCAAGCCTCAGCTTACCCTTTATCTGTAAAGTGGAAATAATGTTTATCTAACAGGACACTTTCCAACTGAACAAAGTGTAATTTGCCTTTTGTTAAGCTCATTCTGAATATTAGGCTAATTATTGTAGGTGAAGTAAGTAATAATAAAAATAATGATCATTATTATGAAAGGACACCACTCCCTATGATCAGCCCAAAGAATATGAATTAATTTAGCTACATACTACATATTTATATCCTAGAATAGAAATGTTTTCAATTTAGTATTTGTGGTTGTATATTTATATATTCCTTCAAAATGGTTATGAATCTACTCCACTAACACAAAAAGCCAAGTTTAAATTGCTGCTAACACAATTTCCAATGTCACTGAATGTTTCAATTCTGGAGAAGACTTAATAGATTGGGTTTCTTTTAACAGGGCAAGGGAGGTGACATGAGGCCTTGGTTAAAAGGACAGGAAAGAATAGTCCTGATATCAGTGTAGTTGGAATCTCATTACTATTCATGGCTCTTGCTGTCCCTTTGTTCTCTATATTTTCTAAAGCTCCAGGCATTTCTTTTTGGGTTTCATTTTCATTTCATTAATTTTCTGATTTTTTTTTTTCTTCCTCAGCCTGGAGACTTAAATAAAACTTTTGCCTTGGTCATTCAAAAGCAAAGGGCAAGTTTCTTCCCTCCAGTAGGATGGTGGGAATGTTCTTGTTTGTTTGCCTTTTAACCCTGCCTACTTTCAAAGAGGTTTTCAGGCATCTTAGAGTAATAGGGTAAGATATCCATAAGCCATTTGCAGAGTTAATAAGTCACATCAAGTAATGGAAGAGGCAAAAAAGGGAAAACTATGTAAGGAAAAGCAAGTCGACCCCCCCCAAACTACAGTGTATAGATATAAAAGTTGGCATTTTATATTTTTCTTTCTTTTTGGATGATGAGGAGAATCACTTTTTTTGCCTTTGTGTGTGTGTGTGCTGCCCTTTAACGCTATTTAGGTTAAAATTAACATATAATTAAAGAAATGTACACATTCTGATTTTGTGAGGAGTATGATTTATCGTATCTTGGTGTGCCTTCTGCAATCCTGCAGAAGAAATGTACTTTACAATTCAATTTTGGGAAAAGCCTTAAGGAACTAGGGTATTTTCTATTCTGATAAAGACAATTAATATGAATAATCATATTCCCCCCTTTTTTGTTGGCTGCCAGGAAGTTCAGAACCTGATGTTCAGTAATAGCCACAATTACCTGTAGAGTTGATATACTGTCCCTTTTTTTCAGTCTTAATTTTCTTTTCCTATTCTGTACTTTCTATATCATCCATTAGCGCTTGGGAAACTTTGCAATATAATATCATGTGTCTTACTGTGTAGACCACGAGGTCCTTTAACAGCATGAATGCTCATCTTTGCAACACCAGTGCCTAACACTGTGTCTTGAACATTTAGGAAGTTAGTACAAGATAGGCCGATGGTTTTCATTTGTCTTTTGAGCTTTGTTTTAGGACCTTATGACATGTTTGTGCATATTTTCAAAATGTGTATCAAGTTATATATTATTTTTACTCCTAGATGTTATTATACTGAGTGGAGAATCTGGGACAGTTCCCACCTTGTGCCTGCATGCCTCCAGCCAGAAGCTGTATATGTTAAATTATTAATATTTTCTAAAGGGGACATCAAATTCCAGATAGGTTAAAAAATCTTAACTGACCAAAATTTGTTGGTCAGTAGCAGGATCCTTTTTTATTGTTGTTATTAATATGTCACAAATGAGCTGAAATGAACTGTGTGCAATTCTCAGTAGAGTTAATTCCAACACAGTCTTTCTATGCTTTTCACTTTCTGTAAAAGTAAAACCTAGTTACTCAAGAGGAGACATCACAAACATTACCCACTGATCTCTCAAGGCGTAGTGGATTTATTGTAACAGATGGTTCACACACTAGACCCTTCTTAAAATTATATGGCTTGGTATATGCATGGGAGTCATTAAGGGATTCAATTGCTGAATCATGGAACAATTACAGCAAACCAATACACTGCTCCTGTCTTGTTCCTTAATGGAAATATGCTAGTGTAACACTTGCAACTGCAGCAGACAGAGTTGCTGAAGAGAAAGTTATAGTGGCTGCCATCTGCTAATTTCAGACGTGGAATTCTTAATGTAGTGCGGTAGTTTACCACTTTCTCATATTATCTGACTTGATGGTGATCAACTGAATCCAGCAAATGTTGCACTTTGAGGAATTTGTTTGCCTTCAGTTCATGAGCACATGATATGACTCACTGCGTAAGACCAGATTGTTCTTCAAATATAAGCAAATGTAAGATAAAACATTTTTTGTTAGAAGACAAAAATAATACAAATGAACTACTGAAAAAGCCAAGACCTACCTTGCAGTATGGGACATAGAACAAGTTATAGTTTGGATTAAACAGATGTGGTGTGAAGTTGCTGCGTGAACATCGGCAGGGTAATACATTTCTCTGTGTCTCAATTCCCTATTTTTGAAAGTAGTGATATTAAGTTGTAACATATAGAGTCATCCTTAAGATTAAACATAATTAGATTTATAAAACACCCATAGGGAACTGTCAGTTAGAAAGATATTAATCTAATAGTTGAAAACATTTCTTGTGATAGTATTTTTAACTTTGGCAGGATTTCTTTTTATTATTTAGCCTTAGAAATATTTTACTGTACATTAGGCTAAAAATTAATTATACTTATATGTAAACAAGTACATATCTATACTTACATGCTCTTTTACCAATGGTGCTATTTTTGACTCTATCTTGTGTGAGCTATTTCATTTCCCTCCCAGTTCCCATTTTGATATGTTTGATTTTGTAGATTTCCTTCCATCAACTGAGTGCTGTTCTCCTAAACAGCGTAGGCAATATCTATCCTCCGAACTACTGTTATCTGTATTCTGCTTCTCACCATTAAAACTTGATTTAAACATGTACTATCTGATAACATACTTGAAGATAAGCTGACTCTATTTCTAGTTTTTAAAAATGGTTTCAATCCTCACAAGGACAGAGGCCCCCGTGGAAACCTGGGTAAAATGTAGTTTAGGAGAAGAGACTGGACTGATCCCTCAAGACTGATTCCTTGTAGGTAACAGATGGCAAAAATATACACATTCTCAGGATTTTGTGAGATTTAACTGAGCTAATAAGTTAATCTATATAACTTTGGCATGTGAACTCCTCCAATGTCAGGCGTACTGCTGTTTTACTGACCTGGTTCCTCTGCTCCCCTCCACACTGCATCTTGGGATGCCGTAACAAAACATCACAGAATAAGAATATAGTGGGTTTTTAAATTATTTTCTCAATATAGTTTCAGTGTCTGAATGTTTTAAGAGGTAAAACTAAATTTAAAAAAAATTCAAAAATTTAGAGTTTTCATAAATCTATGCTATATTTTCATATAGTATAAATTAGGGGGATGTCTTGAACATTACTGAGATTGCTATGAAAAAATAGATCTCAGAAGAGCACAAAAGGACCTAAATTATTGCCCCACAGACATTATTAATTTACTGAGAGGCTTGCAAAATGATTCAGTACTTGTTTTCTTCACCTTTCAAAGAAAATATGAGTGACAGCCCATTTGATATCAGAGGCCCTATAGTGAGGACCAGGTGAAGCCAAAGAAATCTAAAACTTAGTATATTCTTCTTAAATTTCTCAGTCAATAGATTTATTATTACTATTATTAGCAATAGCGCCTTGCCCTCTTGCACAGGTTGGAGTGCAGTGGCAAGATTATATCATCCACTCAACCTTTTGAGTATCTAGGACTTTAGGCATGTTACCAACATGCCTAGTTGATTTTTTTAATTTTTCTTTTTGTGTGTGTGTGGTAACAAGATCCTACTATGTTCCTCAGGCTAGTTTCCAACTCATTTTCAAGTGATTTTCCCACCTCAGCTTTCCAACTGCTGGGATTACAGGTGTAAACTCAGCTATTTTTATCATTATTTCTGCTTTCACAATTACTAGAGGTCTTCATTGTCATTTAAATGACAAATGCAATTGCCTCAGTGGTACTGTACACTGTTTTCTATTGCTTCAGAAGGAGGGAGCTGTGTATTAACTCATTCACCCAACTAATATATGGAAATTTCAAATTTGTCAAAAAATTTTAAGCTCTTGTTGATAATAACAATTAAAATCCAATCAAGGAAAAACAGTTCATCTCAGCACACCTGTGAAAAATGTGATTTAATTGAAGAATAAATGCGTTAATATTTGGGAAATGAATCAACACACTTTAGTCCCCATGATTAAAAAATTTCTTTTATTGCTTGTTTATATAGCTTTCAAAATTCTCACAACTTAATTCTAGCAGCTTTTTTTTTTTTTTTTTTTTGGTTTTTTTTTTTTTTTTGGCCAGGACTGGGTTTGAACCTGCCACCTCTGGCATATGGGGCCGGCGCCTTACTCCTTTGAGCCACAGGTGCTTGTTTTTATTATCTAAATATTTATAAACCTGGGGGGGTTTATTTAAGATAGGCAAAGAACAACCTGCTTCCTTTCCATTGCAATGATTTTTTTCTTCTGACCCAAATACTCATTTGCTCCTACATTTATACCAAATAATCACAATAAACATGTGCATGATCCTTTACCGTTTGTAATGAATTTTCTCCATAATGCCTTATTAGCCCATCACAACTGTCTTAGAGATTAGTTACGTTATGTGCACAAAATCTACAAGGACACTGAGACATAGAAGTTTAGGAATAGAATTCATACCCTGGTTTGTAAATTAGGTGCTCTTTTTTTGTTTTCAGAATAACAAAGTCCTATAAACTCAAGAGAATTATGTGCTTAACTCCCTACTGCCCATCTTTCATCCAAAACATTTTTTTCTTCTAGATTTGTATTCAACTCGGTTATTAAAAAGGAGAACGTTTTCTTATTAGTCCCACAAAGAACTGTGAATATTTCTCAGGAAACAGAAATTCTGTCTTACTGACTGCCGTTTATAACTGATCAGAGACTAAGATTTCTTTTCTGGTTATACCTCCGTGACTGCTGTTTTATAGCTTATCTGCTTAACATTTTCAAAATGTGTTTATATGCAAAATCATCAAGTATAGTTGCCTTCTGAATGAATTACACTTTTGATTTTGTTTTGGTCAGTTTGCTAATGCCTTTCTAGAACTATAATCTTCTCTGTGTAATTTATGTCGGAAAAGATTATATCTTATTTTGCATGCTAAGATTTCTTTGAAATTATTTATTATTCATGTTACATTTTAAACTGGTGCTGGTCTATGCAGATTCTAAATGTGTTTGTCATATACCATTAGTCACTGTGTGAAATCTCTCAGTAATAGTTAGCCCTTGAATTTTCTTCAGCTAAGGAGAATTTAACACTGATTGATGGCAGATCACTGGGCTGGTTGGCAGACTTTCCAATTTACGGTGGGGAAATTGCTCTTTTCTTTTTGTTCATTCCTTCTGCTGCTTGTGCTGAGCAGTAAGACATCTGTGTCAGACTGCACCGGAGAAGTAGCAGTGGATTGGCAATATGGCCTGTCTTGTTTACCATTATGATTTTATCAGTTTCCCAAACTGTACAGGGAATGTCAAATATCTGCAGTGACATTCTTCCATTATTACAGGCAGCTTATTTATGTGTCTCTTATACTCTGGTTTTCTAAATGCACTGCATAGTCTACTGTCTCTTGGGTGATAAACCAGACCCGAACCAAGATGAAAGAGAAATGTGTGTTTCACTCAGAAGTCCCAGGTGTTTCACTTATGGGCTGTAGATCAACTAACTCCACTGTCAGTTTTACCTCTTTACCTCCACTCATGCTAAGGAAACTCAGCTCTCCATCGTGCTGCGTTAGAAACATTAGATAGCGTGTTGGCTATGAGTAATGCAAAATTCAACTTCGTGTAGCTTAAACAAATGGTGGATTATATTGCTCACAAAATAAGAATGCTCCAAGGATATGGTATTTGTCGCTGCTTCAGGTGTTCCCAGATGGGTTTAGGTTTTTGCATGCATCCAAGTTTACACATTGGCCTTGTTCTTTGAGCTTAGAATGACCACTGCACCCTCGGGCATCAGGCTAAAAGGGACAAATGCAAAGGTTTTTTTCTTGTGAAGTTTTGTTTATATACAGTTGATCTTGGACAGCCCAGCTTTGAACTGAATGGGTCCACGTATACATACATTTTCTTCTGCCCCTGACACCCCTGTGACTGTAAGACCAACCCCTCCACTTCCTCTTCACCACACCCTCCTCAAGGTGAAGGCCACAAGCATGCAGATGCTCTGTGCATATCTTTATGCACATCTATTTCTGTCTAATGAATAGTAAATGTATTTCTCTTCTTTATGATTTTCTTAATAACACTGCTTTTCTCTAGCTGACTTTATTATAAGAAATTAGTATATAATACATATAACAACAAAATATGTATTAATACACTATTTGTATTAGGTATAGGTAACATCTGGTCCCAGTAGGCCATTAGTACATAAGTTTTGGGGAGTCAAAAGTTATATGCAAATTTTGAATGTGTAAGGGTTAATGCCAACACTTGCATTGTTCAAATGTCAGCTGCATTCAAGAAGGGACTGGAAAACCCTTTCAAGAAGTCTTCCTTAAATGCCTTTTTAGCTACAAAAATAATACATTGCCATTTTCTAGACTAATCATTGTCCATGAAAAATAAGGTTGCCATAATGGCTGTTTTTTTAGGAAATCAACAAGCTTTGCTCTAGCCATTTTTTCGGTTTGAGGTTTTCCAAATCCATGTTCCCAGAAATAACTCTCCTTTTCGCTTCCAGCCTCCATTCAATTAAACATCCCGAATTTAACATTCTGTAAAATTAAGTCTTTCCTTATTCCACTCTGTAAGCCCACTTGTTATTGGCATAGGTTAACATATGGAAATACGTGGAAATTTCAGCTTTGTCACAGAATTTAAATATCTAGAGTGCTGATAACAGTAATTAAAATCCAATCAAAGAAAAGTGGTTCATCAGGGCATACCTGTGCACTTGTGGCCGTGGCCTCTGCCTTATATTTTAGGACTATCCCTTAAACATCCTTTCTGTTTTAGTTCAAATAAACTTTTTCTTGTTAATGTAGAAGAAGCAGTAAAGTACTAATAAAAATACAAAGCAATAGATATCACGTACTAAATACTTCAAGGTTACACACACTGTGTTAAACTCTTTTCGTACATTGTATTATTTACCTCCCCAAGAAAAATAGGAGTTGCGTGTCTGAACTCCCACTTTCCAGATAAGGACACTGAGGCACAGAGTTACTAAGTCACTT
>NW_003852453.1:11811695-11816961 GCF_000181295.1 Otolemur garnettii
AAATTCTCCAACAGGGTGGCTGTCACAGAACTGCTATTAGATCTTGGGGAGGTAGGGTGGGTCATGGGCACACAGGGGTCCATCCCTGAACTTTGGCTTTTTGACCCTCTTAGTGCCCTTCAGTGACAAAGCTAATCCGGAGGTTCAGTAATTTTGCTTTGTTCTCTGCGAATTTTCAGGGCATGAAATTTCCCACAAAGAGGAAGTTCAGGTGCAGTTCCACAAAACCCACAGCTCAAGCTCTATAAAAGATGTCCCTCTGAAGCACAACTCAATGGCCCTATGATAAATTATAATTGTTAATACTGCTATAATTGGATCCTGGGACACTCTATTTCCTGCTCTTTCAAACCTACCTTCATGCATTTCTAGGGTCCTGCTGGAAGCTCCAAAAAGAGCTTTGATTGCATTAGCTTCAAAAGATGCACAAAGTCATGCGTGAGATTCCTCTCTAGTAAGAACCCCAAATGAACTGATAGCCTAGCCACTGCCATGCTGTTTGTGCCACCAGTGACTTTCAAATGACGGAGTCTTTGGGCAAGACACTCACCATTCTTCTTGATTTTTAAATACAAGCAGAATTTGAAAATTGTGAATGGGATTCAGTTAACTGCCTTTTTCTTTTGACCTCATCAGTGGAGACCTCCTTAAGTTGACTTAGAGACTCAAGAGACCCATAAAATGCAGCTTTCATTAAAAAGTTATTCATTAAACAAATATTTTATGAGCACTAAGTACATATCCAGCACTCATCTGAGTACCTGAGATAAACCAGTGATTTAAACAGACAGAAATCTGTCTTCATGGATCATATGTAGTATATCAACTTAATTCTTTTACTTAAATAACTGCTTCATAATCAATAGATACTACCTTCTCTGTACAATTTTCTTACAGGTTTACCTATCTCACTCAAAATGCTTCATTTAATGGTAAGCTCGAGTCAACTCTTATGAGCACTTAAATGAGCCAATTGATAAATTTTTATAAAACAAACATGCCCATTATTTAAAAGATAATTACATAGGTTTACAATTAATTGAGTAATACTAAAAACCAAAGTAATATATCCTAAAAATCATCACTTCTTATTTCTCTTACTACATTTCACTATAGTCTATATTTTGAGTTTTACTTAGGCATGTTGTACGAGAATGATGAAAAATGACATAATGGCGTGGTAGTGGCTCCCTTCTCCGTGTTCAGTGATGCCATATTGAAATGAGTTGCTGTAGGAGATTTACACAATGAAAACCACCAAACACTATTGGAAGGCTTGGGACTTGAAGGAGGAGAAGGTGTTTTCTAGGCAGAAGAGGCAAGAAGGACATTCTACATACAAGAAATTGTTTACAAAAGATCTGAGTCTTGGAACAGTTGCATGAGTCTGCACAATCTAATTGCTTTGCTTCGTAGAAGACATTGTCAGGGAATGGTGGTGGATAAGATAGGAGAGTTCCTCTAGAGCAGATCAGAGACAAAAGACTGTTTTCATTGTCTTTGCATCCCAAGAGTGAACAGCTCAATGTATAGTTGCTCAATAAACACTTTCTGAATAAGTACTAAGAAATTTGAAGTTGCTTTGGGGTCTTCTAATTCCTCCCATTTTCTTTCTGTGTCCTGATCAAAAACCACTGAGTGCCTCATTTTTCTGATGTTTTCCCCACAGCCTTGAACCCAAACCAGGGCCTGTAGTATTTCCCAGCACTGAGAAAGTTGTCTATGCTGTTGTCCAAAACACTGAAGAATCTGGCCAGAGCCAAATTTTTAAAGCCTTACAAAAACTCCTTACCCTGACTCCCTGGCTGCGGACTCACCTCAGTAGACCACCCTCTTTTGCATGCTGTACTTAGAGAGATACACTGCAGAGATTGTGTTTTAAAATGTTTGCTGAATGCAGTCTTAAACCTATCTGATAGTCAGAAAATTTTAACTGACATTCAACCTTGCTTCCTGCAACAGTACTTTTAAACTATACTTGGACAAAAATAGACAATTCAAAGGAGGCAGTAGACAAGGGAGTAAGAAAACCTTTTGGGGAATGTGTTACGAATTTTTCTGGCCTATTCAGTAAATGATTCATTATGTTTCCATTTACAGGACTGCATGGGAAGAGTGGCCTAAAGGTAATGTATTTCCCACCTGTATAAGGATTGTTTTTTATTTTGATTATTATGGGGTTACATATGATTTGATTACATAGCACACTTTGGTAAGGTTAGCATCAGAGTTATAGTGTTTCTTTGGCCCAGCAAGTGGGTAAAATACCCAGTATCCGCTGGGTGGGAAGTTATCCATCTCTTCTCCCCCTCTCCCTACTTGAATTTCATGGAGTTTTATGGACTTTAAAGAAGCTTTACTATAAGCTTTCATTTGGATAAAGGAAGCAAAGAGAGCCCTCTGAAAGACCTGGCCTCAATCAGCAAGAAGTCTTTATAGCAGAAATGTGCTAGGTCCCCTTTAAGAGGCTGCAGGGCTGCTGGGCCTAAGACTTAACAAAATGTTTTAACATGTATGAGGAAAACATATGGTAACTCCAAAACAGTTTCCTCAGCAATGGGAACACTGGAAAAGGAGAGTGAGTAGAAAAACCAATTAGTGACCTTCAGTACTACCTAGTTAGCTACAGTTGCAATGGTCAGGATTGCCTAAATTGCAATTGTCAAGGGTACCCACAATGTCTAACTCAATGTATCCCTTGATCCAAGGAAAGCTCCTTCTGATCTGAGTGGTGCTCACAGTGCATCCTTCTGATTATCATGTGCTTAATCACACAGTCTGTCCTCCAACAAGGAAACATTCAACTTAATCAGAATTTAATTAAGCTCATACGAAGTGTCAGGCACTGTGTAGGAAGAAAGTGAGGGACTCTCTGTGTTTAAGAACACTTTGCTGCAATGAATGATTACATTTATCACTGTGCATGAATAAATTGTCCTTCTGATTTTATTCATTGATCACCTGAGTTTGACGACTGAGCTGGCACCCTACTTCCCGCCAGTGCACACACATACATAGAATTGCTTTCTTTGAGTTGACAAAGCACTGTTGAACCAGAAAGATCAGAGTGGCCCCTGCACTGCAGTCATGAATGCGATCCCAGGGAAAGCTCTGGAAGGCTGCCAGCTGGCCTTTCCTAGTGACCCTCCTCTGCATCAAAGAGCACCTTTCCAGGAAAAGTTCTAGCATTTTCATGAATTAGAAATTGGATAAACCAGGACAGTAAATGAAATGGGAAATCTGTTGAATTCAACACAGTTCCTGGCAGTTTCAAAATAAATCTCTAATGTTTGGTATTTAATTTTGATTCTTTTTTGTTATTTGCTTCCTTTTTCTTCAGAATCTGTTCTGAAAAAAAAAAAAAAACTCACCAAATGAGCACTACAGTACGATTCCATCTTATTAATCATCTCTGGAGTTACGTATTGGAATGTTTTGTTCCCCAATACTCACCTCATTCACTCTCTCACATTATTCTTATTTTCATTCAGTGTTTTTCTCCTCAGAGAAGCCAAACGTCTCTATCTAACAAGGCACCTTCCCTTAATCTTTATCCCTGGACTCTGCCTTTTTTTTTTTTCTTCATAATACTTATTCTTCTTTCAGAAAGTAAATTCACTGGTGACAGGAATTTTGTCTGTTTTCTTTCCTCTTTCCAACCCCACTGCCTGCAGTCATTTTTTGCAACTACAAGTTGAGTGTCCCTATCCATAATGCTTGAGACCAGAAATGTTTCAAACTCTAGATTTAAAATTGTTTTTTTATATTTTGTATATTTTTATGTACCTAATGAAATGCTTTGGAGAGGGAACTTAAGTCTAACCATGAGATTCATTTATGTTTTATATATACCTTATACACATCGTCTGAAGGTAACTTTATGCAATATTTTAAATCATTTTGTGGATAAAGCAAGTTCATGTTCATTGAATGATCAGAGGGCAATGTTGTCATTAACTCAGATACCTCTGCGGACAATTTATAGTTGTCCGGCCTTGCCATCTTGCTGTGTGCTGAGAAGATATATTTCAGTTGAAGAGGCCTGAGAGGCCCTTTTTTCCTCTGGGGACACTGAAGAAACTGTGTGTTGGGCACATGCATTTGGCTGCTATCTGTCACATGAGATCAGCTGTAGAATTTTCCACTTGTAGTATCAGGCCAGCACTCAAAAAAGATCTGGATTTTGTACCATATGATATTTCAAATTTTGAGATTAGAGATACTCAACCTGTACTTATTTTGCTTATTAAAGTCCATTTATACATTACCCAAAATAAGTTTAAAACTTACCTATTTTTATAAAAGTTTCCATCCAAATTAACTGACAGAAATTGTATTTTTCTTCCCTACAATGGCAATATAGTACAATGATAGGAACACAGAACTGTAAAGCAAGTTATCTGAGTTCATCTTGACTCCAGATTTCTATGTATGTCTCATACAATAGTATACAGCTTTTTCATACCTAAGTCTGGGTATGCCATTTACTCTTGGGAATTCCTAGTTATCTCATTTGTGAAAAGAAATATTTTTCCTTCCTATTTCCCAGGTCCCAGGTGGATTGTGAAAATCAAATGAGATAGTACATGTAAAACATGTTAAGATTTAAAGTACAATGTTATTGGCATCTAATATTATTATTCTTTAAGTTGTAAGGAGCACTTTCTCTTGATACCTAAGAAGTCACTCAAGGGCAAATGTGTGTATATATATGTATCTCAATCATATCTCAATCTTAGGCTTCTACAGTTATTCAGGAGGCAGATTTCTTGGTTTGCTATTATTGCTGGTGTTTGATGACCTATATGTGCCTACCGTCTGTATCTAAACCTGGGACATACACATGAAATCACAGCAAGTACATAAAGTTAGCTGATAATAAATTTTAAGTATGTTTCCCTTATGTGAAATAGCATCCTTACCTCCTTAAGTGGAGAATTATTTCCCAGCCTCGGAGATTTCCAGCCAGGTGTTTATTACGGCTCTGCACGAGTTCCAAACCCTGTGACAAGAAATGCAAATTGAAGTATTTATGTCATTGGTTTGTAGGGCAGCCCACAGAGAAATAAAAATGTGTTTGTAAACTCTGAACATAGGTGAGCATTTTTGAAAGCCTCCAGAGCTGACAGAATGATTTCCAACTAAGAGTGTGGTATTGTTTATTACAACTTTGAGTGGCAGCCTAATATATTAAATCAGTTCAGAAGATTGTAAAATGCATTAGCATTAGCAATTTAATACCTTCAACAAATTTAACTGTCACTCA
>NW_003852453.1:11819322-11831713 GCF_000181295.1 Otolemur garnettii
TAAGACTGAGTGAGTACATTGGATACTTTTTATTTTATTCTTGAGATACTTTGCTAAGAAGAATATGTTTCAGAAAAATATGGAACGCTTCACGAATTTGTGCATCATCCTTGCCCAAGGGCCACACTAATCTTCTCTGTATTGTTCCATGTGCTTACAGTATATGTGCTGAAGAAGCAAGCCGTTCCACTGGTTTTGATACACAAAATGGCAATTTCATGTAGTTCAACCTAGTGTTACCTAAAAATTAGTGGGTGGATCTAGACTAAATCTAGCTTGGCTTTGATGGCTTACCTGCTTTAAGATATGACAAAATGTTCCAAACTCACCTTTTATATTTCTTGCTCCAGGTTGGTAATCAGTATTTTTTAAAATTCTGATTTCTTTTAGAATGAAACAGTAGCTCGTGCCATGGGTGCTTTTGATATTTTAGTTTAGTCATTCCCCTTAGCACTTTTCAATGCACAAAAGTAGTGTATTTTATAATTTCAAGGTAGAATAAATAAATAAATATGTCCAAACTAAATGCAGATTTTACTCAAGTTCATTCATTTTATATCAGATTGCTGTTGAATCATGCTGAAAATTCCGGCTAACAATCAAGTTATTCATTTTCTTTACAGCATATCATATATAACAACACAAACATTAGCACTAAAAATGTAATTATTGCACAGAATTTATTAGGATCTCTTATTTATTTCCTTGCAGTTCTTTTTAACCAGAAGACAACATCCAAACAGGGATGTGTAGAAAAATTAGAATTTTATAGTTACGTGGTTATGATTGACAGCTGGATTCATGAGTCGATTATTTTATGCCACTTTTAATTTTTAGTAGCTTTTTGATTTTTGGAAAATAGTTCTGTAAATATGTATACAATTCCAAGTTCAGATCTACTAAACAAGGTAAACACATAAATTTCTGGTTTACATCCTTTTTATTTTACAGTTCATTGTTTCATTGCTTTTTCTTGAGATAAAATATCATACATACATGTTTGTGAATGTACCAACACACTAAACATACTCTCTCTCCATCTTAATTTTTTTCCTTTCAAAATGTACTTCAAGAGGATGCCATTGTTGTTTAGAATAATATTCCTCATTTCTTTCTATAGGGACATAGTGTACTATATGTCAGTCTCCTATTTATATATTTGCTGCAACAAATAGCCTTGTTTATTATATCTTTCTGATGTATTGCCACTGTATCTTTGGGATAGATTCCTAGAGGTGTAATTGTTTCATAAAATAATAAATTAATAGGTAATTTTTTTCTAAATAGTCTCAAATTTCCTTCCCCAAGAGTTATAGCATTTTGCATCCCCATCAGCAATGCCTGAGAAGTCTATTACCCCACAGCTTTGCCAAAAAGTGTGTCCCCGAACTTTTGGAATTTTGCCAATCTGATAGGTTAGAAGAGCTATCCTAGCCAAGTGTTAAATAGTTTTTCTCTTTCTATGAGTAACATTGGTCATCCTTTCAAATGGTTGAGAAGCATTCGTGCCTCTTTTTCTTTTTTTAAGAGACAGAGTCTCACTTTATCACCCTTGGTAGAGTGCTGTGGCATCACAGCTCACAGCTCACCGCTCACAGCAACCTCCACCTCCTGGGCTTAGTTGATCCTCTTGCCTCAGCCTCCCGAGTAGCTGTCGTGCCTCTTTTTATTCGAACTTTCTACTGTTTCATTCTTGGCATTTTCCTTCTCTATTCTTAAGGCATTCTTTTTTTCTTCTAACTTTTTAATTTTGTTTTTACTTTGCTTGCCTTAGTACATTGTAATTAATCAGTCATCTCATTAAAAAAAAAAAAACTAGTTTCTTTTATTGGCCAATTCGTTTCCTTGGGAATTGCTTTAACGATTGGCTTCCACTTCTTCTAGCAAAATACTATGAACACGGACTCTGGTTGCTTTTGTGTCCATATGCAGTGAGAGTGAGCTGAGCTTTATGGAATGTTTTCCCCTTGATTCATTTCGTGTTTCCCCAGACTTAATTCTGTTTTAAAGTTATGAGTTCTTCCTCAGATTTCCCATTACACATACAAACTGACGGGATTGGCGTTGGACAATTTAAGGGTTTGGTATTAATTATTTAGTTTTCCCAAATAATGAGCTGTTCCTCGGCAGCTATAAGCAATAATTTTGCTGTAAAGAAAGGTATGTTATCACAGAGAGGATTACTATCTGGGAGGCTCGTGTTGCTGAACAATTGCTAACAGAGCTAACACGTCACCCATGGGAAGAAAACAGTCCTGAGGCTTCCGGTTAATCTTCAGCAAAAAATTATCCTCCATATTTTCTTCTCCCTAGGCTGGGCATATTTTTCTTGTTAATTATCCTAGTATTGTCATACTCTCACTGCACTGAGTTTCATATTTTGTTTTTCCTTTGCAAACCATTTATTTTTGTACTTGAAATTAATGTGCAGTGCAGAGATAGAATTAATGGATCACACTTATGGCAAAATATGCACACAGTTCCCTTGTAGTTTGAGAATAAAAATATTAAAAGGATTTAATTAATTATCTGCAAATAAAACATTTATATACATCTTTGCACCCTAAGTGTCTCTACCACCACCTTATGAGAAGAACTTGAAGTCTAGTATGAGACGAAGACAAATCACACGCTGTTGTTTCTGACTTATGTTTTAAGAACATCTAAATAGGGAAACCCAAAGAAATGTTTACTTTCTTGAAATTTCAAAGTTTAGAAATCAAACAATTTTTGACTTTGCAATTGAGGTGGTACAGCTTCCAAAAACAGATGTAAGAAAACTGATTTTGGTTTTTAGCCTGATAATATGCTAAAAATTCTGAAGGTAATTTACAGCTTTCATGAAAGCACTTTATATATTTGACCATATATTCCTAAGGCTGAGATCGACACCATGGAAGAAGCTTTTTTACAAAGCCCTAAACATTTATAGTTACAATTCCTCTTCATTCATTTGTGAATTTAAAGAAAATAGAATCTAAAAATCTCACTGTAAATTTATAATTTCTATAATGAAAACTTTTGCTAGGATTTGCACTTAATTCAGTATTTCAATATCAGGTTATGTGGTAATCAAAATTCTGCATAAAATTATGCAAATTTTACTAATACTATGGTGAAACCTGTTGGAGAGGTACCGTGTCTGCTTTGTTCATTATTTCATCTGCAGTGTTTTGCATAAATGGCTGCCTTATTATGAGAGTCCAGTTCAACTCAAATGAGTAATTGGTTTGTTATTAATAATTATTAATCATCATTCTCAACTCTGTTCCAGGAAGTACATGACTTCTGATCATTTTTAACTAGTCTTTTGTTATTTATGCCATGCTCATTGCTGGGGCTGTGTTAACGTTCTTGTTAGATTCTCTCCACTCTGATCCTTGATTATTTCCTAAGACAGAGTTTTCACATAATATTTTAGGGCTTTCTGGTTCTAGACTTTAAATGACCATTTCTGCTCCTAGAAGTCCCACTCTAATGTTAGCACCTTGAACAGAAAGAACCCCTGCAAGGTTCACCCTTGTGACATATGAGAGTGTCAGAAAAATCTTGATAACTGGAAAGAACTATACAAGAAAAGTCTGTCCACAAACCAGAAAATCCCCTGCTGGTCTTAGTTGTTTTGTTTGTGTATTTTCCTTAACTCATGAAGACCTTATTTAATAGAGGTAAATGACACTACTTAACTTACAGTAGAATGTATTGATTTCCTTTGCTTCCTAGAAGGTGACCTCCAGGCAATTTTAGACTCTAAATTATAGCAAGGCCAACAGATATTATAGATTTAACTCAGCAGTTTGAAATCTATCAGCGAGTTAATTCCCACTTCCCTTTACAGTCCATTAAATACTCTATTTTTAATTGAAGTTATAATATTTATTTTCTCATTCTTACCTGTTTATGTATGCTACATTTCCTTGGTAATTTCTGTAGAGATTCATGCTTGTATTAATTTTTTTCCTTTCAATTATCTTTAGTATCTTTGTCCTTTCTTCAAGTGTTTTTGGATTTTTGTTTGAAATTGATTTTTTTAAATTTGTAATAAACTGACTTGAGAAAATGGAAAAGGTTCACACCTTTAAGTGAATCAGATAATCCAAGGTCTTTCTTTGTTCAGTATGAGATGAATATATCCTTGCCATAGAGGAAAAAGCTATAAACAAAATATTTGATCCTAAGATTCAATCAAACAATTGAAGTGTGCAGATTTACTTGCTTTCACTGTTAAAATTATCAGAATAAAATGACTATTCAGACTGTTGAACAGAAATCAAACACATACATGACTGAATATTTATAAAATAGAATATACTATGTACACTTGTCCTCAATTACAGATCTACTAATCAATTTCTACCTACAATAGTCAAATCTAATAAATTCAATTTTGAAAGATTTTATAAATGCTCTGAGTGTGATTTGTACCTACAAAGAAGAAATTACTTTTAGACTGATTTTTGTAATAATACAAGTTGAGCAGACCTTATCCAAAATTCTTGAGGCTAAGTGTTTCGGGTTTCCGAATTTGGAATATTTGCATAAACAAGATATAATGAGATATCTATCTTAAAGCTGGCACTCAAGTCTATACACAAAATGTATGTTTTATACACATGTATGTTTTATGCCTTATATACATGGTGTGAATGTATTATGAATAACTCTGTGCATAAAACAAAGTTTGTGTACATTGAGTGATGTGAAAGCAAAAGTGTCACTATCTCAGTCATCCAAATGGACAATCTGTGATTGTTTGGCATCACTATATTTCCAGGCTATGAATTTATATATGCTAACTGATAAGCAATTGCTTGCTTGCACTGTTTGCTTATTCTATTCACACTTAAGGACTTAACATAGAAATATGACATACCATTAACACAGTGAAAAAGTAATGTGTTCAGGGTAACTACACAGCACAACAGCATCAATGGAATATCTGTCAGCTGTTGAACAACAGCAACAACAGTGGCAGGCTTCTAGTCTCCACCTATGATGTTGTGCTTTGATTAAAAGGTTCCTGTATCCTCTATTTCATTTTTCTAGGTAAGAAGAATCATCAGGAGCTATTGAGGGACCACAAAATGGGTCCTCTAGGGATGACAAAGCTTTGTCAAAATGTTTCCTACAGAGTCTTCTTCGTCATTATTGATGGTTTTTGTCTTAAAAGTCTCTTCTGGAGTTACAAAGTGATATGATTTCTTGTTCTGTTATGAATGCAAGCTGCCCTAGCCTTTCAACAAACCCATCACATAATTTCAAATCATCTCCTATGGGCACTTTTTTCTGCTAAGTTAATAACATTGCCTGAAGTCAGATGTAGAATTTTCCACCTCTAATTTCATGTTGGCTCCTGAAGATTTTCAGATTTGGGGGGAATTTCTGATTTTGAATTTTCAGATTAAGGATGCTCGACTCATTAAAATATTTAGTTCATTGATTTAATCTACTTTATAAACTGAGAGTCGTGTGATATATTATAATCCTGAGTGACACAAACTCAATTTTAGGAGTATTACTCATTAATTTGGTAATCTTTCTTCAGCTTCTCCTATAAGTCAAGACTTGTTCTTCAGTACTTATATTCAATGTGGAGGAATAAAAACATGGCTCCTACCTTCAAAGTTCCAAGCCTTGCAGCCTCATCATCAGTTAAATAGCTGTATCATCATCATCTCTTATAATTGTATACTGTGCTCAAATCTGTAATGTGAATTTGCATCTGTTGTTTCCCTTTTTTTTATTAAGTCATATACACATAGATCATGAATATATTTATGCATATGTGGGGTACAATGTGTTGTTTTTTTATACAATCTGACATGCTTACATCAAACCAATCAACATAGCTTTTGCCTCATCTACTTGATTACTATGTTAAGACAGTTATGTTCCACAAATGACAGATTTCACTTGTACCCTTGCACTATGCTCCATAGGTGTGGTCCTGTCATTTACCCTCCTTCTATCAAGTCTCCCCCTCCCCTCCCTTCCAACTTCATTTCTCTCCTTCATCCTGGGTTATAGTTGTGTTCTATCTTTCATAAGAAAGTGTGGGTAAATATAAATTGGTTTAATAGAAGTGGAATTAGAAATTCTAGAAATAATTCAAATGTTGTTTCCCTTTTTGATTAGTACTTTACATTCACATGTCTTGTGCGTAGGCCATCAGTGAATAACATGCTGGGTGATTGACCTGGGATAGTATAAATGGAAATATATGAATAAGGAAAACTAAATAAATAAATAATTAGCCAAAATAGTCTCTCCTAGTAACTCAGAAGCAGTGGGAAGATGCCTTGGAGTTTTCCTACTTTCAAACTTCCAGAAGTTACAGATACGGAAATTTAGTTGATATTGATGTAGTGCTATCCTTTTTTTTTTTTTTAAATCTCTGTAATTACACTTACTGATATAACTTTTTTTAGATTAGGTACATTATTTTAAATACTCTACTCTTTGGAGATTACCCATGCTGAAATGTCAATTTGCTTAGACATTTTTTTGTTTTGTTCATTTTCATGACATCATTATAACTTTCATCTTGAAAGAATTCATAGAAAAGAGAGATCATTGAAACATTTATTATATGATGAATAAGGGAAACAATATTTATCTTTTATATTTAAAATTTGTAATTTTTGCAGGTTGTGTTTTATTCTATAATATTTTAGTATATGGTATGTTAACTCATTGTTTAGTGTCTTAATTAGAGTCATTTAAATCAAATAGGACTGATGAGCTTTGTTTAGTAGCTTGTATTTGAATATTTAATGTACCTAGTTGACCAGGAATGGAGACTGACATCTATAACCCTAGCACTCTGGGAGGCCGAGGTGGGAGGTTCACTTGAGGTTAGGAGTTCAAGAAGAGCAGGCTGAGCAAAAGTGAGACCTTATATCAAGAAGGAAGGAAGAAAGGAGGGAAGGAAGGAAAGATAGATTAGTTGGGTGTGGCGGTGTCTGCCTGTAGTCCCAGTTACTGGGGAGGTTGAAGCAGGAGGATTGCTTGAGCCCAGGAGTTTGAAGTTGCTATGAGCTATTATGACAACACAGCATTCTACCTGGGTGACAGAATAACATTCTGCCTCAATAAATAAAACAAAACAAAATAAAAACACTTAATTAAAAACTTTGAATGAGGAAAATAGAAGTCTAATTTCAAATATTCAAAATGAGGTTCCTTAGGAATAATATTTTAGAAACACTACCAACTATGTCAGTTATAAATCAATTATAGCTGTGGAGACAATGAGAAGTTTTTTATTATAATAAAAATATTTCAAAGTATTCCTAACAAACTAAATATTAGAGATAAGTTCTTAATACCAGTAAGACTATAACATGAATCACTAAAAAGTAAACTGGAATAGCTATTCCAAAGCCTGATTTCTAGAGCTAAGTTACCTATTGGTTGTAGTTAAGTTACGAGAGTTCTCCATCTGTTTTAGCTAAAAATTAGAATTTAATTAAATACACTATAATTCTTATCCAGTCCTCCCAGTGCATTTTCAATGGTCCCTCAATAAATGTTAAGTAGCAGTTAGAGTAGTAAATTCTCATTAAAAAAAAAAACAAACCTATTTTGAGAGAAATAATGTGTGGAATAATAGACCATCAATGCAATTTGGCAAATGCTAAAATTATTACAGTAGATTGCACGAATAATCATAAATTCTCCTTCTTCCTTGTATTAATGCCTTTGCATTAATGTGACTTTCCAGATCCTACTTCAAAAAGTTGAATTTATTTTCTAATCTCTTGAATTTGAGCTGGCTGCATGACTTGCTTTGGCCAGTAGAATGCAGCAGAAGTGGCCTTGCAAACTTATAGCCTCTATTGCAACCCTGAGAACAAGCCTCTAGGCTGAAGCACAGATGAATGATTATATGGGTCAGATAGTCATCCCAGCCATTTGAGCAAGTTCAGCCAAAATTGGTATAGCTGCCCAGGAACTGACTGCAGATGCTTAAATAAGTCCAAGAATAGGCAGAAGAACCATCTTTTTAACCACGCCTAAAATGCCAACCCCCTAAAAAATAAGATTAATATATGTATGTATGTATATATATATTTATTTATATACCACTATGCTTTGGATGGTCTTCTATTAAACAAAAGCTAACTTATGCAACTATAAAGTCCTAATTTCTCCAAGATAAAATAAAAATGTTTATAGATGCTCAATTCACAATTGCAAAGATGTGGAAGCAACTCACATGCCAGTCAACACATGAAGGATTAATAAACTGTGGTGTATGTATACCATGGAATACTATTCAGCCATAAAAAGGAGACTTTGCATCTTTTTATTCTCCTGGATAAAGTTAGAGAACATTCTCCTAAGTAAAGTACTTTATTTCAAGAATGGAAAAGCAAGCATCCAATGTACTCAATACTATGTTAAAATTAGTAGATCAACAACTACAGGCTCACAGGAGAGAAAATCACAATTAAATTCAAGAAGTGGGGAGGGGGTTTGGTAAGTTCTATCCTAATGGGTACAATGTACGGGTATATGGCACACTTCTTGGGTGAAGGACTCAATTGCAACTAGGTCTTTATCTTATAAATGTAAACAATGTAGCCTAATCACATCCACTCTTATATTAATACAAAACTTAAAAAATCAATTAAAGTATAAAAACAATAAAAGTTATTATAGAATAAATGTAAATGTTAATTGCAAACAGATTCTTCCCTTAGGATTTTATAATTCAATCACTGTTATATGAATTCAAGGAACCACTTCATGGGTTAAGAAAGTGGTAAAACTTTATAGAAGAAGCAAGATCCAAGTAGAAAACTTATACTTACAGTAAGACTGTGTGGTGAGAAAAGGTGATAATTATGTGTCATGTATTTCAAAACTGCTGAAAGAGTAGATTTTAAGTATTCTGAACACAAAAAAATTCAATGTAGGTAGTTCCAGAGTTATAAACATCCAACTTACATACAACTTTCCCTTATAAACCTTACAAACAGAGGCTACTACAGTAAGTCCCTGAGTTACAAACATCCAACTGATGTACAGCTTGCACTTACTAATGGAGGCTATTATAGGTAATAGGTAAGTGCACCTGTTCCAACTTACATACAAAGTCAACTTAAAAACAAACCTACAGAAACTATCTTATTTGCAACCCAGAGACTGCCTGTGAGTGAAATGATGAATACTCTAATTAGCTTGACTTTATCATTTCACAATGTACACATTTATCAAAACATCACATTGCGTTCCATGAATATAGACAATTATCATTGTTAATTCAAAGTAAAATAAAAAACAAAACTCTTAAAACAAAATCTTCTGAAATAAAGATTGTCTACTACTCTTAGACCAAATTACTATTTCTATTGTTTAAAAAAAAGGGAGGGAATATTTAATTTATCACAATAAAATAAGTAAATCCACACTTGGTCTTAAACACTTCTTTATTGTTTTAGTCTATCTGAACTTTAAATTATTTCCAATATTCTTCTAAGATGACTTATTATGAAATTTTGTGTGGACACATATTATCTTGTATGACAAAATGATTTTTTGTTGTCTTTTGGCTGCTATTAGGCAGGTAGAGACCTTGTATCTCTATTAGTATAATTCAATTTTGTGGACATGACTTGATAGGTACTATCTTTTTCAAGCTACAAAGTTATACAACAGACTGCATAAAATCATAAAACTTAAAATATTTTTAAACATATTAGTAAGAAAAAATTCCATGAGCCAAGCAGAAAATACGCCTTTTTTTTTTTTCCACAAAAGCACTTTTTATTTGAGGCAAAGAGAAGTCTGACTAAACGGATTATTGTTTAAAGAGTCAAAACTCAACTGTTAGTGGCACTGTTTTGACTTTGTAGATTTTGCTTCTCCTTGGTCAGAAAAGGGTATTCAGGTTTTATTTTCCCCATCCAGGCAAAGACAAGGGCAAGGAAAATTAAAGATCCTTCTAGTCTACTGATACTGCTCTCCAGACCCAACATGAAGCCAGACATGCCCTCACTGGCCAGTCTGAAGGCTGTTGTCCCTCAGCTGAGGCCACACCACATTTGCAAGAAAGATGAGGCAGGAAAATCAGGTGTAGGTCACTTGGGAAGAGCAGGCAGCTGCAGCTTCAAAACTCCTTGTGGAAGGGGTAATCCTTGTGGGAGGCACAGCTCACCAAGGCACAGACCCTCCAGTTTCTGTTGTAGCTGAGTAAGGTGGTCACATCAGTGCTGCTCAGTTCAAAGTCAAAGACCTTGAAGTTCTCAGCAATGCGTTCAGGTGTCACAGACTTGGGGATCACCACCAAGTTCCTCTGCATGGGGAACCGAATCAGAACCTGGGCTGGAGTTTTATTGTGCTTGGCTGCAATCACCTTGATCCTGGGATCCTCCAGGAGGGATGGGTCCTCCAGCTTGGCCCAGGGCCTGTCAGGAGAGCCAAGGGGTCTGTAGGCAGTCACAGCGATGCCTTTGGACTAGCAGTACTGCATAAGTTTCTCCTGAGTTAGGTATGGGTGGCACTTGATCTGGTTAACTGCTGGCTTATACTTCAAGCCAGGTTTGTTTAAGAGCCTCTCGATCTGCAAATGGCTGAAGTTGGAGATGCCAATAGCTGCCACCAGCCCTTCATCTGCTCCTCCATGGCTGTTCAAGTGTCCAAAATAGCCGTGTCACTGAGAATCACATAGCCTGCTTCGTCCAATGGGAAAAATTCCTTCCCAGCCTTAAAGCCCGTCGGCCAGTGAACAAGGTAGAGGTCCAGGTAGTCCAACTGCAGGTCCCTGAGCGTGTTCTTGCAGGCTTCTTTCACCAGGCTCTTCTCATGGTAGATGCACCACAGCTTGCTAACGACGAAGAGCTCCTTCCGTGTCACCACCTGCTCCTTGAGCTTCTGCTGAATGGCCAACCCCACCTCGTGCTCATTCTGGTACACACGAGCACAGTCAATGTGGTGGTACCTGATGTCGATTGCTACCTTCACAGCCTCGGTTACCTGGCCTGGAGAGGACTTCCAGGTGCCCAGCCCCAGCATGGGCATCTTGGCGCCGGTGTTGAGAACAACGTGGTCCGCCATAATTGCTGCGCTCTACAAACCTCCAGCACAGAACAGTGAGGTGGCAGAAAATACGCTTTTTAATGTAACACACGTGTAATCTCATTTATGAGACTATTTAATATTTGATAACTGTCCTATTTTACTCATTCATGTACTTTATGATTTAGACAATGTGTGTCTGACGACAGAAAGAAATAGCCATTTCATATTGAGAATTATATAACATAGAGATGAATACATATATATCAAAGGAAAGTATTTTTTAAAATGAAGATGTTGATAGGCAATAAGATATTCAAGTCCAAAGCTTAAAAATTAGGTTTGTGCCTAAAAAATAAATGATCTTTTATTAAACCATGGAATAATGGAACTCAATGACACCTCCTGGGTAGTCAATATGGTGGGAAGAGGAGGATAGAGAAGAGAAGGATGGCAGAAGACAGAGGAGAAGAAGCTAAAGTTAAAAAGATTAGAAGTATCACATGGAAGCTCCAATTTGAGGTCTTTGAGGTGTTTCCAATTTCCTCTCCAAAAAGGCTATATTAGTTTGCGTCCCACAAGCAGTATAAAAGTGTTCCCTTCTCTCCACATCCACATCAACATCTGCAGCTCTGAGAATTTTTGATGTGTGCTATTCTCAATGGAATTTGGTGATATCTGAGGGTGGTTTTGATTTGCATTTCTCTAACAATCAGGGATGTTAAGCAGTTTTTCAAATGTTTGTTAGCCATTCATCTGTCTTCATCAGAGAAGGTTCTGTTCATATCTCTTGCCCATTGGTAGATGGGATTGTTTACTCTTTTTTTGTTGATTAATTTGAGTTATCTGTAGATTTTAGTTATCAACCTTTTGTCAGACTCATACCCAGAAGAAAAAAGTCATTTTATCGTAAGGACATTTGCACTAGACTATTTATCACAGCTCAGTTTACAATTGCCACAATGAGGAAACAACCTAAATGCCCACCAACCCAGGAATGGATTGAGAAGATGTATACCATGGAATACTATTCAGCCATCAAAAAAGATGGAGAGTTTACATATTTTGTGTTAACCTGGATTGAGTTGGGCCATATTCTTCTCAGTAAAGCATCACAGAAATGGAGAAGCAAGAATCCAATGTACTCAATTCTAATATGGAGCCAGTAGATAATCTAATACATATCTTATAAGAGGAAGAACTCAAATCAATTCAAGGTGTGGGCAGAAGAAAAAGGAAGCTGGGAGAGAGGAAGAGGGAAAAGGCATGGCACACTTCTTGGGTGTGGGACACAATTACAAGAGAGATTTTATAACAAATTCATTCAGTGTAATCTAATTCTTTGTACCCTCAATGAACCCCAAACAAT
>NW_003852453.1:11832434-11840667 GCF_000181295.1 Otolemur garnettii
ACTCTAAGGGGGAAAAAGAAAAAATACAAAAGTCAAGTGTCTTTTTTATATCAATGATCAAAGACTATGTTTTGACATTTTTGAAGATATGAATTGTTACTACACACCTTCTCATAGTTAATAATTTTGCTCCACAAAATACTGCTTTTTTTAGATGTAACAAAAACATTTTATTGAATATTTAACATTATTATTCGGAACTCAAAATGACCCATCAGCCTAAAAACGTCTAATTTTCTTTTGATTTTCTCCCTTCCAAAAAATCTGTTAACTTTTTTTTGAGGTTTTATACATTTTCTGCTATTGTAGTAACAGTGAATCAGATTCTAATTTATTTGCTTTATATATATTTCAGGTTTGAAACCTATACTATAATCTAGAAAAAATGGCTATGATAACCAAAGTTTAAAATTTTGATGAGAACTTACTTCAGTGTACAATTAATATAGTTAGTAATGGGGTACCCATTAGATAAGGTCAGGGGACATGAGTGGATAAGAAAGAGACACTTCAATGATAACAGCTCAAGAGTAAGAATATATTGATATAGAAAGTTGTATTAAAATATTTTTATACACATTCCATGCATTTAAACTGTATTTCCTAGCATCACAGAATGTTAGAGCTAAAATAGATTTTAACAATGACTTATACCATTTAGCAAATGAGAAAGCTGAGGTCTAAGCAGTGATATGCCTTTTCCAACATGTCATAGTTGGCTTAGGCTGACTTTCTACAGAGTTAGTGTTTTATGAGGAACAATTGTCCTAATATCAATAAGTAGAGTGAAAATTATTCTCAGAATGGCTTTAAATTACTCATAAACTGCAATATAGGGGCAATGCGTTTCCTAGTGAGTCCCGAAGAACATCTTTCACTAGAACGGAAACATGTTGCTTTTTCTCCCTTTGAATCCCTTATGAAGCAGCTGGCAAGTTTTCAATAGGTCAAATTGTAAAGGAAATAACACTATACAAAATATGTGAGAAATGATACCAACCGAAGTGATAGTCCTGTTATGTAGTTTGGGTGAAAAGGTGGATTGAAATAAGCCCACTTATTTACATTCAATTGAATTTTGGTAAAGATGCCAAAAACATTCAATGGGGAAAGAATGGTCTTCAAAACTGTATATCTACATGCCAAAAAAATGAATTAAACTATTATCTGATGCTATATTAAAAGTTAAATTGAAACTGTGAAATGACTTGGAGAAAACATGAAGAAAAAGATATATTATATTGGTCTGAGCAATAATAGTGAAAATAGATGTATGGTGTTACATTAAACTAAAATGTTTCTGTGCTTTCAAGCAAGTGAAACAATCAAGAGAGTAAAGATACAACCAGGAGTTCAAGATCAGCCTGAACAAAAGTAAGCCCCCATCTAAAAAATAAGAAAGAGAGAGGGAGACAGGAAGGAAGGAAGGAAGGAAGGAAGGAAGGAAGGAAGGAAAGAAAGAAGGGAGGGAGGGAGGATGCATACTTGTAGTCCCAGCTACTTGGGAGGCTGAGGCAAAAGGACCACTTGAGCCTAGAAGTTTGAGATTACAGTGAGCTATGATGAGATCACTGCACTACTGCCTCGGCAACAGAGTGAGACCTCATATCAAAAAAAAAAAACTACTGTTGATAAAAACCTAATATGTATATGATTGTTTCCATGTAACTCTTTATGTTGTCACACAAGAATATTATATTTATTCTAATGCAGTGTAAAACTCTTTGAAAGTCACCTTAAGAAAGTGTCTTTCAAGGTTTTTGATAGAATCTTTGTTTGAAAATTATAGGCATTGGAGAGAGGAGGGAGAAGCTAAAAATAATTTCTGTTTCATACACCCATGAATTGCCATGCATTTTCATTCAAGTGTGTATTGCTTTGATAAAGAAAACAGTTGAAACACTTGAGATATGCACTCAACAGAAAAATTATAAGACTGAGAAGTCTGTCCAGTAGCATTTTCTGTACCCTACTCTATTTTTATTTACACACTAAAAGTTGTGCTCTTTTTATCACCACCAGACAACAACTTCAACTTCTTCTTCTTCTTCTCTTCTTCTTCTTCTTCCTCTTCCTCTTCCTCTTCCTCTTCCTCTTCTTCTTCTTCTTCTTCTTCTTCTTCTTCCTCTTCCTCCTCCTCCTCTTCCTCTCCTTCCTCTTCCTCTTCTTCTTCCTCTTCTTCTTCTTCCTCTTCTCTCTCTTTCTCTGTTTTTTTTTTGATGCTCACTTGTACATGTTTAATTTTCCATATGTTTAGTCATTCTTTGTCTTGAAAATGAGATTGTCTGGTCTCCAATATTTTCACTTAAAAATATCCTGCTTTAACTTCCTGTAGGAGTCATAGGCAAAACCGTGGTTCTGTCTATTTTTATCTGGACTTGTGATTACTCACTTCACTAAATCTAATATCCAGTAATACCTTCTGCTTAGCTCACCATTGTCTCTAGGATCAACTAATACCTACCATTCTTGCAAAGTGTCAATTTGGGTTTAAAAGTCTAGAATATCAGGGAATATCTTCTCTTGGGGTTTAAAAGCTAGTTAATAATGTCAATAAGAAATCTGCCTCATTGAATCTCTCCCCTACTTCCTATTCTGAAGTTCTTCCTGAGTGCCAATGTGCTTCTCAAGATACATGCGTGATGTACACGCTTCTTCAACTTGGACTCTCCTTATTCTTCCTCTTTCTCCCACAAAATAGAGACAAACAAGCAATCCCATTTAACAAAAATATATATTCCTGTAGATTAGAAAAATAAAAGATATACAAAATTGTTGTACTCCTAGTACCATGTAGTTTAAAGGCAAAGGAAAGTCCAGGCATATATAAAATCCTTGCAATGTGCTATTTGAATAAGGCAAGACAAGCCAGCACAAGGAATCCCATAGATTCAGAGTCATCTTTGTATTTCAGATGGCACAGATTTAACTTGTGGTAGTTGTGCTCTTAAAGAATAATGTGGTGTAGTTTAGATGTTTGTCCCCTCAAACCTCATGTTGAAATTTGAACCCCAATATTGAAGGTGCAGCCTCTTCAAAGGTTCTTAGACATGGGAGCAGATCCCTCATAAGTGGTTTGGTGCCATCCTCATGGTAATCAGTGAGTTGTGTTATTTTTTATGAAATCTGATTGCTAAAGAGAGTTTGGCTTCCTCTCTCACTATGTGATGCTGTGCACCCTGGTTCTCCTTTGCCTGTGCCATGAGCAGAAGCAGCCTGAAGCCCTCACCAGAAGCAGATGCTGGTGCCATCCTCCTTGTAAAGTCTGCAGAACCAGGAGCCAAACAAAGCTCTATTCTTTATAAATTACCCTTTATAAATAGGAAGTAAGGGAGAGACTCAATGAGATAGATTTCTTAGGTACATTATTAACTAGCTTTTAAACCTTTAAACCTTGTGCTCAGACCTTATTTTTGGTACCATTAAATGAACTGAAACATAATGTGAACTTGAGTAAGTTCGTTCACTTTCTTCTATGGATTTAAATGATTTTGCTACCTTTTGTAGCATGTTCATAAGCCAGACCTCACTTTGTCACTTCAGCATTGACAATGGCAGTTAGGCATATGCCTTAGCACTTTAAACTTTTTACTGAAAAGCCCTAAATAAAAACTGTCATTTAACAAAAAAATCATGCAAAGATCTTCAAGGTCTCAAAAGTAGTAATGAAAAGCAGAGCTAATATTTGACTCATTAGACACAAATGCAATAAAATGTGTCAAGAATTAATGTTACATCTTTTGCAGTTCTCTCCATCTTGCGTTTTTTGATTTCAAAACAAAATCCTTGTATGCATACTAATTAGACAAATTTTCAGATATTGTTTTTTTCTGGCATATTAAACTAATTAACAACTAACCCTGTTAACAGGCTAACATGAAGGTGATGTTTTTCTAATACATTGTTGTATTTCTGAACTTGAATAGGGATATTTTGAGCTGTTAGGCCATAAATAAAATATTTTGTGCTTTTTAAAGGATTCCTGATAAGGGTTCTATACTTTTTCCCAGAAGGCCTGAATATAATTCTGATTTTATTTTTTGAAATGATCTTTCTCTCTCTTTATTGGAAAATGTCACTTCATCAATCCTTTAGCAATAAACTCCTGCTGTGGCTTGACCTCGCTTTGTAACTTCTGTGACTTTACAATTCATCTTTTAAGTGGAGCTGTCATTTTGGTATGATCCTTGGTTTAATCCTGTTAAACTCCTGAAAGCATCCGTTTTATATATGTTGAACACTTAGTTGAAATGTAAGACACTTTTACAATCCATTTTCCATTTTCTGAAGCTGCTGCTACAGAGTAGACTTACCATTCACTCTTTCGGAAACTGCAGGATTCCCAAGCAGATTGACATACTTAAAATTGTATCATCAGTGCCTTCATTTTGCCTCTTATTTCTTTATCTGTTATCATTCCACATGGTCATAAGTGTTTCCTATAACTTACTTATGTTTCTTACAGGTTAACAAATTCAACCAAGCTTCTAATGGGTGGGAAAGACATCACCCTTTATATTAAAGGCAAATAGAACATCATATCTAGAATTTATAGAACTGGTTTTTATTCTGGTCTTAACATTTAACAGCTGTATTACTTGAGCAAATCACTCCAGCTTCCTTTATTAATCATTAGTATACTCCAGTTCGCATATTCAAAAATGATTCAATGAACCTGATGAGAAAAATGCACAAAGGTATAGCCACCATTTTTTTTTATCACACTAAGTTTATTTGAAAAAGGATTAGAGAACTAAACTGTACTGAATACCTAATATGTGACAAGAAATTTACTTGTATTTTACAGTCATTCAAAAATGTTACCATTAAAGTTGCTTCCATGAAAGAGTGTGAATTAGTCTTTGCTTATGTACAGATTCATATTGGTATATATATATATATGAATATATCCAATCATTAAACTTCTACAAGTTCTGGTGTCCTCATTTGAAAATGGAGATAATCATAACAACCAGGCTGAGAATCAAATGAAGAAATCAATCCCATTATAATAGCTGCAAATAAATAAAAATAAATATTAATTTCACTTAACCAAGGAAGTAAAAGATCTCTACAAGGAGAACTATAAGATACTAATGAAAGAAATCATAGATTACAAAGAAGTGGAAAACCATCCCATGCTCGTGTATTGGAAGAATTGATATTGTAAAAATGATCAGACCACCCAAAGTAATCTAGAGATCAGTGCAATTTCTATCAAAATACCAGTGTTATCCTTCACTGAATTAAAAAAAGCAATTCTAAAATTCCCATGGAACTGAAAAAGGTCCAAAATAGCCAAAGCAATCTTGAGCTAAAAGAACACATTTGAAGGGATCACATCAACAGACTTCAAATTATGTTATAAGGCTATAGTAATCAGAACAGAATCGATCAATAGAACAAAATAGAGACCCAGAAATAAAGCTAAATACCTACAGCTGACCTTCAGTTAAATGGACAAAGACATATACTGGCAGAGGACATCCTATTTAATAAATGGAGAATAGAGACCCAAAAATAAAGCCAAATACCTACCAACTGACCTTCAATTAAATGGACAAAGACTTATACTGGCAGAGGACATCCTATTTAATACATGGTGTTGGGAAACTTGAATAGCCACATACAGAAGAATGAAACTGGTTCCTTGTCCCTCATCATACACCAAAATTAACTCAAGACGGATTAAAGACTTGAATATAAGACCTAAAACCATAAATAGTCTAGAAGAAAACCTAGAACAAAACTCTTCTGGATATTGGCCTAGGCAAAAAACTACTAAGACCTCCAAAGCAAATACAACACAAATAAATAAATAAATAGGACTTAATTAAACTAATAAGTTTCACACAGCAAAACAAAGTAAATAACCTACTGAATGGGAGAATGGGGGCAAATATTCACTGACTATACATCTAGAATTTACAAAGAACTCAACAAAATCAGCAAGCAGCACATTTATTTCTCATCCGAGCCGTTGGTAGCAAGGGAATGGTAGGGCTCATGGAAGGATAGCTTGAGAAAGTACAGGTGACAGTAGAGAATTCAGTAATGTCAACAGAACAAGTGATAGCAACATTTTAACAAAATAATAAAATGTGCATGGGATGTGCACCAAGAACATGAAACAAGCTTCTGAATGAAGTAATCTTCAGCATCTGGATGGATGCTGGAGACAGCAATTTGGAAGGATCTCACATGCCTCTCCAAGGGCCCATATTTACAGGAGAAGCAATATCCGAATGGCCTAAACTGGGAAAAGCTGAATGCAAATGAACTGAAATAATGCCCAAAGGAGATCAAGCTCTGGGGTAGGAGCAAGGTGCAGCACGTAGTACATTTCTTTCAAATTCTTTAGCAACTTAAAGTGTGCTAAATATTCGAGTTAGTGAGAAAATAAATATTTTAGGAAATCCCAGACTATCAGAGATAATTGACTCTGCCCCTAACTCACTATACATTCCCAGAAATACGTTTTGTGCTTCAAACATTTACTTTGCATCTATTATGTGTCCTGCAGGAGGTCCCAGGATGCAGATGGGAACAAGGTGACACTGACACTATCCTTATGAAACTTTCTCAGTTCCTTGGTAAATATTGGTCTTTTCTGCCAAAAATAAGTTCATGTGAATGGGAATTTTCTCTGACTTGCTCACCACTCAGAACAACGTATAACACTTCACAAGATCTACTAATTGTACTTCCCTATGGTTCAGACCTAAATGTTGATGATAAAAAATGGTCAGTAGTTGACACCATGAAGCTTGTAGAGTTCATCATTTCAGATATACCTACAAAATGGAGCCCCTTTTTATAGCCCCAAATCTCTCAAAATAGGTAGGATACATGTGTGTGTATATACATATATAATATACATGCATATACACTATATATATGTATATTGTATGTATGTATGTATGTATATAGTATATACACACATATATATACACACTAAATCTGAACTTCCTCTAAATATACACATAGCACTTTTTTCTGTTATGGCAAGTCACATGTCAAGTTGAAGCCTATCCTTATTTGAATCATTTTAAAATTCTGAAGGTTTTTTCCATAGCATTGGAAGTATTTTCAGGCTAAGTCTGAACAGAAAATCAGCAAATACTGATGGTAGCCTCACTTACAAAATATCAGATGGAATTTGAAACCAGTCTCTCTCATACCTGTATATTCTGGTATGTTCCACTGGTCTTTAGTATTTGGGGGATGGAAGGCAGGTGATAGATTTTTCTTCTTCATCTTCCATTCTTTTTTCCGAGAAACAAATCTGACCTTGTTGGGCAGGTATGTTGAGCTTTCTCATGAAGACAGTCCAAAAATAGGATGGTTTATCATGTATTCTTAATTTTGTCAAAGCTTCTGTAGCCATATTTTATAATTCTGGAATCAGTCCCTTTCCACTCCATCCCAGTCATCAAATCAATATATCTTGTGCTGTAAGGTTCTAAGTGTTAAGTGGAGTCACTTTTGGTGTTGCCTATGATTGTCTGTGTATCCTGAAAAGTTTATATGGGACTGAAGCAACTGCTTGGAAATCCTTAATCATACAGGCTGATGGATCATGTCTGTCAAGGAAGGAAGCCAAAGGAACCTTATGAATGAATGATGAATGCTCAGATACAGAGGAGTCCTTTTGGGACTCTTACATGAGATACTCATCTCAACCTCTCTAGAATAATTTTCATAGGGTTATCTAGTCCAGGAGTGAACTTCCTGTAACATACCACCACTACTTGTGAGAAAATATACCCTAATATCAGGCAGATATACTGTAGTGTTAGGAAATTTTCTCATTAGGCAAATCTGCAGCCCATGTTTCTTTAACTCTCTATAATACTCCCAAGGGCTTCATAAATTGGGTAAAGCTGAAATTCTTTTATGTGACCCAATTACATCAATTTATTTAATAGAAGGTTGAATGTCAGTTAAAAGATATAGAACCCAGACATTTTATTTTAATTTAAACCTATAAATAAAAAAGCATTTCATTTGCCAAGCTCTTCAGACAGGGTCTTAGTCTTTTCTTTGAGTATATTTCCATTGATTGAAGTCCATGTAATTCTTCCTAAAACATATTCTCACAGAAAATTGTCGGTAATTTATAATTTCTGTTTACTAGATGAGAAAGAAGGACTTCAAGGGGCCTAGAAGGGAATTTAGGTTCTTACCTTTTTTAAAGACATCCCCTGTATTCAAGTCATCAGAGGTTTTCTTT
>NW_003852453.1:11841531-11842367 GCF_000181295.1 Otolemur garnettii
TTTATCTTCTATACACACTAATACAGTAGAACTTCTGTAAATTGACCACCCAAGGAGCTGTGACAAACTGGTCTTGGCCTACTGTACTGATATATACATGTGACATACGTCCAGTCTATGCACATTAGGGCAGATCATTAAGGAGGTGGTCAGTGTGGGGAAGTGGCCAACTATGGAGGCTCTACTGACTGATTTTACTCTCTGGTGTTCTCTTGTGTTACCCCCTATTGTGAGGAATTTGCTCTGCCTTATGTGAAAATGAGACAAACTGATTTGCATTTTACAGGTTCTAGGGGTGATCATAGCAACTTGTTCTCTCTGAGTCATTCTTTTTAAAACAAAAATGATACTGACTTAATAGAGTTTCTGTAAAGATGGCAGCATATAGATAGATATAGATACATAGATGCATATGTGTATATTTGTTTGTGTGTATAGTGCTTGGCACATAACAAGTGAAAAATAGAGGCACTCAGTCATCACTAAGAATTATAAAATTGTTGGCTGAGGATCTTGTAGCTTTTTTGTTTTCTTTTTTCCCTCCTAATGACTTCTGATTTTGGTTGTCTGGTTACTTGGTGGTTATGACTCATTTCTTTAAAACTCCATGGATTCTGATGATAACTACTATACTCTGATCTTATTCACATCTCTGCCTTGTCAGTTAGTACAATGTAAGAACACAAATTCAGGTGGAAAACATCCACAAATATTAAGTATTATCTATATTTTGCTAACTCATTTCAAAGTACATCAGAACCTCCATAGTTGACCAGCTCCCCACACTTACCACCTCTTTAAGTTGACCTAGTGTACTCAATGGAAGTTAACCACCT
>NW_003852453.1:11845358-11850843 GCF_000181295.1 Otolemur garnettii
AGCTTCCATTACAGATGGGGAGACAAAACCTCAAGGTGAAGGTTGATGAATATTCCTAAAAATTATGAAAATTCCCAAATGTCATATAAATGGTGTGAGCCGTACTACCTTAAGTGGAAATAGTTAACTCAAAGATTTGGACTTGAGCTTCAGAGCAACAGTTGGAAAAATAATATAAGATTAATTCAAAGAGAGTTAAATGGGCACTTCTGTAAAGTATTTAAGGTAACTATTTCTTGCACCTCAGACTCTAACAAAGCATTAAACAAAATACAGATGAGAATGACTTTATTTATTACTGAAGGTGGTACCTGCTATGTAGCACATTGAGTCATGTGGGTGACTCAGTGGAGGGGCCTTGGGTATGATGGTAAGGATTCTTTTAGTCAGTAAATAAAGCTAATTGTCACATCTCCATGTTCCTTTATCAGTTCATGTGGCCCCAGACGGAAGTGTATCAGGAACCCTTTTAAATTGGTTTATTATTTCTAGTTTGAAAGTTTAGGATATGACCCCTCGCACTAGCACATTCCACAAATTAGTACATTTGAAGTTCTCATTACATACAATCTTCTAGAATAATAGTAATAATATTAAATGAGGTTTTAAAAATTTTGTTCCTCTTTTCCAGGCACTCTGCTAAGCATTTTTTCTTAGCATTGCATTATATTATCTCACTTAACCGCACAGGAGCCCTTTGAGTGAAATCCAATTTCATTTCTGTTCAAGAGAAGAGAAAATAAGGCTCAGAGGTTGAGTAGCTTGTTAAGATCCTAGTGTTAGACAGATAAGTCCAAAATCATGGTCCAAGCTACTTTTAATTCACACCAAGTTATTTAGATTTGCAAGGCCATTTATGATCTGACAGCCAGTCACTGCCCATGCCTGTCCTTTCTCTCACTCAATCTCCTTTGTTTCCTTGCTAGATCGTGCCTCTCTTGTGCCTGAGGGTGTTTGTCTGCGTTTATTGCTTTTCCTGACATATCTATGTTTTAGCCACTTTCTGCTTCTTTGAGTATCTAGTCAAATGTCACACCATTACCACCATTTTGTCTCCAGAAACTCCTCTCCTCTTTCATCTGTTTACTATCTGCCAATAGACACGTAACCAACTAATACACTTGAGTATTACTTGCTTATTTTCTCACTCGAGTCTCCCTCCATGAATCTTTAAGTTTCCTGAAGGCAGGTACTCTATCTTATTCACTGCTGCACTCTTAACACTTAGTACTCAATAAGCATTTGTTGACTTAATGCTTATTTTCTCTTATTTTATTCTTATATATTCATTTATTTTATTTTCCCATTTTCATAATTTTTAAAATTTATTTTTTATATCTATAACCTTATTACTATAGTAAGTAAATTAATATCTAATATTTTACTAGATAATCAGATCCAGCAAACTTTGTATGTGGGGTATACAAAGAAATATACAAAGATTATAAGATAGGGAGATGTGTTTCAGTGGTTAGGAAATCACATACAGTCTCTACAAAGCAAAAGGAGTCTACTTCAGTTTTTTTGTTCCTCTTTAAAGCTTATAATTGCAAAGTTAATGAAATTGGGATAGAATAATGCAAAAAAAAATATTAGCCAAGTTATTTTAAAGATGATTTTGAATGAAATTAAGTTGTATTGGGAAAATGTGAGTGGATAGAAAATAAAAAAACCAGATTAATCTACTTCCAAGGGTTATAGAAATAAATACAAAGGAACACCTAGTAAGCCGAGGGCACATGGACCCTTAGAGGCTCCAGGCAAGTCAAATAAAAAGATTGTCTAACGAACTTTATGTCTCTTATCAGCAGTGAATGGATTTCTTTGCATAAAAAAAATAGAAAAATCACTTGTTTGGTTTTAGTATATGCTGAATATATACAAAAATATTATTTCTCATCATCTTGCATTTCCTCTTCCATGACTTACCAGGTGTGTCATGCCTTTCTTCTTTTTATTTTTGGTTGAATAAATTTTCCCTAAAAAACGTTTTATGTTCCCATTTTCTGTATTCCTATGATCATTGACTTTATTTGGGTTTTATTGTCCATGATATAGAATATTGAATAGATCTGTCAATATCTTTTTTTTAGACCATCTTTTCCTTAACTTCCACTCTATGCACAGGTACCATCAGAAAATGCTTCCAAAGCTCAGTACCTTCAAGGATTCCCCATTTTCTATAGAATCGGCCAAAAACTTCCAAGGAGAAAACTTCAAATTCTTAACGGCCCTATCTCATGTTTCACTCTCTTTTACAGATTAAATATTCTGATTGCTCTGTACCAAGTGTCCTTTCCAAAAGAATGTGTAGCTTGTTCATGGTTCTCCTTTTGGGAACACTATTGCTACTTTTGAGTCTCTCAAAATACTACTTACACACTTTTGATTTTTAAGCTCTAACTTGAAAAAAAACACCTTTTTTTTAAAAAAAAAATTCCATTCAGAATCAGAAATAATAGCCTATATCATTTTTCTCTTTGTAGATTTGTATTCAAAGATCACATGAATTCCACCTTTGTTTTCTTTATAAATTTAAAATTGTGCCTGATATGCTATTAGACCTAAGTAACAATTTTTCAATTCTCTATAGTATTATTATTATTTTTTTGAGACAGAGTCTCATTATGTCACCCTCAGTAGAGTGCTGTGGCATCAAAGCTCACAGCAACCTCAAACTCTTGGGACTAAGCGATTCTCTTGCCTCAGCCTCCAATTAGCTGGGACTACAGGAACCTGCCACAACGCCTGACTGTTTTTTTGGTTGCAGTTCTCATTGTTGTTTTTCGCATGGCCAGCATAGGCTCGAACCCTCCGGCTTTGGTGTATGTGACTGGTGCCCTACTCACTGAGTTACTCTATATTATTTTTGATGCGCAACAAATATGCCAAAATTTAGTAGCTTAAGACAACTCATTTATTATGCACATAGGTTCTGAAGTTAGGAATTCAGGCAGGGCATAGAGGGAGCCCATCTGTGTTTCAAAATGCCTGAGTCCTCAGATGGGAAGAGTAAAGGGCTGTGCCTCATTCAATCATATGTCTGGATCTTGCCCGCTCTGACTCAAATACAAGAACTGTTGGCAAAAGCATCTCTGTGTGATTGGGCTTTCTCAAAACATGGTGGCTTCAGGGAAATCAGACTTCTTTACTGCAGTTAAGAGCTTTAAGTGCAAATGTTTCAGCGAACATGGGGAAGGCCCAAGGGCCTTTAATGGACCCTGCTCAGAAGTCATTGAGCGCCACTTCTGCTCCACTGGCTTCACTGCATGGGAATAAGCATGCACAACTCTGCTGGATTCAAGAAGGGGGCACACAGAGATGGGAGCCATATTGAAGGATTTTTGGAGCCATGTTTTGAAACTCCACACTCATGTTCTATATGTGGTTACATTTCATGTATAAAAAGACTTTCTATGCAATGGCCAAGGATAACCTATTATATTCCTGATTCCAGAAATCAGATCATTTTTCTTCTATAAATTGATACTATGTCAGCAGTGTAGTTAAAGTAGAACAGCATGAACTTTTGGAGTAAGATAGGCCTAGGTTCAAATCCTGGTTGTTCAACTCATCAGTACCTACCACTGAGCTAATTATTTAACACAGCTAGGCCTCTGATCATTCAGTTATACCCTGGACATGATAGTATCTCAAAGAATTGTGGTGAGGTTTAAATAATATAATGTATACAGTTGGTCCTAAATAAATGTTAATGTTTTTGTCTTTTATCTAAATCTGCAGTTATCTTGACATAAACATATCTAAGATAAAAATCTTCCAATAAGGAGATAATATTTAAATTTATTAGAATAGGCAAGGCATTTATGGGGGGGTGGTAGGTAAAAAGAAGGAAGATGTGATAAAATCCGGTTATGAGACAGTAGTTTTCTATGGCTGGAGAATAGGCTTTGGGTAGGGAAGGAAAAGAAGAGGGAGATGAGAAATAGCCATGGGTAGGATTTAATTAAGTTTTCTATTTCCCTTTTAATTTTCACTTTTCCTATCTTCATCCTAATAGGCACTGATTTCGATTCTGTATAATGGTAATCCCCTAGTCCTGTCTGGAGTAACATGGCAGGGGTTCCTCAGTGGCCATGTTGCTGAACAGTTGTGTTTTCTCTTTGTTCCTCTGTTAGATCCTTCACCTCACAGCTCTGTGGGAAGAGCAACTCCAGGGTGCTCTGAATATTAATCTCAGATCAGCAGGCTGATCCGGGAAGGAACGCACTATGTAGAGGCACCCAGGAGGAAAATGACTCCAATTAATGTGACAGCTTATGATTATTTATGTTATCGTTTTTGTTATTTATTTCTTTTAAAGAAATTGATAACTTCATTTGAAATTAGAAGCAAATAAATTTCATCAGTAAGGAAAGATTTGATAATGGTTATGGAAGATATATTTCAAGTGGTGCTAAGAAGGTTTTTAATTATTCAAGGTTGGATCTATCATAGGGCACCCAGAGAAACCCTGTTTAACTCCCCACAGGAGGGAGATTGCCTTTTAATGGGATTAGTCAGCATCGTCACCAAAGTCACATTGCCTGCTCATTATGCTATATGCATATAATCCATACGCTCTACCTGTGTAGCATTCAGAAACATGTTTGGATAAATTCTACCTATGTATGTATATTAGAGATATGTATGTAATATAAGTTGACAGAGCATGTGCTGAAATAATACAAATGCTAATTTACTGCTTGCTTTGTGCCAGATTTTATATTCATTCAATTTTAATCCTCAGAATAACCCGAAGAGGTATGTCCTATTGTCATTCCTATTTTACAAATAAGGAACAGAGAGAATAAGTAACTTGCTCATAGTCACACAGATCATTTGGCAGATTTGGGATTCAAACAGAAGCAGTCTGGTTCTGAAATGTGTGCATCTGTATAATTATATGTATCTATATGTACAAGCAAACATACACATGTGCACAATTTGGTGGTTGTATGAATGATAAATAGGTAACAAACTGGTCAGGAGAGATACACATAAAGGTACATGTACAAATACAGGCGTGGCTTCAGGATTGATACATCCCCTTTGCTTATGTGACCTTAGTGTTCTGTAGTAACTTAAAAATAGACATTCGAAATAGATCACTAGACCAGAAGATTTTAAATGACATTTTATTGGTTGTCAGACACTTAATATGTCCCATGAGTCAAGCAATGAACTAGTTCAAGCTTAAAGCAAAAGCAAAATAAACAAAACAAAGATTTTATAGTCTCTGAAATTGAAAGAAATTTTCATTTTTTTCTTCTAGTTCCCCTCCCTTTTATCCAATCATCCCTTTAAAACCATATGGGGGAGGATACCAAGACAATTTTTTTTTCACTTTTCAAAATTTATACCATCACCATTGAGTTCAACATTATGACTTACAGAAAAAAAAATTCTGTTATGTATATATCCTTGGCATTAAGTCCTCTAATTGGGTCATAAAATGTTACAGTTAGTTATCTAGCATGTCTAC
>NW_003852453.1:11851962-11852894 GCF_000181295.1 Otolemur garnettii
AACCCGCCACCTTAGGTGTATGTGGCTGGCGCCTTAGCCACTTGAGCCACAGGTGCCGAGCCATCTTATTTAGTTCTTAAAGAAATGCTTTTTTCCTTCCTATTTTAGAATTGATGATGTGGAGCCTAAAAAGTTTAAATTGGTTGCCCAGCAGATGATAGATCAGAAGTCAGTTTACTCGGCCTGACAGGGCCCAGACTACACTTTTACTAAGGAATTTTTTCACATCAGATTGTCTTAAGCCATTATAATCTCCATCAGCATGGTATAGTGTGGCAGTTTAGTCCCTTAAGTAGGACAAAAATGTCACTGTCTCAAAATCCAAATCTGTATCCTTCAATGACTTACCTAGACTTGTGAGACATGTACAACTGACCACAGATGTGGGAGTGAGCCTATCAGCAGAAATAAATGATTCTTGTTTTTAGAAAAAAAAATACTGTTCTGCTTTGTGGAGAAGGTTCTCAAACAGAACTTTTTCAGGGAAGTTCCATGGAAAGAATATAATTAATATCTGGTGGAAGTAAACTAACATCACTGAGGTAAAGGCAGTGAGAATGAAAGGAATGAAAGTTGCGGTGGGCAAAGAGATGCAGACCTAGTTCTAAGGTAGTGTCTGCCATCAACCAAGCTGTATGACATGGATTGAGTCACTTATCCTCATGAATCCTCAGGTTCCTCATTTGTAAATGGAGATCTTTGTACTTAAAGTGGTTTTTGAGACTCTGAAAAGGGAAGACACATTAAAGTAGTGAATTGCTTTACAAATGTGGATGGTTATATGTACTTTCAGTGAACTGAGAACCTTGAAGTATTATTGTTGAAGGCCTTAGGTAGGTAGATTTTCCTGAGCTGGACAGAGCTTCATTAAACACCACATTTTTAATCTCTCTCTCTCCTATGTGTGTATATATGTGTGTGTCTGTGTGTGT
>NW_003852453.1:11853903-11856343 GCF_000181295.1 Otolemur garnettii
CAGTTCTTCAGCACTCATGTCATTCTTTGGAAACTACTTCTTTCCACTGCATGTGTTCTTGATGGGGCTTTCAATTAGATATTCTGCCCTCCTCAGGCAAGTTAACTTCTTAAGCCAAGTTAACTCAACCAGCTTCTCCCAGGGAAATGAACTTCTGAGCAAAAACAGTAATGCAGGTAGAACAGGTTTAGACCTAAGATATTCTGGTAGAGTTAACCTGTAAGATGCCATCCGTTTGTTCTGGTTGCCAAAATTTCAAAATTCCTCTGGGTTTTCTTCTTATATTATACGATTTTCTATGTTCTCTTTCAGTTTTATGAGCTGTCTAATAAACTCCCACACCTGGATTATCCAAAATAATCTCCCCATTTTAAGATTCCTAATTAAATCAAATCTGCAAAGACTTTTTTCACCTTGTGAAGTAACATTTACAGGTTTTGAGCATTAGATTGTGGGTGTGTTTTTAAGGGTCACATGATTCAGCTTACCATATCCATTCTTGGTTTTGCCAACACCAATTCCATACAAAGTAATCTCTTGGAACCTTTGAAATTTATCTGACTGGATGAATTTCATATAGGAGAATACATGGCATTTAAATTTTAAATTTTGTTCAAGGGCTGTATATACTCTTGATAGTAGCAACTCTTTTAATATAGAACCAGATGGTGACTCAACACACACACACACATATCGATGGCTGACATCTAAATTACCATAATGTAAATTTTCCTCTTAGAATTTTAAATTTTATAAAATCAGTTAGGACATGCCTTAACACTACAAGAGTTCTTCAATGCCATGTTTTCTGTGACAGTATCTTATTTAATTTTAGATTTAACAAGCTAATCTTTACAAAGGAAACTACACAGAATTTTCTCATTCCATGCAATTGAACATTATTGCAGCAAAATACTATAATGGAATGGTTTCCAGTATTTTCTCCATTTTTTGTAGATGGTTGAGGCAAATCTTGAAACTTTTTTAGCTCTTAATTTTTTTTACTTGATTTTGGGGTTGTCTTCATCTCTTAGTCCATAATCTTCATATCTTCTGAGTCTCTTTTTCAACATGAGGTCTATATAATACTTACCTATTGCTGCTATAAAACAAATGAACAAACCAGAAAAAAAAAAAAAAAAAGAAAAGAGAAAACACCACAGGTGCAGTAGTGACTTTAAATAACACACATTTGTTCTCTTTCATTTGTGGAAGCCAGATATCTAAACTGGGTTAATAAGGCTGTGTTTGTATATTCGCATTTCCGTGCCCTCTGTCTTCCAGAGGCTACTTTTGTTCATGATTTATGGTTGCATCCCCCTTCCAGCAGCATCTTCCAAGTTTTTCTCTCTCTGCTTCTGCTATCACATCACTTTTTCTGTCTCTGATTTTCCTGTCTCCCTCAGTGATTGTACTAGGCCCATGTGGATAAGCCACAATAATCTCCCCTTCTCAAGATCATTAATTTAATCACATCTTCCAGGTTCCTTATAACATTTTCACTAGTTCTGGGGATGAGGATAGTGACATTTTGGGGAGCAAGCCACCATTTAGGCTAACACATGGAGCTCAGCAAGAATTTCAATCCATGTCTTCCCTGCTATTTGTAGAACTTCTCAATGCCTGCTATCACAAGGCATCAAAACCACATTTAAATATATATGGGCTGGTGGTTGGGAAAAATCAACATTGTTAAAATTTCCATACTATCCAAAGCAATCTATGAATTTAATTCAATCCCCATCAAGGCACCACTGTCATACTTTGAAGAACTTGAAACAATAATACTTTATTTAATGTGGAACCACACACACACAAAAAGGCAATACAATTTTAAGAAATAAAAACAAATCAGGAGGCATCATATTACCAGACTTCAGGTTATATAATAAGTCTAAGTCTATACACCAAGTGTATCGATAATAGGTGCTTTTACAAAAACAGAGATGTAGATCTATGGAATAGAATAGAGAACCTAGAAATAAAACCAGCCACATAATGCCATCTGATCTTTGATAAACCACACAAAAGCATGCTCTGGGGAAAAGAATCTCTATTTACTAAATGGTGCAGGGAGAACTGGTTAGCCAAATGTAGAGAACAGAATTGGACCCGCACCTCTCACTGTTAACAAAAATTGACTCTCAATAGATTAAAGACTTAAATATAAGACACAATGAACAACGAATGTATAGGGAAATATAATAAACAATGAATGTGTAGGGAAAACTATTGCTTGACAAAATTGGCCTGAGGAAAGATTTTATGAAGAAGACTCCCTTGGCAATTGCAGCAACACCAAAAAATAAATAAATGGGACATGATTAAGCTAAAAAGCTTCTTCACAGCTAAAAGTACCCCAATTAAGGCAAGCACACAGCCTTTGGAATGGGAGGATATTTGCAAGCCATAATGTGACAAAGGGCTGATAACTAGAATC
>NW_003852453.1:11857364-11859173 GCF_000181295.1 Otolemur garnettii
GGGGAGGAGGATTGGTGGATTCTCACCTAATGTGTGTAATATGAGGGTCTTCAGCATGCCCCCTGGGTAAAGGGTTCAACTACAACTTGAAGTTTACTTTAGAAATGAAAACAATGTAACCTAAACATTTGTACCCTCATGTTAATCTGAAAAAATATATATACATGGAAGGTATATTTTAGATTTGGCTTGTGTGCAGAATAACTTTCAAATGGAATCTCATGCAAAATGGAACTCTTCATTGGGTAGAAGGACAGATTCCACGACTCTCCCAGGGTAACATGATGAAACATTCATCTTATCCTCAATCAGTTTCTGATTTCTCCTTCAGCACTGCATGTAACAGATTGTGTGGGCTATTGACAGCTTTCTGGCAAGAGGCAGAACAAAGGAAGGGAGAGCAGTATCTGGAGCAGAGGGACCCTTTGCCCAGGCTAAATTAAAGAGAAATGAGCAATGTTAACTTCGAGCAGGATCAAGAGAGGTGATCCATTGACTGATCTTCAACTAGAAGGGAGAAGATATTCCATTTAATTAGCAGTGGAATGAACATGGTTCTGAGAGTTTGGAAGACAAGGTTTCAAGATACTGTATTCCTTTAGCAAGCTAGTGGCATTGGTCAACTCACTTCACCTCTCTGGGCCATAATGAGCTCAACTTGTCACCCTCTAAAATCTTAAAGAGGGTGAAGGATTAGTTTCTGAAGGATTAGTTTTGACATCTAGTCATGTTACCTCTCTTGCTTAATCTTTACACCAATGGAGATATTCATTGTAACACTGGGGAAAAAAGTATTTTAACACCCAATGGAATTACTACTTCTGAGGAAGTGATGGAGAGTCATTAAAGTTGTCTTGCTTATAGCAATAAGAACTGTCAGCAGAGGAAAAGAAAAAGTGAAAAATTCATCACATATCTTGTAATATGAGTCTGAAAGATGCTGTCTGAGAGGAGACCATTCATATTAAGGGAAAATTCTACTCTTCCAAATCCCATCAGACAACCTTACATGTTCTGCACAGATTTTACTGCTTATTTGACTATACTTAATGAAAAATACTCAATTACTAAAATATACTGAATTATTTGAGAGTGACTATAATGTATTTTTTGATGGACTTTACCTAACAAATGCAATCAGTGTAACCTGGTTTCTTGTACCCTCAATGAATCCCTAACAACAAAAAAGAAAGAGAGAGTATTTCCAAAAGGTATTCAAAAATAAACAAATAAGAATGATAAAAGAAAAAAAAGAAATAAAAAAAAGCATTGCCTTAAATTGGGGGCGGAAAATCACTTTAATATTGCCAAGGTTCTAGAGAGCCATTGCACAACTTTTAAAACAAACCTGTATTTGTTTCATTTCATTCCTTCTTTCATTCAATCAGCCAGCAAATATTTGTTGAATAGATATGTGTTAGGCCACACTGAATATTGAATATAATGAATTAGACATAAACCCTCTCTTTAGGAGCTTACTGCTTATCTGGGATAAATAAAGTATAGCCACACTAATAAGGAAACAAGGGATAAAGTGCTCATTTGCCACATGAACTAGATAGAAGTGTAGGATCAGTGAATGCTCTCTGCAGCTGACTGCTACAACTTGATCCCAGCTCTACTATTCACCAGCTGTGTTACCTTGAGTTAGTTATTTAGATTCTTTCTGTGCCTAGGGCTCAACGGTATTAAATTAAGGTACTTAAAATAATACCTGCCCCAAACTAGCCTATGTTCTTAGAAATCAGAATAACAGTTACCTCCGGGGATGAGGGAAGGAAAAGTGATTTTTAAAAAGAGCAAAAAGAG
>NW_003852453.1:11861150-11862260 GCF_000181295.1 Otolemur garnettii
AGTTCACCTTATGCTTCAATAACTCTATTGCTTCTTGCTCTTTGTGTTTTAGGAATGATAATGTGTTCCTACTGTTTCTAATCTTTGTGTACCTCCATGTCCCTTAACACTGTTCACACATGTGTGTATAACTCCTGTACATGTCATTCCTGGAGTTAGACTGTGGTTCCTGATGAGGGTCTGGCTTGCACAGGATATATAATAGGCAACTCTGCTAAAGCTCTGAAGATCAAATTATAATGATCTATTTAAATAAATACATTTTGTATTTACAAGGATCTTCTGATAGTCAAGAATTTCTGTTTTCTTTTGTGCAGAATAGTGCATAGCATGGAATTTAAATGTTTTCTATAATACATAAGAAAATACAACCTACATCTACATGTATGTTTTCCAACTAATTTTATATAACACTTGAAGAGCTTAAAGTCAACCAGGTGATGTGTGATACTACAGGGTAAACAGTAAATGGTAAGTGCCATGTAGGAAATTCAGTATTCAGGAGAAAGCAGAGTTATCATGAAACTTTTTATAAGCATTGGTTTTGGATTTTTTTAGGTATAACTGGTGACTTTGAGAGAGGTTGAAGTTTGTTGCTTGGCTTGTCTGATATTCTTTACCCTTTTTTTTGTAGTAACAGCACACTTGATTTGCATGTGAGCAAACACCCACCCATCTCTGGCTTCAGGAGTGGACAAGCAATTAAAGGCTATGGTCAGACCTCCATAACCTCCAGCCCTCCAGCTTAGAAATTAACAGAGGACCTAAGCTGGACAGTTCAGAGCCTGGTTGGGGAGCTAGGCAGTGTGCTCCTCAGATATCCTTAACTGCATCCTTCTCTTCTCTTTTTGTTGTATATGCCGACTCTGCAGTTTGCCACTGCATTCTAAAGTTTGGGTATAGTAACATAGCATGGAGCCTGGAATCTGGCCTCCTCAGAAGAAAGCCAAACAATGGAAAAATGAGAGACAAAAAGAGATTTCACTGCCTTTCTTCTTCTTCTGGTTTATTTAAATTTTCTCCATTTTTGTGGGACATCCTATGTGCCTACCATACATGCCACCTGTGAGTACTATAACCATGTCTCTCTGTAGTATATTCTGAAGAATA
>NW_003852453.1:11863295-11879646 GCF_000181295.1 Otolemur garnettii
TGTGTCCTTCTGGAGGCTCTAGGAAAAACTCTTCTACTTTCCTGTTCCAACTTGTAGAGGGTGCCCACAGTCCTTGGTTTGTGGCCTCCTTTCATCATCGGAGACAGCAATGGCCAGTTGACTCCTTCTCATGTGTGTTATCACTCTAACTTGAATTTTGTACCATTCTTCTCCACTTTAAAAGGATGCTGTGAATTCAATGGACCTGTACAGATAATCCAAGACCTTCTCCTTACATTAAGATCAGCTGATTAACTCTTGAATTCCATCTGCTATCATGAGTCCTCTTTGCCATGTAGCAAACATATTAATAAGTTCCAGGAATTAGGAATTGGACATCTTTGGGAGGCCATTATTCTGCCTTCCACACTTAGAGAAAAGAGTCCCTTGAATATTGGTCTATTCAGCCCCATCAAAACCAGCCTCACCCTTATAGGAATAAAAGATAATCATTTTGAGTTACACAAAAATGATTTTTGCAGAAAAAAATCTGAAAGTAATGAAAATGGTACATGGAAAGTTAATATCAGAAATGTAACTTTCCTTTGTCTATTTGTACAGTTTGAAAATAGGTCCTAAATAAAACTTCCTAATTATGAATTCATCTGCAAAGTTTCCTTTGCCACATGAAATAGCATAGTCATAGGTTCATAGAATGAGGACATGCATATCATTGGAAAACCAATGTTCTTCTTATCACAGAATTTTCTATATATTATTTGCATTAAAATGATTGAATCCTTCATTATAAATGCCAGGGACATATTAAAGCTTTTGGTGACTCATGTAATAGGCCATATTTTCAAACTCTTAATATGGAAATTTAGTGGAGCTAATATTCACTCAACATTTACTGAGCACCAGAAAGGGGCTGAGAAAAATGCACAACAAAATAAAACAACTGACAGGTAGGAATTACTTTAATCCCATTTTACAGATGAGAAAATTAGATGAAAGTAGATGTCACATGGGTTGTCCATGTTCACTCTCGTCATAGGAGATACATCAAGAATTAAGAATAAATTTGGTTCAAAACTTAGTGAAGTTTAAAGGGTATCACATAATTTTAATTCTCACTATTTTAGAGTAGTTGGTTATATGGTCAGCAGAGCTCAAGTAATATATAAACTAAGTAGTCGTCTTTTATATGTATTATGTATTTCAATATATTCAAGTTTGATATCTGTTAAAACTACAGTAAAAAAATTGTGATATTGGTCAAAATATTGCAAATCAAAATGTAAGTGTATTTTAGGGATTTTTGAAATCAGTGAGACAAACATTGATTTACCTAGATATTGAAAGTATTTTATAGTGGTCTCACTATTTTGAGCCTTCTGCTTGAAGAATCTGAAGATTAAAGATTGCAATCTCCTCTTCTGGAAACACTAAATATTATGAAATATAAATTATTACACATAAAAATTATTAAGTGATTATAGAATCCTGGGTAAGTCTTGATAAGAATTTGGAAATTGGCATTTTTTTCCAGCCTTGCTTGATACAGACTTGTTTATGCAAACGTCTACTTTCAGCGAAGGATTGAGGATTGCATCAGAGATAGCTTGCAAAATATCACATTCTTTTCTTAGTATAGTCTTTATAGAAATCTATCTTGCAGTCACTATTTACCATGATCAGTCAATATTCAGTCTTTGAAAAAAAGAACATTAGCTTGTTGAACTATAATTCAAAATAAGTCACAATTTAATCTTATTTTAAAAACACTCTAGTTAATTGTAATTAATGTTTGACAGTTTGAAAGACATCTGTTATATTAACATAATGGTCTTATTGCATGTGAAGTGCTGCATATTAAAGACTCAGCAGAATTGAATTATGGGTATCTTAAAAATAAAAAAAGAAAATCTTTTATGAAAATATGTAGTTCTTTACACTATTTTCTAAATAAATAGGATTTTTTTCTCTTAACACAATAATTAATGAAATATATATGATTCCTTAAAAGGGTAATAAACACCCTGCTGTTTTGTTACAAATTTGATCATTCTGAAGACAGTTTGGTTCTATGTTTTACAATTTGGAAGTCATTAACATACTCTGTAATTTTGTAAATTTACTCATTGCCAGCTGTGATTGTTGGAAGTCACTTAGATTCTTAGATTGTTCCATGCTATTTTAAATAATATTCTAAATAAACAAGTGAATGAAGGCAACTCCCTGTACCAGAGTTCAAGGATGCTGTTAAAGCCCCATAGCAGTGATTCCCAACCTTTCTGGCTGAGACACTAGTTTCATGGAAGATAATTTTTCCATGGACTGCTGGGGAGAGTGGTTTTAATATGAGTCTGCAAGCAATTGATTTATTATGGACTCTGTGCAGTCAGATCTCCTTGCTCATGATAATCTTTATTTGCAGCTGTTCCCAGCACTAGCATCACTGCCTCACCTCCACCTCAGATCATCAGGCATTAGATTGATAAGGAGCACTAAACCTAGATCCTTCATGTACACAGTTCACAGTAGAGTTCACAGTCCCATGAGAATCTAATGCCACCGCTGATCTGACAGGATGCAGAGCTCAGGCAGTGAAGCTAGCAGTTGGGAGCAGCTGTAAATACAGATGAAACTTCACTAGCTTGCTGCCGCTCACCTCCTACTGGGTGGCCCTATTCCTAACAGGGAACACAGCTCTGTGGGAAAGTCTCTTCTTTCATCATTCAGTATAAAACATCATAGTGCCAAGGTGGAGAAACCCTTACATAAATCAATAATAAAATCAAAAAGCAGATTTTAATACATCAGTATATTGGCCCAGTAACTGTGACACATGAAACATACAGAGGAAGACTTTGAACAAACAAACAAATCTGAACGAATCTCCTCTCTATTCACTCTAAAGTAGGCATCCTCAAACTATGGCCTGCGGGCCACATGCAGCCCACCTTGAACATTTATCCAGCCCACCCAGTGTTTTTGCCGCTGCTGCCTGTCCTGCTTAGCAGCCGATTTGTCCCAGGGCCTGCAGTCCAGCCCTCCAATGGTCTGAGGGACAGTGAACTGGCCTCCTGTTTAAAAAGTTTGAGGACCCCTGCTCTAAAGATTTATATTTATAAAAAGTTGTTTTCAAATGGAGCACATAACTTATCTTCTAAAGCAAAAGAACCTAACAGTGATGAATTTTCAAAGGATTCACCTCACTAGTGTTTATGTTTCTCTCCCTATTAAAAAATTTAAAAGCTGAAATAATGACACAAATTTGCTGTATTAAAATGACAGCAATAAGTAAATAATTTTAAACTGGGCCAGTGTTAATGGATGGTGGACACTTAGTAGAATTGGTTTGAATATTTTGTTTAAGCTTTCTGTCTGGAAATCTTATCATGAAATGTTGCTGATACATCAGATTTTCAGGATCTGTAAATTTAACTTTACATACAGTCGATCCTGCATTACCCAAGTGTTATGTAACACAGTGCCTGAAACATAGAAGTCACTTACATCCTCTGAGTATGTAATTTTGTAAATATATGCTCAATTAGTTTGCTGTGGACAGTTAACATAGGACAGCAAATGCAAGAGAAGGATGGACCCCACTTCAGATGTAATTAAGTAATAGAAATTTATTAGGAATTTAATACACCTGCAGGTGCAACTACAGGGGGCTGTTGTGAGGGCCCACAGCAGCCTTGAATAGTGGGGGGAAACCTTTTTATACCATTATTCTGCCTAATCATGCATGCTCAGCAAGCTAGTGCAATACAGAAGCCAAATCATTGCAGTTAGCACAGTTTCAGTTCAGGGGTTACAAAGTAAGGGTACATCATAAGGGCTTACCCAATTCAGGGTGGGGGTACAAAATACATCACAAGTATATTACTTCATGATCATAAGATGGGGGTCACATAGTTCAAGGGGTACAAAACAAGTGTTAGGTAAGTTTCCGAGAACAACTGGGGACCTTTTCACACAGGGCTTTATTTGGAATCCACCCCTCCCTTCTTCAACCCCTCACTGCATACTTCCTTAATTTCAGGCTGTTTCTTTTCCCTTGAGGTGGCTGGGACTAGAAGGCTTAGGAGTTTTCCTTTTCAAGGGTAGGGGGCTTTGTTCCCCACTGGTCTTAGTGAGGGGGTCAAGGGCTGGGGGCTTGGTTATTACACAGTGAGCAAAAAAGAAAAAGAAAAAAATGATGGGAAAATTCTTTACAAAACTACAAACCACTATGGAGACATGGCTCAAATATGCCACGTTCATATTTCTGCCTTTCCTACACATTTCCTTTTGGCATCTTCTGTGCTTGGCTACTTCTGACACATACGTGTGCATGTGAACACATATAGCATGAAACAATCTAATGTGAAAATTAAAAGTATCAAATTCTTATATAAGCATCTAAGATTAATAGCCAACAGTTACTGCATACTAGGTGTGTATGTATGTATGTTCTAGATACCTCCAATCTCTTAATTTATTTAAATAACCTCATTCAGAAGTGCTTTAACTCTGCAGTGTAATATTCCTCATTCTTTTAACAATGCCCAGAAAGCATTTCTCTAATGGTCTCCAAAGTAGATAACTACATGATGGCTCATCTACTTGCTTGGAATATTCCTTCAAGTTTTTGGTTTTAGTTCTACCATTAAGGATTAGACCCAAAGTCATATCTTACAGGAAAAAAAAGTCACTCTTCTCTTAGCTATAGGAGATCTTTTTCTCTTTATTGTCAATTAAATTTTGTGAGAAAGATACTCAATGTATCAGGTAACTTTACTCCACCCTAAAACTTAATCACTTAAAACAGCAACTACACACATGTATGAGTTTTCACTTACAAAAGTTAAAGTTTGGCAATTTGAGTTGGGCTCAGCTACACGATCTTTTAAGTCTTGGCTGGATTTACTCAGGCATCTGTGGCTCTGCTTTAGAAAGCTGGCTGGCCATTGGCTGCAGTAATGGGGGAGACTGGGCCATGTGCCTGCCTCTTGTCATCCAGCAGACTAGCTCAATTTATAGCAATTTGGCAAGTTCTTAAGAGTGAGCTGGCACAAAGCCACTTCTGTTGCACTCTATTTGTCAAAACAAGTCATATGCATGATGCAGATTCAAGGTGATGGGAAATAAATTCTAACTCTTGATAAGAGGAGCCACACAGTCACATTGCAAAGGCTCCTATATACAGGTAGGGGAGTAATTGTAGTCATGCTTCCAACCAATCTATCTAGCCCAGCAACATGCCATATAATCTCTTTGAAGTTAAGCACATTGTTTTATACAAGGTCCTGGTATATAGCAAAGGTTCTGTGTGAGCTTTATATCAGCAAGTATTTATTTTTAACTGTGCACTTTTCTTTTATTCTTGGTTTAAAATGATTAAAAAGGGGAATCTAGGTCACAACTCATTCTTTGGTCTGACTACAATTACTTTGGATCTTAAATCAATACTTATCTGTTTCTAAGAATTAGTAGAATGATTTTTCAAAAAGAATATATTTTAAAGGTGAGTGTTCACCCATGCATGATATACTTGAAATCAATTTTTTAAAGTTGTTTACATTTTCTCGGAGGACTAGCCAGTAATATACATCAAAGTCAGAAGCACCTATCCTTTGATCAATTCTAAGTGTAGTAACTAAGCCAAAGAATGTTTGGTCTTAAAATTAACAATGGAATGTTTTAAAAGATTTTGATAGTATTAATCTTTATAATATATACATCCCTTTAGTTTTGTCCTTAAGTTTGTGAGATCATATACAGTTTGTCTTTTTATGTCTCGTGTATCTCACTGATCATAATGTCCTCTAGCTCTGCAGTCCCCAATCCCCAGGCCACGGTTCACTGGTCTGTGGTGTGTTATGAACCAGGTCACACAGCAAGATGTGAGAAGCAAGATAGCCCCAAAATTTCATCTGCATTTACAGCCACTCCCCATTGCTCTCATTACCACCTGAATGCCTCCTATTAGATCAGGAGTAACATTAGATTCTTGTAGAGAGCAGGAACCCCACAGTAAACTGCATATGCCAGGGATCTAAGTTGTGAGCACCTTATGAGATTCCAGTGCCTCATGATCTGTGGTAAATGTAATGCACTTGAATCATCTTATTACCATCTCTCCCCCCACTCCCAGTCTCTGGAAAAATTGTCTTCCATGAAAAATAACATTTATCACATTTTATTAATTTGTCAATAGATATTTATGCTCATCCCATATCTTGGCTATTGTGACTAATGTAGGATTGCACAGGATTGCAGACATCTCTTTGAGTTACTGATTTATATCCTTCAGATATATACCCAATAGTGGAATTGCAGACCATGTGGTGGTTCTATTTTTAATTTTTTAAGGAAACTTCATAAGGGCTATAACAATTCATATTCCACCAATGGAATATAGGGTTCTGTTTTTTCTACATCCTTACCAACTCTTATGTTTTGACTTTTGAATAACAGTTGGTTAATAGGTGTGAAGTGATATCTCATTGTGGTTTTGATTTGTAGTTTCCTGATTATTAGTGATTTTGAACACATTTAGTCTACTTTTCCCCAAAAGCAGAATCTGCATGTCTTCTTTTGAGAAATATCTATTCAGGTCTTTTGTCCATTTTTTAATCAAGTTATGTGTTTTTGCACTATTTGTTGTATGAGCTCTTAATATATATTTTTATATTAACTCCTTATTGAATATATGATTTCAAATATTTTCTTCTAATTCATATTTTCTCCTTTTATTTTGATGAATATTTTCTTTACTGTGAAGAAATTTTTAGTTTACTAGTCTCACTTGTTTATTTTTGCTTTTGTTGCCTGTTTTGGTGTCATATTCAAAACATCTTTGCCAAGATCAATGTGAAGAGACTTTTCCTCTGTGTTTTCTTCTATGTAAACTTCTAAAGAGTTTTATCATTTCAGGTCTTACATTTAAGTCTTTGATCTATTTTGAGTTGCGTTTTATGTCTGGTGTAAGAGGAGGGTCCAATATCATTTTTCTGCATGTGAATATTTAGTTCTCACAGTATCATCTGTTGAAAAGACTGTCCTGTCCTCATTCTTGATGTCCTTGTGAAATATTAACTTATTGTATATGTATGGATTCATTTCTGGGTTCTCTGCTGTGTTCCACTGACTTCTGTGTTTGCTTTTGTACCACACATTTTTATTACCATAGCTTTGTAATATAGTTTAAAATCAGTGAGAAACTTTCAGTTCTGTTCTTCTTATACAACATTACCTTGACTATTTGTATTCTTTTATGATTCCATATGGAATTTAGATTGCTTTATCTATTCCTTGAAAAAATGTCATTGAACTTTGATAATAGTTTGCATTAAACCTATAGATTAGTTGGTGAAGTATGGACATTTTAACAATCCTAATTCTTCTATTACATATACACACAGGATATATTTTAATGATTTATATCTTCTTTAATTTATCCAATGTTTTATAGTTTCAATCTATAAAGTCTTTCAACTCCTTAGTTAATTTATTCCTCAAATATTTTATTACCTTTGATGTTATTGTAAATATTCTTGTGCTTTTGATTTCCTTTACAATAGTTGATTGTAGGTGTAATTGCTACTGAGTTTTACAGATTGGTTTTATAGCCTGCAATTTTACAGAATTTATTTGTTGATCTCAGCAGTTCTTTAATGGAGTCTTTAGGGTTTTCTGCAAATATGATCATGTTATCTACAAATAGAGATAATTTTTCTTTTTCCTTTACTATTGGCTGCTTCCCCCCTTTGTCTAATTGCTCTAGGCTACGACTTTCATTTTTTGTACAATGTTGAATAAAGGTGACAAAAGTAGGCATCCTTGTCTTATAGTAGATCTTAGAGAAAAACCTTCTAGTTTTCTGCCATTGAAGATATCTTTTGTGGGCTTTTCAAAATGCCTTTATTGTGTTGAGGTAAGTTCATTCTATACCTATTTTGTTGAGAATTTTTATCATGAATGGACATTGGATTTTGTTAAATGCCTTTCCCACATCTATTAAGAAGATCATGCAGTTTTTATCTTTCATTTTGTTAATTTTGTACACTACTTTGATGGATTGGTGTATGTTGAGCCAACTGTGCATTTCATAGATACCACTTGATCAAGGTAATGCCTTAGACACATTATCCCTTCTAACCTGCAAGTCTGTTGCTGAATAATTTTCTGCTAGTCTCATGGAACTTTTTGTGCATAACAAATCATTTTTCTGTTGTTGCTTTCAAAATTATTTCTGTATTAATTTTTGACAATTTAATTATGAAGTGTCTCACGTAAGTCTCTTTAGATTAATCTGATTTGTTATCTTTTGGTCTTCCTGGTCCTGTATGTTTATTTCCATCCCTATGTTTGGGAAATTTTCACCCATTAGTTCTTCAAATAATCTGTTTTTTTTGTTTTCTGTTCTCATTATAGAACTCTCATAATGTGTATTTTGGTCTGGTCTATAGTGCCTTACAAGCCTATCGAGATTTTTTTACTCTTTTTCATTCTTTTTTTTTTTTCTTTCTGCTCCTCTGACTGGGTGATTATGAGTCCACAAGCCTATCCTTTGACTAAGTATACTGTTAAACCTCTGTATTAAAATTTTTAGTCAAGTCATTGTATTCTTCAGCCTACTTTTATGTTTAGTACTTAATTTTTTGTGTGTCTCTGTTGAAATTCTCAGTTTGTTCATAAATTTTTTAATAACTCCAATGAGCACCTTTGTGACAGTTATTTTTTAATTCTTTGTCAGAAAAATTACATATCTCCTTTTTATAAGGATTGGTTTCTGGAGATTTATCTTATTCTTTACTTAGCATATATTTTCCCATTTCTTTATTTTCCTTGATTGTGTGTTGGTTTACAGACATTAGATCAAATAACCACTCTGCCCATCTTCACAAACTGGCTTTGTATATAGAAGATGAAATTCACAAATCAGACCAGCTAGAGATTCTGGGTGCTTTCCAAACCTCTGCACTTATCCCAACCACTGACTTTGTCCTAATGGCTCCTAGGAGCTTAGAGGATGCCAAATCCCCTCAGTGCATTATCACAGATGAGATAGAAACCAATCGCTTGAGTAGCATCCAGAAAATTCGAGGTGTCAGATGTGTGGTCCAATTCCTTCTCTCCTCAGGGAGAACCTGGAAGCTGGAGTTTATTGCCAGTTTACCCTGTTGTGAAATGGAAGAGGAACTGTGGTAACTGCCTGTATTCTCAGACCACATGCTCTTTCAAACCATTGATTTGCTTTCTGTCTCTCTATGGGCCTAGCAAATACTGACCTCATCAGATCTCAGAGACAGAGAGGTTAGAGACCAGAGGTCAGGTAGCAGCTGGGGAAGTTAGATGCTTGCTTTTATCAATGAAGTAAGCTGGGGGGAGGTGCCAAAGGAATTATTCATATGCCCATTCAGTCCCCAGGCCATAGGATGTGCCCACGTGCTCATTTAATTACCAGGAGACTAGTTATTCTCTGGCCCTATCAGTTCCTAGTGACAGGCTAGTTAGAAGCCACATCCTCTAGCAGTAGCTGGAAATGTCAGGACATCAGATGTGCATACCAACCTTTTCCGGTGAGAAACTGGAAGTTGGGCTTGTTGTCTGCTTTCTCTGTGATAATTCAGGGCAAGAACCAAGGGGAATGCTTGTGTATCTGTTTAAAACCATATCTTTGTTCTCTGTAGTCCATGAATGCTGAACCCCACTGGCTTCTAGAGATACGTTGAGTTAGGAGCCAGTCCCTTGGGTAGCAGCCATGAAATTTCTGGTGTAGATATATGGTCTAATCCTTTGCTCTTCAGGGAGAAGCTCAGAGTTGGAGGTTCGCTCCCACTTGTATGGTGCTGTGCTGGGCATAGGGTTTGTGGCAGGAATGTGACCCAACTTTCCATACTGATTTTAATGTGGACATTTTCTCAGTTTCCCTGTGCCCAGGAGACTCTCAACTTTCCAACTTTCTCTTGGAGGTAATGGATCCATGTGTAGCTTTTTATTCAGTGCACCTGGGCATGGAGGAAGAGTCCAGAGCTTCCTATTCTGCCATCTTACTGACATCACCAAGGATAATTTTTCAAATAATGATTATTTCCTCACAGAGTAGTGATGGTGTTGGGCTCTTCACATTTTGATTGTGAATAACACCTATAGACATTTATACATCTTTGTTGTTGGTGGGAATGACGCATATAGGCACATTTGTTTCTGAGCACTCCACAGTCAAAGGATTAAATAGTTCTTCCCCAAAGTCCCTTACATTAAAATTCTATTCATTGAATTTTTGTGCATCTGTTACTCCTATTATTGTCATTGATTTTCTTAATGTCTTTTTGTGTGCCTACATCTAGTAACTGACACTTTTAATTTGATACTTAGTAAACTAAGATATTAAATAGCAACTGTTATCATAATTGAGACAACAATACACATGTTCTGAGTGACTGTCCAAGGGATTCTCTTTTAGGGAAGAATAATCAACCTCAATGTATGGCACTGGAGTGCAAATTTTAGAAAATCTGAATTTTTTGTTTGTTTGTTTGTTTTTGCTTTCTTCCTGATACTAAATTGTGGGAGAAAAATGAATATCTTCTAAGAAAAAAGATACTTCAGAGAATTTTTAAGAGAAATAACATAAATGTTGCATTTCCCAGGGCACTTAGGAGTCTTAAAAGTTGTAACTTTGAAGAGCTGAGGAAAAAGAACATGAGAGAATTTGAGAAATATTAACATTTTCAAAGCAGTTTTCCTTCATAAAGTACATTCTTCCTGTCTTAATATATGAAAAATGGATCTAATTAGTCATCTTCCATGCATGTCTGGCTTAGCTAGTCTACAAAGAAGTATTTCTCTGGCTAACATATTTGTTTAAAAAAGTTTCATGGAGGGAAAGTTAAAAGACATTTTCTAACCCTCATCTATATTAAAAAAAAACACAGATTGTTCTTTTAATAATTTTCTCCAAATTAAGTGCCTATTATACAATGCACTTTTTCAAGTTCTGGGTAAATGCCAATCATTGTGATGAATTAACACTTTTTTGATAATTTTAAATGATTCTTTGAGACAATTGTGATGATTATGATTTAATAAATGAAAATACTGATTTTATAGGGGGGATATGTGCAAAGTAAATGTGACATTAGGTTTAAAATAAGATCTGAAAAGAAAAATCCCTTCATTTTGGACCCAATCAGAAGATTTTAATGCTGGAGGTAATGATCTTTTTTCCTGACAGGTAGAGCAACATCAGTGGGAAGAAAAGGATCATCAGTGAGAAACCTGTCCAATCCTATTTCCTGTTTAAGCTACCCACTTCTTCAGAAATAACCAGCATAGTAACTTAAAAATGCCAAGGACATCAAATCCAGGACTATGGAAGCCACAGAATTTAACTTAGGCAAGGGCAGAAAAGGCCCCTGTGACCTCCTTGATGTCACAGGGATTGCTGAGAAGAAATGACACCATCAAGGAAAAGAAAAATTCATTCAATTAAGCCAAACTTACTTAAACACCTTGATATTGAACACTGTGATCAGCTAGGAAAACAATGATAAGCAAGATGTGAAGACTACTCTCAAGACAAACTCAATCTGATAAAAATGGGATTCTAGGAATTGTACTTAAAAGCCCCCGAGTCATAGAATATACTCATTTTATTTTATTTTATGTTTACTCATTCTCACTTGATTACACTCTCCAAGCAGCAAGAACCATTGCATAAAGGTGGTATAATTTACAGAAAGGATTGCACATAATTTTCAACCATGTGGTTGAAAGATCTCATGGGATGCATGCCAATCAAGCCTCCTCCTGTGAGTGGTAAGTGGACTCAGTGGGAAACAGCTTTATAGAATAGAGATTTGGGTATAAAATGGCAGCAGAGATGCATATACACCACATACTTACCTCTCCTGATTAGATCCTAATAGATCCTTTATATTACACAAACCTGTGATATATTGTATATATTGAATGTACAAGGTACTTGTGAATTGCTATATACTATGGAAATATAATGTATAATTATACTTTATTATTTCTACAATAATCCATTTTTATGTGGGATATGCCAAATATCTTCTTTATCATGTCCTGATGAGAATAAGCAAAAAAAATTAAATGTTACACAAGCATCAATTCCTCTAAACATTTTTCAGAACAAGCCTGTATTTATACCTCTGTTATAGCACTTCTCAGGTCATAATACATTTTAGAGGAATTCTCAGACTATTCCAAACACAGTGAGTTCCTTAGGGAAGAAATTGTGTCTTACTGACTCTGAATATCAGTTACATGCAGTTTAGGTCCCAAAGAAAATGAGCAAAGAAATTATTACAAGGAAAATTGAAAAGAAGGGAAGGGGGAGAAAGGAAGGAAAGAAAGAAGGGAGGGAGGGAGGGAGGGAGGGAGGGGAAAGTTTTTGTAGAGAAGATGGAAAGGAGGAATAAACAACTTACATTTTCTTTAGCTATGAAGCCACGCCTTGCAGCATTGACATCATATTTCTACCACTGATAGGAGATGCAATCTGGGGTGAGTGTGGCAGAAATGGATTAAAGACAATGTGCCATGGGTAATGTTGCACTCACTGATATTACATGCTTCACTGCTTGTCTCGTGATTCACTTCCCACACCCGTCCTCAGGGACCAAATTAATGAGACATTTGATGTCACACTGTTGTGTGATCACCACTGATAAGTTTGGAAGCAATGTTTGCTTTTTCTCTGGTCAAGCTGATGGGACAGGCTATAGAAAAAAGTTTAGTAAGCAGCACCTTGAATAGAATGGGTGTGGATAAACTTTGATAGCAAATAAGCATTAACCAGAGTACACGTGGAGAAAATGGGGATGAAGAACCATCATGTGTAAAGGCTAAAAAGTTAGTAATGTTGTATTTTGTAGGGATTGGCAATTTTATTTTTCTGTGAAGGACCAGATAATAAATATGTTAAGTTTTAAAAGTCATACTCTGTTACCCTACTCTGCCATTATAGTGTAGAAGCAGCCATTGACAATACTTAAACAAATGAGCATGGTTGTGTTCCCATAATTATTTACAGAAACAGGTGGTCAGCCCTGAGGCTATCATAGACAATATCACATCCGTGTGCTTCTAGAATTATAGTAGAACATCACTGTTAGTTATCTAGGCTTTCTCTGAATTCTTCATCAGTCTCACTACCAGCTATGCCAATCTTTTCCAAACAGAGGTAGGAATATGGGATGTAGAGGGGGGTTGTGTGATGTTGTCATCTACGTCGTTAATCTTCTTCCCTTTGAGTCAACATCTGGACTATGACCACATCCTAGTTTAGCTCTAGCTCTGGAAACTGCAGTGAAGAAGCAAACTGCTTTTATCTGAGATCCTTTCCAATATTGGGAAATAGCCGCCATATACTTTTATTTTTAAATACATTTTTACATTTAGAATGGTTTTATATTTACAAAATTATTGTAAAGATAGTATAGAGACATCCATATATTCCACACTCATTTTTCCCTATTATTAACATCTTGTATTAGCATTTGTCAAAAGTAATGAACCAATATCGATGATATCATTAAGTCCATACATTATTGAGATTTACTCATTTTTTTCCCCAAATGTCCTTTATTTCTTCCAGAGTTCCATACAGGATACCAAATCATGCTTAGTAGTAATATTTTGTTAGATTTTCTTGCCTGTGACAATTTCTCAGACATTCCTTGTTTATGATGACCTTGAAAGTTTTGAGAATTACTGGTCAGGTATTTTGTAGAATGTCCTTCAACTGGGATTTGTGTGAAACTTTTCTGATAATTAGACTGGGGTTTGGGGTTTTAGAAGGAAAAAAATAGAGGTAAAATACAATTCTTATCACATCTCATCAAGGGCACACACTTTTAACAAAACTTATCATAGTTGATGTTAATATTGATTACCTGTTGATACAGTGTCTGTCATTATCTCTACTGGAAAATTATTCTTTCCTCTTCCTTTTTTCTACCCTATCCTTTTTGGAAGACACCTATTATATGGAGTCAACACTTGAGTAAGGTGTTATGTTCCACTTCTTTAAAGGTGAAGTGTCTATATAAATCTGTTTATTTATTCAATCATTTGTATGAGTATAGACTATTACTGTTTTATCATGTTGCTCACACAGCTCCAGCTTTGGTTACTGAGAGCTCTTTCAGTTGGTTCCCATATCCCTTTCATATGCCTCTGTGTGTGTGTGTGTGTGTGTGTGTGTGTAAAACGTTCTTACCTTTGGCATCATAAAATATTACAGGCTAATCCTGTACAGCTTTTTCCCTAGTCCTAGAACCTGTCATTTCTCAGAGGAACTCTCATTCTTTTACTGGGTTCTTTTATTAGAACCTAAGTTTGGGGTTTTAGATGTATTCCTTGCTACTGGGATATTGTTGCTTCTAGGATATCTTATCTGACACATGTCTATAAATGTATCTGTATCTATAGTAATCTAAACACAGGTTCATACTGATGTCTCCAATTCTGACCCATTACTATGTGGATCATTGTTTTAATTTCCCATTAATTATCTGTAATATCCCTTTCCCACAATGAAAAAAACTGGCTCCTACGTCTGCCATCCAATATACATGTACAGTGGTTTTAGAATCTTTGACCTGTGCATCTTTGTTGCTTACTTGGGAGGTAACTTAACCTCCCAAGGTTGTGAATATCTCCTTTTATCTTCAGTCTAACAGATTTCATTCATTTTCAAAGTTACATCACCACCTTATATACCTATTCCACCAGCCACTTCAGTGGGTTTTTAATACATCTATAATGAGTTGCTCTTTGTATATTCTACATTCTATCCTGGGATTTTTGGACTTTCTAAATGATTTTTTTTAAATCTGCAGACATTCAGATTTATTCTTTGTGATATAAAGTTCAATGGATTTTGACAAATGCTAAATATTTTATATTCACCATTACAGTGACATAAAGAATAGTTTTGCTGCTCTAAATATGCTCAGTGGATAATTTATACTGCCATCTCCCATTTCCACCTGCTATATTCCTGGAAACCACTGATCTCTTTATAATCTCTATGATTTTGCCTTTTCTATAATATTATGTAATTGGAATCATATAGTATCTAACTTTTTCAGACTGGGTTATTTTGCTTAGCAATATGCATTTAAGATTCATCCACATCTTTTCATGGCTTGTTATTGATAGTTCATTTCTTTTTGTCTCTGAATAATGTTTTGTTGTATGAATGCACCACAATTTATTTACTGATTCTTCCTTGGCAGGACATCTTAGTTGCTTCCATTTTTATGATTATAAATAAAAACTGGTATAAACATTTGTGTGCCAGTTTTTGTGTGGACATAAATTTTGAAATTAGTTGGATAAATACCTAGCAGTGTGATTGCTGAATCACATGGTTAAGACTCTAGTTTTTAAAATCTGCCAAGCTGTCTTCCAAAGTGTCTGTGCCATTTTTCATTCTCCCTGGCAATGGAAGGATGGTTCCTATTGTTTCACATCCTCATCAATAATTGTTCTTGCCAAGCTTTTGAATTGTGTCCATTCTAACAGGTGTACACTGATATCTCATTGTTTTAAAATTTTCAGTTCCCTAAGAACAAATGATTTTAACTAGGATTGCTTTGTACCTTTAGGGAATGTCAGGAAAAAATGACATTTTGACAGTATTGATTCTTCTAATTCATAAATATGAGTATTGGTTTTTTCAGCCAAAGCATTTCTTTACATTTGTTTTGATATTTTTATCAATAGTTTTCCCCATATATATATGTCTTACTTAATTATTGTGTTAAGACATTTAACAAATGGTGTTGGGAGAACTGCCTGGCAACTTGTTGAAGACTGAAACTAGACCCTTATCTTTCACCATTAACAAAAATTGACTCTCACTGGATAAAAGATTTAAACTGAAGACCTGAAACTATTAAGATTATTGGAGAAAGTGTAGGAGAAACATTTGAAGAAATTGGCCTGGGAGAATTCTTTATGAGGAGGACCTCTCACCCCTGGGCAATCGAAGCAACTCCAAAAATACATTACTGGGATCTGATCAAACTAAAAAGCTTCTGCCACAGCCAACAACACAGTAAGTAAAGCAAGCAGACAGCCTTCAGAATTGGAAAGGATATTTGCAGACTATGCTTCTGACAAAGGTTTGATAACCAGAATCCACAGAGAACTTTAACTTATTAATAAGAAAAGAACAAGTAATACCATTTCATTGTGGGCAAGAGACTTGAACAGAAGGTTCTCTGAAGAAGATTAGGTGCATGGCCTACAGACAAATGAAAAAATGCTCATCATCTTTAATCATCAGAGAAATGCAAATCAAAACTACTTTGAGATATCATCTAACTCTAGTAAGGGTGGCTTACATAAAAAAATCCCAAAACTATAG
>NW_003852453.1:11881803-11882900 GCF_000181295.1 Otolemur garnettii
TTTTTTCTGATTCCATATAAAATGAAGTATTATTTTTTCAAGATCTTTAAAGTATGACAATGGAATTTTAATAGGGATTGCATTAAAATTATATATTGCTTTCGGTAGAATGAACATTTTAACAATGTTAATTCTTCCCAGCCATGAGCATGGTATGTTGTTCCATTTGTTAACATTTTCAGCTATTTCTTTTCTTAGAGTTTCATAGTTCTCTTTATAAAGCTCTTTCAGGTCCTTTGTTATATAAACTCCCAGATCTTTCATCTTATTTGGCACTACTGTGGACAGAATAGAGTCCATGCCTGTTTTTTAGCTTGACTATTGTTGGTATATATAAAGGCTACAGATGTACAAATGCTGATTTTTGTAACCTGAGATGCTGCTGTATTCCTTGATCACTCCTAGGAATTTTGTAGTACAATCCCTGGCATTTTCCAGGTATACAACCATGTCATCTGTGAAGAGTGAAAGTTTAATCTCTTCTGATCCTATATGGATATCTTTGATTGCCTTTTCTTCCCTAATTGCAATGGCTAATACTTCCATTACAATGTGAAAGAGCAATGGAGGCAATGGGCAACCTTGCCTGGTTCCTGATATGAGTGGAAATGATTTCAATTTAACTCCATTCCCTATGATACTGGCTGGGGGTTTGCTGTAGATGGCCTCTATCAATTTGAGAAATGTCCCTTCTATGCCAATTTTCTTATGTGTTCAGATCATGAAAGGATGTTGGATATTATCAAAAGCTTTTTCTGCTTCAATTGAGAGAATCATATGGTCTTTGTTTTTTAATTTGTTTATGTGATGAATTATGTTTATAGATTTACATATGTTGAACCAAGCTTGAGATCCTGGGATAAAACCCACTTGGTCATTGTGTGTAATTTGTTTGATGTGTTGCTGGATTCCGTTTGGGATCTTATTGAATATTTTTGCATCAATATTCATTGATATTGGTCTGTAATTCTCTTTCTTTGTTGAGTCTTTTCCTGGTTTGGGGATCAAGATGATGTTAGCTTCATAGAATGTATTGGGTAGTATTCTGTCTTTTTATGTATTTTGGAAAAGGTTAAGTAGTATAGGTACTAGTTCCT
>NW_003852453.1:11883577-11891684 GCF_000181295.1 Otolemur garnettii
TAATTTCTATTCTTTTAAATTTTCTGAGGTTAGACTTGTGACCTAAGATGTGATCTATTTTGGAGTATGTTCCATGGGCTGATGAGAAAAATGTGTATTCAGTTTTGTTAGGATAAATTGTTCTGTAGATGTCCGTTAAATCTACATGCTGAATGATTAAGTTTAAATCTAAAATTTCTTTGCTAAGCTTCTTGTTGGAGGATTTATCGAACACTGCCAAAGGAGTATTAATATCTCCAACTATGTTGGAGGTGGGTGAAATCAAGTTGCTCATGTCTATTAGAGTATCTCTTATAAATTGAGGGCATTCTAGTTGGGTGCATAAATATTGATGATTGAAATCTCATTGTATTGAGTATTATCCTTAAGGAATATAAAGTGACCATCTTTATCCGTGCTTACTTTTGTTGAGTTAAAGCCTATTGTATCTGCAAACAAAATTGCAACACCTGCTTTTTTCTGCTTTTCATTTGCCTGGAATATAGATGACCATCCCTTCACCCTGAGTCAATATTTGTATTTTAGGGTAAGATGGGATTCTTGTATGCAGCAGATATCTAGCCTGAGTGTTTGTATCCAGTCAGCCAGGCTGTGCCTCTTTAGAGGGCAATTTAAGCCATTCACATTGATTGAGAATATTGATAAACCTGCTATAATTTTGGGTATCGAGTTTTTCAAAAATCCAGTGGACATATTTAATTCTTTCACCACAGTGGAAGTTGGAATTTCACTCAGTTTCTGAGTGAGTTTACTTATGTGGTGGAGGATTGTGCTGGTCATTATGGAGGATAGGTCTGAGAATATCCTGAAGGGCTGTTTAGTTATAGCAAATTTCTTCAATGTGTGAACGTCATTAAAGTATTTAATTTCTCCATCATAAATGAAATTCGGTTTAGCTGGATACAGGATGCTGGGTTGAAGTTATTTTGTTTTAGGAGGTTAAACATTGATGACCACCCTCTTCTAACCTGAAAGGTTTCAGTAGAGAGATCTGCAGTCATTCTAATATTCTTCCCCTTGTAGGTTATGGTTTTCTTACATCTAGCTGCTTGCAGGATTTTTTCTTTCGTATGTACTTTAGTGAAGTTAATTATGATGTGCCTTGGGGATGTCTTGTTCAGGTTGAGTTATGCTGGGGTTCTGAAAATGTCTGCTATCTGAATTTCAAACTCTCTTGGCATGTCTGGAAGTTCTCTTTCATAATTTCATGAAGTAGAGCCTCTGTGCTTTTTGAAGCCACTTCATAGCCTTCAGGGATTCCCATAAGCCAAATATTAGTTTTCTTCAAATTATCCCAGAGCTCTCTGAGAGAGTGATTCATTTTTGCTCTACATTTCTCTTCATCCTTGTGTGCTTGGGCACCTTCAGAAGCTTTGTCTTTAATGTCAGAGATCCTTTCTTTTGCCTGCTCCATTCTGTTACTGAGGGATTCTACCATATTTTTCAGATCTTTGATGGCTGCAACGTCTTGCCTCAGTGTTTCAAAATCTTTGGTCATTTTATCTTTGAAATCATTGAATTTTTGAGACATCTTTTGAATAATTTCTTGAAATTCTAATTCCCTCCTTTCTTCTATTCTGTTAATCTTATTTGCTATCCAAATTCTGAACTCAATCTCTGACATCTTAGCCTTCTGTTTATAGATGGGATCTTCAATTGCATCTACCCCATCCTTCCTTGGGGGAATTAATCTACTCTGGTTATTCAAATTACCAGAGTTTTTCCACTGATTCCACCCCATGCTGAATTTACACCATATGGAGACCATATCAGAACTTTTCAGTCAGTGGCCTCCACCAGAGACGATGCTGGCTTCCTGTGGTTGCCCTGAGATGCAAAGCATGTTTGTTTGAAAGAGACAAGGTGTTGGCCTTGTTGTTCCCACTTCTATGGCTACTGCTCTTCACCTTGGTGTACTGCCCTTCTACTATGGTTCCCTCTCAGCTGATCATCCTCTTGTAGTTCTTGGGCTGCTGGCCTGGGATGCTGGGAGTGTATAGCTCTGGCAGTTTTGGGCCTGCCCAGTGCAGGTGACTGGAGTGAGGAACTCCTCCAATGCCTCCCGTGGAACACATGTGTCTCTAACAAGCAGTTCTGGGCCCACCTGGAGCAGGGGACTCCTCTGCCAGCCCCCATGGGTTCTCTGCCTGCCCAGAGTGGAGGACTCCTCTACAGCCACCCATGGGACCCGTGTGGCACTAGCAAATAGATCTGGGCCCACCCTGTGTGGGAGGCTGGAGTGGGGACTTCCTCTGTTTCTGCCTGTGGGATGTGCCTGGCTCTAGCAAATATTTCTGGACCTGCCTGGAGCGGGGGACTCCTCTGCTGCCACACACATGTTGTGTGTGGTTCTAGCAAATAGTTCTGGGCCCACTCAGAGCTGGGGACTCCTCCACCACTGCCTGCAGGGTGCGTGTGGCTCTAGCAAGCAGTTCTGGGCCTGCCCGGAGTGGGGAACTCCTCCGCTGCTGCCCATGGGACATGCATGGCACTATCAAACAGATCTGGGCCTGTCCGGTGTGGGAGGCTGGAACGGGGAACTCCTCTGCCTCTGCCCATGGGATGCGCAGGGCTCTAGCAAATGTTTCTGGGCCTGCCTGGAGCAGGGAACTCCTCTGCCACTGCCCACGAGTTGTGTGGGGCTCTAGCAAGCAGTTCTGGGTGCACCTGGAGCTGGGGACTCCTCAGCTGCTGCCTGTGCAGTGAGTGTGGCTCTAGCATGCAGTTCTGAGCCTGCTCAGAGCAGGGGACTCCTTCACTGGCCCCCCACAGTGTGTGCGCAGCACTAGCAAGCAGATCTGGGCCAGCCTGTAGCGGGGGATTCCTCTGCCACTGCCTGTGGGATGTGTATGGCTCTAGCAAGCAGTTATGGGCCCATCTGGAGCAGTGGACTCCTCCACCACCACCTGTGGGGCATGCACAGCTCTAGCAAGCAGTTTTGGGGTCTCCTGCGTGGGTGTCTGGAATGGGGGAGTCCTCCACTACTGCCCGTGGAATACACAAGTGTCTAGCAGGTCTCCAGCTGCCTTACGGGGACTGGGTGCTTCTTCTCGCAGGGGTGGGGGATGCTACTCTTGTGGCCCCCCCACTGTCTCTGTAGGCAATGGGGGAAGTGTGGACTGGAAATTCAAAATGGCAGTGAAAACATTTGTTCAGTTTTTCTGCCAGGCAAGAGAGTGTTTAGAATCTCAGCAGGGTCCCTCTAGGGGGGTAGACCCCCCCCTTCTTGTGGTTCTCACATGTGGGGTGAGATAATAAGTCCTCAGTTCACTGCTTGCCTGTAGAAAACTTATAGGAGCAGACAAAGAGAAAACCACAACTTTCTTGGGGGAGAGGACGAGCACTTTTCCTTTGGGCTGTATTATGTACCTGTAAATTGCTTTCTTGGAGTCTCAACTTGCCTCAGGAGAGGTGTTCTGCAGATATCACTCTTTTCTCTTGGCTGGGCTCCCAATCTTCAACTTTATTGGGTATTTTCTGGACCTTATCCTTCCCTCTGGATGGGAGCTTCTGTCAGAGGCTGGAGCCTGTCGGTCATCTTGCCCCTCCCCCCAAATCTCTTAACACAATAATTAAGTAAACAAGATGAGATATATTAGCAAGTGTGATATAAGAGTTACTAAATCTATACGAAATTATTACATTGTACCTTATAAATGCATTAATGTATATATGATCTATGTGTTTATGATTTAATAAAAAGAAAGACATTTATACTCTACTTAACACATCTGACATGTACCTTTGCATTATGTCTTGTCATATTTTGTTATAATTATACTTAGATATGTCATGTATTTAGTGCTATAGTATACAATTTTTTTAACTTAAATTCCAGTTGGTCATTACTTTTCTATAGAAAAGCAATTGGCTTTTGTATATTTTTTCCTATTTATTTATTTATTGTTTCAGGTTCATCAAGGATACAAATAATTAGGTTATACTGTTTGAATTTGTTAGGTAAAGTCCCTCTTATAATTATGTCCCACCTCCAACAGTTGTGCCATATACTGTAACCCCCATCCCCCTAACCTACCCTGGTTCCCTCATTCCTCTGCCCCCCATCTTGGATTGATTTGAGTTTTTCTGTTATGTGCATGTGTATTAGATCATTTTCTGGCTTCATATTAGAATCAAGTACATTGGATTCTTGCTTCTCCATTCTTGTGATACTTTTCTAAGAAGAATGTGTTCCAAGTCCATCCAGGTTAACACAAAAGACATAAAGTCTCCATCTTTTTAATGGCTGAATTGTGCTCCATGGTATATCCTATGTCTTTCTATATTTGCTGATAGGTTATAGGAGTTTTTGTTGTCATTGTTGTTCTTAATTCTTTGAGACAGCTACATTATCTGCAAAGAAATTTCTATTTCTTCTCTTCCAATCTCTATATTTTTATTTTCTTTCTTTCCTTACTGAACTAATATCAATGAACCATTGAATAAGAGTAGTTGCAGAAAACATCTTGCCATGTTCTCCATCTTAGGAGGAAAGCATCTAGTTTCTCACTAACAAATACTACATTTGCTCTAGAGTTTCTGTACATGTTCTTTATCGAGTAGAGGAAGTTTCCCTATGTTTTTAATTTTCTGAGCGCTTTCCTCATGAATCAGTAATGGATTTTGCCAAACAAATTTTCTGCTTCAATTCATATGATCATATTATTTTTTCATTAGTCTGTTATAATGGGTTGCATTCACTGATTTTTGAATGCTGATGCAAACTTGAATACCTGGATTCCAATTGATTGTGGTATATTTATCATTGTTATCGATTCTTGGGTCAATGTGTGAATATTTTACCATGAATTTTTATATCCATATTCATGAGAGATATTGGTCTGTAATCTGTTTTATTGTTATATCTTTATCTTGTTTTGGTATTAGAGTAATGTTGCCTTTTGTAAAAAAAAAAACAAAAAAAACTTGTTCTTTTTTAAATCACAAATTAAAATGATCTATTTGTGATATAAAACATGATGTTTTGGAGCTGGAATACATTGTGGAATGGCTAAATAAAGTGAATTAACACAACCATTATCTCATACACTTATTCTTTTTGTGGTGAGAACACAAAATCTACCTTCTTAGCAATTTTCAGGTATAGAATCCATTGTTATTGATTATAGTAACCACACTGTACAATAAATCTCTTGAATTTATTCATCTTGTTAAAATTAAATTTTATACTGTCTGACCAATGTCTTGTCAATCTGTCTGCACCTCCAGCACTTGGTCAACACCATTCTACTATTTGTTTCTATGACTTGTTTGGATTCCACATATAAGTGAGATCATGTGGTATTTGTCTTTCTGTGCTTAGCTTTCATGTAACATAATGTCCTCCAGGCTCATTCATATTGTAATAAATGACAAGATATTCTTATTTTAAAACTTAGTACTATACCACTATAAGTGTCATATTTTCTTTATCCATTCATCTGTTGATGAACACATAAGGTGATTCCATATCTTGACTATTGTGAATAATGGTGCAATAAACATTGAAATGCAAATGTCTCTTAAACATACTGATTTCATTTCCTTTGTATATATACCCAGTGTGGGATTGCTGGATTGTATGGTAGTCCCATTTTTAATTCTTTGAGACACCTCTATGCTGTTTTCTGTAATGGCTATTCTCATTTATATTCCTGCCAAGGATTCCCTTTTCTCCATTTCCTCAACATTTGCTGACCTTTTTGGATGAGACAGAAAGTGTTCCATTCACTTCTTTTTTTCTGGAAGAACTTGTAGAATTAGTTTCCCATCTTTACTTGTTTTCTGTAACTCACCATTGAAACTAGCTGACTCCAGTAATTTATCTTTATAAGATTATGAATTACTGGCCCAGATTGTTTATTTCTCCTTGTGTGAGTTTTTGTAGTCTGTGTTATTAAAGGATTTGGCCCAATTCATTTAAAGTAGCAATTTTGCAGGTATAGAATTACTTATAGTATTTATTATCATTTTAAAGTTTATTTGGATCAGTAGTGATAATTTATTTTTATTTTTTGATGTTTTATTTCTGATAATTTGTGTCATCTCCATTTTATTCCTGGTTAGCCTTACTAGAGTTTTATACATTTCATTGACCTTTTTAAAGAACCAGCTTTGGGGGAACCAGTTTTGTCTACTGTTTTCAATTTCATTGATTTCTGCTCTAATTTTTTAAAAATTTACCTATTGCATGCCTTAAATTTAACAAGTTCTAATTTTACTAGTTTCTTTATGTTGGAACTTAGGTAATTTATTTAAATCTTTTTTATTTTAAAATATACACTTTTCATGCTATAGATTTCCCTCCAAGCATGGTTTTTTCTTCATCTCACAAATTCTGATAAATTATAGTTTCATTTGTGTTTAATTGAAAATAGTTTTTGGTTTCTATGTTTGATTATGTGTTATGTAGGAGTGTGTTGGTTAATTTCCAAATATGTTGGGGGATGCTTTGGCTATCTTTTGGTGATTGATTTCAGGTTCAGTTCAATTATGGACCAAGAAATTACAGTGCATGATTTCTATTTGCTTATTTGTTAAAATATGTTTTGTGAACTAAAATGTGGTCTGAGAATAATGTATATTCTGCTGTTGTTGGAAGGACTGCTCTGTATCAATTAGGTACAGCTGATTGATATATTATTATATGTTCCTACTGATTTTTGTGACTAATTCATCTGCCAGCTGCTGACAAGGAGTGTTGAAATATCAAACTATAACAGGTTTGTCCATTTTCTTTCCAGCTTAATCTTTTTTTATCTCACATATTTTGGTGTTCCATTATTAGGTGCAGACACATTTATGAATGTTTTGTATTATTGGAGAATTGATTTATTCATCATTATACAGTCTTTCCTTTTATTATTGATAATTTTCCTTCTTTTATAGTCTTCTGTGGCTGTGTCTGAAATTAATATTGTTGCTCAGTTTTCTTTTCTTCCCTTATTTTTTTTTATAGACCAAGTCTTACTGTTTTGCCCAGGCTATAGTCTCAAACTCCCAAGCTTAAGCAATCCTCCTTCTTCAGCCTCCTAAATAGCTAAGATATGTGCCCCTATGTTGGGCTATTTTCATTTTATTTTACTGTTTTAAGAGATGGGGGTCTTGCTATGTTGGCCTCAAGAGATCTTCCTTCCTTGGCCTCCCAAAGCATTGGGATTACCGATGAGAGTGAGCCACACTACCCAGATTATCTTTATAAACTTTTTTACTTTGAATTCTTTAAATTCTTTCCATCGAAAATGAGTGTCTTATAGGCAGCCTGGAATTGGAATTTTTAAAAAAATCTAATCTTTGTCAATCTCTATCTTTTAGTTGAGATATTTAGAACATTCACATGTAAAGTTATTATTAATATATTTGGGTTAATATCAAGTGTGTTTGTAACTATTTTCTATCAATTACATTTTTAAATTTTTAGTTCTTTTCCTGCCTTCTATGATTTTTTTTTTTCCTGCAGTTTTTGGCTAGGGCTGAGTTTGAACCCACAACCTCTGGCATATTGGGCCAGTGCCCTACTCCTTTGAGCCACAGGTGCCTCTCACCTTATATGATTTTAACTGAGAATTTTATGTGATTTCATTTCATCTCCTCTCTTAGTGAAGTAGCCATTATTTGTCTTTTAAAAATTAGTGGTTTCCTTTGAGTTCACAATATGTATTTTAGATAAGTTTCTGACTTACATCATTTTCCTTTTGCCTAAAGAAAATCTTGTAACTTTCCTACAAGGTTGGATTCTGGAAATACATTTCCTAATTTTTTTGATTATCTGAGAAAGTTTTCATTCTTCCTTTACTTTTGAAGCATAATTTGGCTGGATATAGAATTTTAGTTTTTTTTTTTCTTTCAACATTTTAAATATTTCATTGTACTTTCCTCTTGCTTACATGATTTCTGACAAACAGTCTTCTTTTTTTTTTTATTAAATGATAGCTGTATACATTAATGCAAACATGGGGTACAGTGCAGTGTTTTCACATACATTTTGAAATACTTTCATCAAGCTGGTCCACATAAATTTCATGTCATTTGCATAGTCATTGTGTCAAAACATTTATATTCTAGTTCTAGAAAAGTTCACTTGTACCCTTGTTAGACAGAAATATAG
>NW_003852453.1:11892794-11912278 GCF_000181295.1 Otolemur garnettii
TTATCGAAGATGAGGTAAGGGTAGGTAGCTGGATTCATCTGTTGGCTTTCTATTCTGTTCCATACATCTACCTCTCTGTTTTTGTGCCAATACCATGCTGTTTTAAGCACTATCGCTTTATAGTATAGTCTGAGGTCTGGTAGGATGATACCTCCTGCTTTGTTTTTATTCCTAAGATCTTGAGAAAATAATACTTTGCTTTATATGGAATCAGAAAAGACCTTGAATAGCTAAGACAAACAGTCTTCTGTAATCCTTATCCATATTCTCCTTACAGGTAAAGTGTTCCTCATCCCACCATCACCACCCACTTATTGTTTCAAGATTATCTCTTTATATTTGATTTTGAGCGTCTAAATATGATATACCTAAAATGTATGCTTTCTTCTGTGGGAGGGAAGGCATTGTTCCAGTTAATATTCTCTGAGCTTCTTAGGTCATGGTTTTGAGGAATCCATAGCCAATAATACTGAAAATATTTATTTCACTTCATTTTCTCCGTCTTTGTTTTCAAATATTCTAATGATGCCTTTAATACATATTTTGAAATTGTTCTATGAATCTTGGATCTTTTAAAATTTATTTTTCTGTTTGCATTTCTATTTAAGACATCTCTATTGACCATTCTTCAAACTTGCTAATGTTTTCTTTGGCCATACTGAATTACTGAGTCTGTTAAATGTACTCTTGATTTTTATTCTGGTTGTCTTGATTAATAGCATTTCTTTTTGACTCTTTATTAGAATTTTTATTTCTCATGTTTATATTTCCTACCTGTTCTTGAAACTATATATTTTTCTAGAGCTTTAAACATAAAGAGAGGATGCCAAAAATATACACACATTGTAAGACAGAAAAAAATATGTATTAAACTATAAAACTTGGGTAGTGCCTGTGGCTTAAAGGAGTAAGGCACTGGCCCCATATGCTAAAGGTGGTGGATTCAAACCCAGCCCCAGCCAAAAACCACAAAACAAACAACAACAAAAAATTTTAAAACTCAAGTCATATTTGAATTTTGCAATTACAACAGGTGCTAAAACATATGATGTGTATTCATCTTTTCTTACTGGTATATATTAAGTTCTACAATTTTAATACCATTTTTTCTTTCTTGAAATGTGTATGCATATTTGGCATTCTCTGTATAGCCTAGCTACTTAAACTCCTCATCTGATAATTCTAACATCCGTGTTATATCTGAGTCTTATTCTTATGTTTGCTTTGTTCCTTCAGACTGCCTCAATTTCTTCTTATTTTTGCTTACTTCATTTGCCAGGCTTAAGAGAGACTTGTAGTTCTCGCAGTTCTTTTTTTTTTTTTTTTTTTTGGTCTTTCCATGTGCTTTGTAATTTTTTTGTTGAAAGCCAAACATGTTGGGTAACAGGAACTGAGGCGCATAGGCCTCAAGAATTAGAATTATGTTAATGTGATTAGGAGTTGGGCTCTGTTTACTGTTTGCTGTTGCATCCTTGTTTTTAGCTTTCTCCTTGACTTTGAATTTCCTCAAGTACTCCTCCTCACTGAGAGTTCATTTCTTGTAGCTCCTTTAACTGCACTCCACTATTTAAGTGATGTCAAGGTGTGGAGGAAGGAAGTTTTATACAATATTTTAATGGTGATTAATAGGCCTCTATTTCTTGCCTATGACCTCACCTTTCTTCTTGCTTAGCCCCCTCAAGCCCATTTAGGTAATACAGAAAGACTATACGACTGTGGGAGAGGAATCCCATTTTCTCATGCCTGTAGTAAAAGGATTGGGTAAATTTCATATCCCCAGCAAGTTATAGATAAAATGCTGGGCTGATTCACAATGATTATTCTCCCCTTTCCCTGTTAGAATCATGTGAGGGTCTTTCTTATACCTTCACCGTGAGAACTTGGTGGAATTCCTGAAAGTAAAACCCTTGAAGTTATGGGACCTCCCAAGACTAGTCCATCATCAGCCTCAGGAAGTTTATCAAAGTTGCCATTTAAGCATTCCTACCCCTTTATCACTTCAGCAGAGTCTGTTCAAGGTAAACAGATCTCGTCTTGATTCCCTAGATGTGTCCATCTCCCTAGATTTCAGAGTGATGGTTTGACCTGCCAACTCAATTAACAAGTAACCCCAATGAAGGTGATTGTTTTCTAATTTAAATGGCATTTTCTTATTGTAAGTATGGGGCTGGTAAATGGCAAGCTCTTTATGTGTAGGGGCTGAAGTGGGAAGTCTGTTATATCCTTCTGAGGATTTTTTCCCTTTGTCAGGTTAAATGCCAGTTCTTTCAAATACTTTTTATTATTTATGATTTTCAGGTGCTTTGAGACTATTTGAAGGACAGCCAAGAACACAATTATTTTCTTAATTTGGGATGAAACCAAATGGCTTACAATACTCCAGGTATAGTCTAAGCAATATGGAGAATGATCATTTTCTTTATTAACAGCCTGAGATAGCTGTTTTTAGATGGCTCAGTATTTTGTCTCCATTTTCCTCAGCGTTGATGAGAGTAGAGCAAATAGTAGATCCTGTTTCTGGCTGATTTTATAAAACATCCTCTTTAAAAAAATTCTTGCATATGTGTAGAAATACACTGTTTCATATGTTTTTCTTGTGTATGTGTGGCATTAAAGTAGATTAGGTATTCTTATGAATTTTGAGAATAAATTTTTCAACAATTTACATAATATTTTAAAGTTTATAATTAAAAAAAAATCAACTTCCAACTCTATAAAACAGATCTTCTTTAAATTACAATGAAAAAGGCTCCATGCATGTAGCTCAAGAAGTTAAGGTGCCAGCCACATACACCTGAGGTGACAGGTTGGAACCAGCCTGGGCCCAACAACAACAGTGATGGCTGCAAATAAAAAATTGCTGGGCATTGTGGCGGGTGCCTGTAGTCCCAGCTACTTGGGAGGCAGAGGCAGAAAAATTGCTTCAGCCCAGGAGTTGGAGGTGACTGTGACCTGTGAGGCCACAGCACTCTACCAAGGACAACAGCTTGAGGCTCTGTCTCAAAAAAAAAAAAAAAAAAGAAAAAAATTACAATGCCAAAGAACTTCAATCTGTCTTAATTTTTTTCTCTATTTATCTTTAATTGATAACAATAATTGTACATATTCATGTGATAGATAACAAAGGTTTGATACATGTATCATATACAGTAAACTCCCCCTTTTGCTAAATTCAAACAACTTGCATGAGACCTGGCCGAAAAAAAAAAAAAATAATGATAAAATCAGAGTTTAAACTTCTTGCATTGTATGTGCTGTCAGAAACCCAACACTTCAACACTTCTATGTCACTCCAGAGGTTCCAGTGTTTTCTGTAACAGTTTCAAGTGTGAATGTGTGTTATTTAAAGTTAAAAAAAATGTAGTGAAGTTGAAAAGTGTATTGACTGCCATTTAATTAAAATTGTACTCTTCATTTAAGAAGCTGTTTTATAATACAGTATAGCCAGTAAAACTGTGTTATAATAAGTGAAGTTTGTATTTAATCTGTCTTAGTTTGCTTTTAACCAATGTATTTAAATATTGATATCAAGTTAATACAGAGCTTTTGGTATGGTATGGTATGGTGGAGTAAGGGGTCTATAATTAGTTAGGCTCATTTTTAATGGTAATTCTCAAGCAACCCAAGCAACCACATTTATCCAGAATCTACTGATCCTCATTGGTGTCATGGGGAAATACTACAGTGATCAGATCAGGATAATTAACATGTCTCTCATCTCAACAGTCAATATTTCCAAATATTGGGAACACTCTTAAATTCATTTTTTAAAAAATATTTGGCACAGTGATTTATAAATAGTATAAGAAAACAAAATTATAGTTTGTTCCTTCATCATTCTATTGGTAAGAAATCTGAAGTTCTGAACAACTACTGCCATTTCCAAGTCATATGGTTAGTATATGACTACACCATTTATTGGGTATGGTCTTTTTATATCTCTCTATAACATAGGATCAACATTTTGGAATAATATTTTTACTGTTCTTTGTCTAATTAAAAATCTACGGAATAAATGCCAACACTTCCCAGAATTTGATTTTGTTTGATGTAAAGCATGAATTTCTTTCAAACACACACATATCCCAGAAATGTCAGGTAAGTCAGGTTTTCTCAAATCCAGTCAGCATGAGTCCCTGTATGTTTTCAAGAGCCTGGGCATGCTCATAGTAGGAAAGGACATTGTCTGAGCCTCAGCCACCCAGCAGCGTAGCCCTTAATTAAATGATGCAGCAACATATGGGAATTAGCAAAGAGATTAAGAATCTAATAGAGCAGAACACAGTAATGTTGATGTAAATGGAGAGGAGCTCCATGTTGGCAAATTAAGAGAGAGAGAGAAAGAGAGAGAAGTTAACCCATGACAAAGTAGAGAACCATAGAAAAAGGATCTGAGCATTGAGTGGCAAACAGGACCCTAAAGGTCAATTATTCTTATTAAATTCTATATTCCAGTTATTGAGGACTTTGGGGTAGAAAGGGGTTGCTCAGACATTTCTGTAAAGCTCAAGTAAATGGCAAGACTCCAAAATGTGAGACAGCTCCTCTTATCACATCATGTACTCAATCAGCCAATTCTTGATTGTGCTGATCAACAAATTACTACTGAAGCTTACCATGTGCCCCTGCTGTCCTAAACATAAAGTCCATGGGGAAATAAGACAGACATCATCCCTGAATGCATGAAAAATATTATCTTGACTGTGAGAAAGAATGTCTTACATCAAGCCAAAATAGGGGTACCTAGTTATTCCTGATTGCTTTCTTTTAAAACGTGCAAGACATGTTAATTTTTACTACATGGTATTTTGTGAAATAATTAAATAGAGCTACTATGTTTTCAAATATCTGCTACATTATTGGCTAAATGTTCCCATTTTCCTAAATGTCAGATTATATATGTGTATTATGATATGTGATATATATGATATCACAAAGGCACTGGGTTACCCATATAATGTCAGAAAGAGTAAAAGGGAAAGGATCTGTCTTGATTGTATTTCTACCACATGCCAGACCAATGGATCTCCCTCTACATCTAAAATGTATTGTTCACTACTATATCTCAACATTTCAAGTGGCTTCAGAAGCATAGTATAAAGAAGGAAAGAACCCAATCTTTACATCAGTCCTTTAGTATAGTATTATATTATCCCTTTCACAAATAATGAAACTTGTCTGGTGTATCAGAAATACTTCTGCAACACAAGTTGACAAAATCCAGTGTGAGCAAATTCCTGCTTCACTATCACTACTGCTACTATTAACATTTATTATTTAATAGAACATAGAGATGGGGAGTGACATAGCTGTACTCAGGTGTTCAAATAACATCTTCAGAGCTCTACTTCCTGTCTATTTTATAGCACAGTTTACCTTCTTCCAAAAGGTTTTCTTTTCTAAAAATAGTATCTCCACCAGGTATCAAAGAAGAAAGCAAGCAACTCTAGGCTTACTATGTGCACCTGCTGTGAGTCTTAACTTTGAACTATTTATTGAACAGATACATTCATGAAAAGTATTTCAGACTAATTTTTATTTTATTTATTTATTTATTTTTGATACCAAGTCTCACCTAATCACTGTTGGTAGAGTGCCATGGCATCATAGCTCACAGCAACCTCAAATTATTGGCTTCAAATGATCCTCTTGCCTCTGTTTTTCATTTTCAGTAGAGGTAGGGTCTCACTCTTGCTCAGGCTGGTCTTGAACTCCTGAGCTTAAGCAATCTACCAACCTCAGCCTTCCAGACTGCTAGGATCATATGGGTGTGAGCCACTGTGCCCAGCCATAATTTTTAATTTTTAAATTAATTTTACTGGAGAGAAGTCATATTTCATGGAACACTTAAGTTGTTTGGTTCTAGAAGAACTACGGAATAATTAAAACATTCCCCCCAAAATCAAAATCTCATTGAATAATGATTGGAGAAAAAGCTAAAGTGAGATATTTCCTAATTGAATCTACCTTTGTTTAGGAAAGTAAAAAATCGAAGTCAACATTCCTTGAGTGATTGATGAAAACTGGGAGGCAGAGAGCACTGATGCAAATGACAAGGCCAAACTTTCAGCAATATGGTGTTGAATAAGAGCTGTACAGGGGATTATCATTACTCACAGTGAAATATGAAGGAGTGAAATGATCCCAATCTAGTAGGTTTCACATAACTTTCATGTATTATATATACAATAACAGAAGAGATACAATGAAAAATAGCTAACACTTATTGAACACTCAGTTTGTGCCAAGCAATACTTTGAAATGTTTTGGTATGTATCTTTATGATTCTTAGAAAAGCCAAGTGAAACTGCTAACTCTATTTCCACATATTATACATAAATAAAAGACATAGATAGGTAAGAAATGCACCTAGGCTTTCACAGCAAATGCATAATGAAGCCAATATTTATAAACTGACAGTCTGCCTTTAGAACATGCAGTTATACATTGAAATGTACAGTGTGAAAATACATTCCTGAGGTAAGATTAATATAGCAAAGGTTTTGATTAACTATAGTGGAATTGTGCTCCCCAGAAGAGTTGGGTTTCCTTGGTTGAAATGAAGATTACAAGCTGAATGAAAGGATACATATTTTAGTTAAGACTTGTGCAAAGACATGGCATATTTGGGGAATTATATAGTTTGCTATTTCTCATTTGAGTTGAGTGGAAGGGCCTGGTGGGGAGAATAGTATGGTCACTGTACAGAATTGTTTCTATGCCATGCTAAGAATGAAAACTCCATTCTGAGTCATTGTGTTTTCACAGTATTTTCAAGATCAGAGATACCAGAGTGTTGCCAGGCTCTATATTCCTAACTCCCACTGTACTCCAATTTAGAGCTTGGTCAAGGGGAAGAATAAAAAAGCAACTCCAAAAGAAATTACTGCAATTCACAGTATCTCAGCACAGCCCATTTACTGTATATGATTTTATATGTTCCATGAAAGTGTTCACATTTCAGAGCATTTAAAACAAATGAGACATTTATTAGTGTAACCTTTATTCTGGAGATGATTTAAGCCATTTCAAAAGTAACTAAATGAGGAACACTATTTCCCATACACTGGAGTTATCCCCAGGTCCCCACCAGCCCACAAAACACTTCAGTAATTTTAATGCTCCCTACATCTTCTGAAATATCTACATAAATAATCTATTGTTCTAAAGGTCACAAAGGTAGAGGATCACTTTGAAATGTAAGGTAAGTAAGTGAGAGGGTAATGTGGTGCCATAAGTTTGGATATTTCCATTACCTCTTTATCTTTAGATACAGGTGGTTATTAAAGGACATGATGTAGTGACCTGCACCTGAAAGTTTCTGGGCACTGCAAGGGACAGAAGAATGACTGAAACTGTATCAGCTCTGGCATGGTCCAACCATTTCTCCCCAGGACAAAAACTATGAAGTGTCTGGCAAACATGGTATTTTGCTCGCCTTCCTTTTCTCTGCTTAAATGGGAGGAAACCTCATTAAAACACCAAGTCTCACAGATGTAGTCCAGCCACACACCTATTTCAACTTAAAGGCTATCCCGTGAACATGGCCTTACGAGTTCTTTTGCAACTTTCAAATATCCCATAAATTTGCCCTTAATAGAAAGGTTGATAAATTCTCTCTCACTTTAACTGCTGTTCAGAGCTGTCATCCTTCTTGAGAGATGCCACAGCCTAAAGAAGAGATTCCTAAGACATTAAGTAACACCACAGGATTAAAAAGCCCAAATTAGTTTTACATATTACTTGGATGACTTAAAAGAAGAAATTATCCTAGACACAGAGCATTAGAACTAAACAGACAGTAGAGACCTCATAGCCAGATATGGATTACAAGACTTGCATTTTGCAGAGTGATGAGGCATGACGTAAGGGACTCAGAAATGGAATTAGAACTGCAATCACTTCCTGGAAATTTTGTATTCTTTCCAAGACTACAGGGGAGGGGGGCAACTGTCCCATTTTGCAAATTAACAACTTGTGCATGTGGGCTGGAGATCAAAAGGCTACATGACCTCAATTACAGCCTATAGTTGTAAATAAATAAAAATTTTAACACTGAAAAGCTCCCTACAGCACCATCTGTCAGAACTGAGCTATGTTCAGCTCAGAACTATAAGGACAGGTTTTTTGCTACCATAGAATGTTCCATCTTTATCCAGTCCTGGTGAATTCACAGCTCATTTCTTGAGCAAGTACTAATCTTTCTCACTAGGACTTTGATCAAAAGATTTTACCTGACACTGGCTATATTGAGCACACATTTCTCCAGTTAGTAGAAGATAATCAAGAGTGATTATAGCATACTCAATCATTTTCCATTGCCATCCTTTGCTGTTCTGAAATCAAACAAATGTTTATAGTGACTCGTGCTTATGTGCTTGCATCTCAGATTCAATGAAAAACAGCAGGCTTCAAGTGGGAAACACCTACTATGTGTCAAACAAAGAGTTAGCTCTTTTTCATTGGTGTAGGTAATAACAGCCCCATAAGGCAGAGTGAGAAGGGAGATTGGATGCTTGTCCAAGATATTTCACAGGTAATATACAAATGGTATGTGACAGACCCACAGTGGAACCTATAACCCATATGGAAAGTTACAGCGTTGCTAAAGAAGAATCCCAATTTTTAAAAAGCAGATCAAACACTGCCTAAAAATAGAGCTAATGTCTTTCTAATAGTTTAGCCTTCCTATTTATAAAACATGTAGAAAAACTGCTCCATAAAACCCATGAATGGTTTTTAATAATAACCCATTAAACACCCAGTAAGGACTTTAAATGTACATTTAAGTGAAAAGCAACGTTAATATGAAACTGTAAATGGTTTTCAGTCTTAGTAAGAACATTGTTTTTCATTTTCTAATAGGGACATTAGTAGGAAGGACAAAGAAAAAAAAACAGATCATACAATGTATTTGTGGTGGGTCAACATGTGCTCATGGCGAAAATAACATCCTGGTGCTCTTTAACTAGAAACCTTTCAAAGGATTCCCAAACAATGAGAATGGAACGTGGGTCCTTATCCAGACATGCGTGCACCTGCCTTCCTCTCAGATTTCATGTCTTCTCACACTTGCTCTCACTGGATTCACACCATCCTTGCTGCTAGCTCTCAGACATGCCAACATCTTCCAACTTCAGGATCATTGCCTGGAAAGCTCTTCCCCAAGAAATCTCCAAATCTCATATCCTCCCATCCCGTGAGTTTGCCCTTAAGTATTGCCTACTCAGGGAGCAATTTCCTGGTGCCTCCCTTTACCACATTCTACTCCCTTACCCTATTTTTTAAATTTTAACTAGGAATAATTCAATTCTATTTTATATTTTATATATATATATATATATATATATATATTTTTTTTGCAGTTTTTGGCAAAAAACAAACAAACAAAAAAAACCAACTGGTTTGAACCCACCACCTCCTGCATATGGGGCCAGTGCCCTACTCCTTTGAGCCACAGGCACCGCCCTCCATTTGTATTATTTTATTCTATTTGCTTCTCTCAGCAACTATAAGCTTGATGAAGGCAATGGCTTTGCATATTTTGTTCTCTGTTGTATCCTTGGCATAAGGGAGAGTACCTGGCACAGACAAGGCTCTCAATAAATGGTTGCTACGTTAAGAAATGGGCAGTTGGCTCAGCGCCTGTGGCTCAAGTGGCTAAGGTACCAGCCACATACACCCAAGGTGGCAGGTTCAAATCCAGCCTGGGCCTGCCAAACAACAATGATGGCTGCAACCAAAAATTAGCCAGGCGTTGTGGTGGGTGCCTGTGGTCCCAGCTACTTGGGAGGCAGAGGCAGGAGACTCACTTGAGCCCACTTGAGGCTCTGTCTCAAAAAAAAAAAAAAAGAAATGGGCTGTTGTTTCCCATCCAAAGTTTTGATTATGACTGGGCTGACATCCTCCAAGTAATATCACTGTTGTTTAAACCTAGGAGAATTAGTTTTAGGCCCTTGAAGACTCCTAAAGCCTACCAGATTATCACCATTTCATGTCAGTAAAGCAGAGAAACAACAGGAAAACAGAAACAAGCAGGAAAACAACAACTTTACTGAGCCTTGATTAAAAGAATAATAGTGCCCTAGTACCTAAATTATGTAATTCAGGGTTTGGAAACTCCTCATGATAAAGTTATTACTAGCTCTACTTATGAAGAATCTGAGGCTCTGAAAAGTTACATAACTTACTGAAGGTCACTCCATTGGTAAATAATGCAGTTTCAATTCAAAACTACTTTATGTGCCCTCTTCCTCCTTGCATAGTACTGATAGTCTGAACAGCAATGATAACAAGAATAAGTAAGATTACATTTTATTATTTAAAAACTACTTTGAATTGGGGTCACTAGTCGCCTTCCCTAACTTCATGTGCTACAGAAACTGAAACGTTTAAAAGAAACACACTAACATCACATACGTACTAAAAACACAATCAGCTATTCTGATGATATTTTGATCAAAAAAATTTTTTGCATGATGCTCTTTTGGGCTTTGCCCAACAAGCCACTTATTTTTCCAAGCTAATCAAAGGAGAAGGTTTGTAAACCCTTTAAGAAACACTTAGCAATATCCATTATTTTTCCATAAAACATACTAAATCCTTCCTTTAGATTTCTTGGCATCTTCTCATTTGAAAAATCCTTCTCACCCTTAAATACTTTGTAATTTATTTGTTTATCTATCAATTCAAAAATATTGATTATGATTCTTACTACATGCTATACACCATACTAGGTGTTAAAAAATGTTCATATTCTCTACACTTCAGTAGCTTATACTGTGGTTTGGTAAGGAAGTCTAAGCAAGCAAATAAGCAATTTTCTAATTTCAACCTGCAGTAAACCACACGAAGCCCTCAACAGAAGTTACAATAGTGGATAATAGCCGACAGATATCCCCTTAAATAGGGCGGGCAGGTAAAGATTCTTTAGATGGGCAAAGCTTACACTGAGAACAGAAGGGCTTGAAAGACGTACTTAAGAATGCCATAAAGAAGAGATTTTCTGACTGAAGAAGCAGTATGTAAGTCCCAACAGTAGCCAGCTCAGCCAACTTCAGTGGTTAACGCAAGAGCAGAATATGGAGAGATGTGACAATTCTGCAGACGTCAGGCTGTATAGTCATGTAAGTACTTCTAAATATGATTTAAAGTGTGATTAAGTTAATGATAACCTTAGATGGGGTTTTAAGCAGTGGAGTAATCTAGTATGAATTAAACATTTAAATGTTAACACAGGCTTGTGCAGAGCAAGAAAGGGAGTGCCAAATTCAGTGAAGTGGCTGTTGTTGCGGTAGAGGAGAAAGGGAGATAACTGGACTCCACGCCTACCAGCTTAACATCTTAGACTGATGGATTCAATGTCTAAACATTGAACTTTCTTTTCTTCCAGAGTAGGTCATACTGGCTACTTTCTCTTCTTGGACATTGGTTGCATTTGTGAACAATGAGATATCACATCATCAAGGAGAGAAACATACTGATTTTTCTTACAGTGCTAGTCACAGAGTATAAAGGAAAAATATATGGATTGCTAAGAATAACAACAATAATAGTAAAAATAATCTGAACAGTTGGAGAAAATGAAGATCTTCTTCCCACCATATTCCACAGCTTCTTATTTCTGCCATTCAATTTTGTAAAAAGATGCAGCAGTACTCACAGAACTAATGGTTTTCCAAGAAAAGCAATAAGATGTGGAATAGTAATTGATTCTGAATAATTCTAACAGTGAACAGGGAGAAGATTTGTACTTATAGATTAATTTCTATTTGATATAATGAAAATATTTTATATATGTTTTCTTATGTATTTTGTGGCCTTATTTTTCAGATGAAGAAACATAATTCTCCCAATGTCCCCAAACCATAAAATGAGAGATAATAGGTACAATCTTACCTTTAAGGCAAGAAATAACAAGCCTTTATTGCCTCACTACCTAGTTTCTCATTTGAAAAAAAAATGTGCTCAAAATATTTCAGCTTTCTAAGCTTTTGTAATAATTGGCATTGTTTATAATCTCAGAAAACTATGAAGGGTCATATGGTTCTATAACAGTATTTAAGACATTCTCTCAATTCATAGCATTTACCTCACCTCCAGACCTCCTACTTTAGCTCAACAGCAAGTATAGCTATGTTTTATTATTTTAAGAGTGCTGCTTCAGTATTTTAAGTTGGGAGTACCTAATTTTCTTTCTTTCTCTCCATATTTTTGAATTGGACTGTAATGTTTAGTGGAGGTTGGCCTAGGAAAGACCAGCAGGAGAGTGAAGACCTGAGACCAGGAAGTAAGAAAACTAATGAAGTTTGCATTATTAATGAAAATGCCATTGTGGGCAATTGGACTCTGGTAAAACCTTCTAGAGAATGTTGAGAAAGTGTAGAATATCAGAGTCATTCTATCCAATGGGGAAGCAGGCTAGAGTATTTATATGTCCATTCCCATCAATCATTTGGTTGAGTGCTGCCCTTGGTATGGCGAGGCACATGAATTTCCTGGCATTTCTGTCCTGCCATTCACTCTGGTTCCAATGACCAGAGATGCCGACAAAGACAGGCAGGTGCTTTTAGTAGGAAAAAAAGCAGGTGTGCATTTGGGCTCATAAGGGCAAAGGATTAACACCAAAATGTTAGCACTGTTGCTTCTTGATGATGGGATACTGGACAATTTATATATATATACACACATACATACATACATAGCCATGTTTTCTAATTATTTAACATTAAAATGCACTACTTATGGAAAGGGGATAAAAGTTGAGAGCTTAAAGATATATTTTTCCAAAACATTAGGTTTATTCTGTATGTATCAGGATATTCAGAATAGATAATTTATGCACTATTTTTTAAATTATCTTTTAGAGACTTCCTTGCTGAAAATCTAATGTTGTTTTAATTTACTGCCTTTTCTTGTGTTCTTCTGTTTTAGAAGGACTATATAAAGGTTGAATAGGCTGTTTTAATTAATTATTACTATCATCATCACCATCATCATTATCATCATTTTTCAGCTCATCATTTTACACTAGAGGACGCTCACACTGAGCTGAGAGCCTTATTTATACCATTGGTGTAAGACATCTCAACTGAATTCTGCATTGTAAAATGGTGGTGGTAGGTAAGGGAGTCCTGCAGTGGGAGAATGAAGTTTCTGTGCTTTTTGAAAATTTCTACCTGTTAATGTAACAACAATTTCTTTGGGCCAATGTAACTATTGCCCATGTTAAAATGTGGTTGTAATTTTAAAATAATTTTAATATAAACAAAAGAAATCCGAAAGTTACCATTATTATATATTTTATATAGTCGAATACACAGATAGATTACACAATGTTGGATGTGTTAACTGGTCTTGACCTAATTTCATACCAAAAAAATCATACTGTGTGTACTTAGTCTTTAATTGTCACAATGGCTCACACTTAAGTTTCAAAAGAGTGATTTTTTATTATTAGATTCCATCAATGATAGATACTTTATGGTAAAACATAGGAAAGTTCAACACTTTGACGGCCATGTGAGTTGCATTCAACTTATGCTAGTTTTGAGCATAGAGCATTGTGAAGCATTTATAAATCACACATCTCTTAACCTATCTTGACTTAACAAAACATGGGAGGCCCAAAGAAAATATTTTTTCTCTAATGTGGTAGCAGAGATTCTTACAAAAAAAAAAGTCTGAAGCTGCTTCTTTTCCTATCTTATTCCTAATAAGTGATATTATTACCCCAAACTTTCTGTTCCTATAATCTTTATCTTCTTTCCATATATTTACCTATCATATATATTTATCATCTGTCTGACATAAAGAAATGTTTAAAATCAGTGACTCAAGTTTCTACTTTAAGAAGTTAAGAAGATCTTATTAAAACCAAAGAAAGTAATGGAGCAGAAACATGAAAAAGCATAGAACAGAAATCTATGAAATACAAAACAACAATATTAATAAAATAAATTATGAATATCTATATAGTCTAAACCAGATAAAGAGCTACAGATGGTACAAGAGTGAGAAAAAGTAAACAAACAGCAATGTAGGAGAGAGAACATCTGAATTTAATATCAAAAAAATTGAAGAAGGAACGTGAATACAAATCATATACAATTAAAGGAATAATAGGCAATATTTATAATCAATTTGACAAATTGGGTGACATATACGAATTCCTTAAGAGTCATAACCTTGCTTGACCAAAAACAAAATTAGAAATAGTTAATTTGAAGAATCTGGATTTTTTTAAAAACATGATTCTATTTTGTAAAATTTAAAAATAGTCAGAACTAAACAATATATTCTATAGCGACAGATGATGAAACTGTGGACTAAAGTAAATATTTAGTTATTATGAAACTAAAAATTAGGGTTACCCATAGGGATGAAGATGGGATAATGGGGAGGCTTTGGAAGTCCTGGCAGTACTATGTTCTGAATTGTCAGGAGATTATATCATTAATATAAATACACTATATTAATCAGTTACATTACATTATAATATAATTGATTATATTATATTAATATTATACATTATATTAATAAATTACACTAAATTGTCAGGAGATTATATCATTAATATAAATACATTATATTAATCAAATACTCATACTCTCTTATTGTGTGTCTCTGTGTTAAATAATCATTCTTCTTTAAGTAAACGTCCGTAGAACATGATCAGGAGAGTTGTTTTCATTGTTTTGTTCCACAAACAGAATTATTATTTCCCCAGGGACTTCCCACTAGTTTTCCTGGTAACCTTACCACAGTTCTTTCCAAGTATCTTTTTCCCATAAAGTCATCAACATGACTAATGGGCCCATGTTCTAAGAATTCAAGATATCTTAGCAAGTCTTGCCAGAGTGCACATAGAGTCTTTTATTCCTGGTTTCACTCAGAGGTCATTCAAAGCAAAGCCAAATCTTGGAGAACAGAAGTTATTAATACTATGTACAGCCTCATTTGCTTCTTGAGATCCATTTTCTCAGCCCCAGCTTCCCTCTCCATGCCCTACATCCTTTTCTCCCTTAATTCTGCCATGCCCAGTTCTCCAAATGCTCACTCAATCCCCAGGCAGGCTCCCTTTCTTATATTAAAGCAAGTACTTTAAGGTCATAAACCTTTCACATTTATCTTTTGCCAGGAGCTGAACCTTAATTTTGCCTTCCAATACTCCAGAACCTTCTTGAAAAAGGCAAAATATAGTAAGTTCTTTTTTGCTTTTTTCTTTGACCATATTCCAACTCATCCAAGTGGGTTCATTATAGATGTCTGTTCACCAAGTCAGCACACTAACTCCTGTAAAGCATTCCATTCAAAACTCATGGTTCTGGTAGGAAATAAGTTTGCTCCAGACATCTATCTATCACATCACAGAAATTAAAAATGTTCCCATATAGCATTTCTAGGTCAAAATGGTTTTAATAGCTTTAAGAGAAAAGAAAAATTAATGACAATAGCTATTAAACAAAGGCAATTAAGAAACAATAACAAACGTTAGCAACACAATACAAAAATTTAACAACACATTAGAATCATCCAAAATATGAAATTGGTAACACATCATAACCCAGGGAATTTACCATGAAAATGTTAATATTAATCAATATTTCATGTAATTTTTTACATTGAAGAAGGAAAAAAAATAAAATTTGACATTAATTCTTCATAAATACTATCAGAAATCTAGGAATAGGAGAATCTATTCTCAACATAATACAATGCATTTATAAAAAACCTTTACTTAGAGGGATGGAGGCAAAATGGCTGACTGCAGCCAGATTCCCATCCAGAAGGAGAGTTAAAGGACAGAAGTTTATCAAGTAAACTGATGGGTTGGAGCTGAGCCAAGAGAGAAGGATGAAGAATGCACATCAACCCTCTGGAGGTGAGCTGCAACCCCAAAGATACAAATAAAAGGTACAAAATCCATTACCAAGTGGACAGAATCCCCTATCCCATGAGAATGGCTTGCAGTATACTTTCTACAAACAAATCAGCAGAGTTCAAATGTCCTCCCATTTTATACCATGGGAGAGAACCTCCAAAAACCGGACCTCCTTCCACTACTAGGGTGCCATGGCACACACCTGACAGGCATAAAAGTGTATAAAACTGTATATATTCCCTGCCTGCAATTCTGAACTCCCAGAACTCCCCTTCACTCTCACTCGAAGGTCTGGATGCCTATCTCCCATGGTGTCCAGATTCTTGGGCATTTTCTTGAGAGGTGTGGACAGGGCATGGGCTGTTGCTGGTCTGTGCTGATTGTTCTGCACAGGGGTAAGGAGAAAACAGTGACTGAAGGAACCATAAGGGAAAGGGAGAGGTGGTGCCTGGGCACAGAGCAACAGTGGCAGCAGCAAGGACAATAGTGCTCACACCCCTGGGGATATTTTGAAAAGACACTCCCTGTGTCTCTAGGCAAACAGAGAAAGCTGGGCATCTTCTTTGGCATCAGACACTATTGGAATAGATCTGGGACAGTAATGCAGACCACATGAGCAAAGGTTATGCCTGAGGCAGTACCAGCCTGGGTGGAGTGCAGCAGGATGGAGAATTGAAGATGCATGTGCAGAGATGGCAGGCATACTCCAAGGGCAGGGCTGAGCCAGAGGACTGCTTTAGTGAGCCTAAGAAAAACACAGCCCTCAGGGGATAATAGCTGAGACAAAGGCAGGCAGGAGAGGCTGGAACTCTGAGCCAAGTGTGAGTTCTAACTGCACCCACAGAGGAACACAGACTGCAGGGGAAACAGAAACACTAGCTCTGGGCAGTGGTGCAGACGAGGGCTGAGTTGCAATTTCTGTGAACTCAAACAGCACCTGGTCTACAGGGGAATATAACCAGCACAGAATCACAAATTCTGTGCAAATATAAGTGTCAGCAACATCAATCAGGGGCAGGGCTGGAACTGAGTGAACCACCCCAGCTTCCATCAACCACCCAAGGTTGGTAGGCATCAGTTTCCCTGCTGGATAGTGGCAGAGTGTGGAGGCCTGGCAGAGGAGACATAAGATCTCTCTGTGACACAGGCAGGCTCAACCCCCTGAAGCATCTGCTCATTGGAGAAAACTGTGTCATAGGCCTGTGGAGTTAACAATGACTCGGTGTGACAGAGGTGCAAGGTGGGGAAGGAGGCATCAACCTTCCAGACTAACCTTCCCTCCCTTCATTTGTTGGGAGGGTCTTCCTGACTCCATAGACCACCAGAACACATCATACTCAAGCTGCCAGAAGACCTTTGCTATCTAGTTGCCAGAGACCTTTTGAACGCCCTCACTTGAGACCAGGTGCTGACTGAGAGAATTGATTTGGATCTCTCATTCTGGGCCAGTCACCTGAGGTCTATCCAAAGTGGTACCCTGGCTGTGTGATTGTGAGAAGGTTTAATTTTCCTTTTCCAGTTGTTGCCCATGGAGGGCAGGGTGACTTAACTGCTGGTATTTGTCCACAACTGAGAGTAACTAATTCACTAGGGTCGGACGCAGACCAACTGAAAACAAGACAGAGCCACTTAGCCCCACCACACCAAGTAAGTCCCCAGTGTCTCAGGCCGTAGCACTATATGGGTCCTTTGCAAATGTCTAGGGGAAAAGGTACAGACACCAGTCCCAGCTCTTGGGCAAAGGGCTGGTTAAATACTACTCTAGGAGCCCTTCAACCCAATATCACCTCTGCTCATCTAGCCAAATGGTGTAAAATAATCATGGGGCGGAATCAGCAGAAAAACTTTGGTAACATGAATAACCAGAGTAGATCAACTCCCCTAAAGAACAATATGGTGGACACAACTGAAGATCCCATTCATAGACAAATGGATGAGATGTCAGAAATTGAATTCAGAGTTTGGATTGCAAATAAGATGAAAAGAATGGAGGTAAAGTTGGAATTAGAAATCCAAGGAGCAATTTAAAAGTTGTCTCAAGAATTCAATGAATTCAAAAACAAAATCACCAAAGATTTTGACACAGTGAGACAAGAACTTGCAGCCCTGAAAGATCTGATAAATGCAGTAGAATCCCTCAGTAACAGAATGGAGCAAGCAGAAGAAAGGATTTCTGACATTGAAGACAAAGCTTTTGAACACTCCCAAATGCTCAAAGAGGAAAAGAAATAGAGAGCAAAAATGAATCATTCTTTCAGAGAGCTCTGGGATAATTCAAAGAGATCTAATATTTGCCTTATAGGTGACAAGGCATGACTCAACCCATATAAGACATCCCCCAGGCACATCATAATTAACTTCACTAAAATTAATATGAAGGAGAAAATTTTGAAAGCAACCAGACAGATGATATCTATAACCTACAAAGGGAATATTAGAATGACTGCAGCTCTCTCTGCTGAAAACTTTCCAGCTAGAAGAGGGTGGTCATTGACTTTTAATCTCCTAAAACAAAATAACATTCAACCCAGGATCCTGTATCCAACTAAACTGAGTTTCATTTATGGTGGAGAAATTAAATACTTTAAAAATGACATTCACATGTTGAAGAAATTTGCCATAACTAAACCAGCTCTCCGGGATATTCTCAGATCTATCCTCCATAATGACCAGTGCAATCCTCTACCATGAAAGTAAACCCACTCAGAAACTTTTTTCATCAAATTTCAACTTCCACAGTGGTGAAAGGATTAAAAATGTCCAATAGACTTTCACAAAACTTGATACCCAAAATTCTACCAGGCTTATCAATATTCTCAATTAATGTGAATGACTTATTATCTTTTAAAGAGGCACAGCATGGCTGATTGGATACAACTACTCAGGCCGCTTATCAGGTGCAAACAAGAATCTCATCTTACCTTAAAAGATAAATGTATACTCAGGGTGAATGGATGATCACCTAGATTTCAGGCAAATGGAAATCAGAAAAAATCAGGTGTTACAATTTTATTCCCAGAAACAATAGGCTTTAAGCCAACAAAATTAAGGAAAGATAAAGATGGTCGCTTCATATTTGTTAAGGGTAACCCTCAATATGATGAGAATTCAATTATTAACATTTATGCACCCAAACAGAATGTGCCTCAATTTACAAGAGAGACTCTAACAGACATGAGCAACTTGATTTCATCCAAGTCCATAATAGTTGGAGATTTTAACTCTCCTTTGCCAGTGTTGGATAGATCCCCCAATAAGAAGCTAAGGAAAGAAATCTTAGATGAAAAACTTAATTATTCAACATTTGGATTTAACAGACATCTAAAAAACATTTCATCCTAACAAAACTAAATACACATTCTTCTCATCAGCCCATAGAACATACTCCAAAATTGATCACATCTTTGGTCACAAGTCTAACCTCAGTGAATTTAAAAGAATAGAAATTATTCCTTGCATCTTCCTGGACCATCATGGAATAAAAGTTGAACTCAGTAACAACAGGAATCTGCATACTTGTACAAAAACATGGAACCTAAATAACCTTATGCTGAATGATAAATGGGTCATAGACAAGATTAAGAAAAAGATTACCAAATTT
>NW_003852453.1:11914968-11954061 GCF_000181295.1 Otolemur garnettii
ATATATGTACCAGAATGTATATTGCAGCCCAATTCATAATTGTTAAGTCATGGAAGAATCCCAAGTGCCCATCGACCCATGAAAGGTTGAATAAATAGTTGTATATGTACACCATGGAATATTATGCAGCCTTAAAGAAAAGATAGAGACTTTACCACTTACATGTTTACATGGATGGAGATGGAACATATTCTTCCAAGCAAAGTATCTCAAGAATGGAAGAAAAAGTATCTGATGTCCTTAGTCTTGCTATGAAACCAATTTACAGCTTTTGTATGAAAGCTATAATCCAATTATAGCCCAAGAAAAAGGGGAAAGGGAGGGAGGGAGGGAGGTGAGAAGATGGGTGGAGGGAGGGTAATTGGTGGGACCACACCTATGGTGCATCTTACAAGGGTACATGTGAAATTTCCTAGGTGTATAAATGTCTTAACACAATAACTAAGAAAATGCCATGAAGGCTATGTTGACCAGTTTGATGAAAACATTTCAAATTGTGTATAAAACCAGCATGTATTACCCCATGATTGCATTAATGTACACAGCTATGATTTTAAAAAGAAAAAGAAAAAGAAAAATCCTTTACTTAATATCATACTTAGTGGAGTGTTGCTTTGAGAAACTGAGAAAAAGTTAAGAATATTATCTTTAAGCACTTCTATTCAACATTGTAGTGGTGATCTTAAACAAGATCAGAAATATGACAAGAAAAATACATGAAAAATAAATTTGGAATGTATAAAGTAAAAATCTTTCTATTTTCAGATGACTTGAGCACTTATCTAGAAAATCCTAGCAATCTAAAATTTAAAAAGTAGTAAGTACATTTGGCAAGAAAAGATAACATTAGTAAGATGGCAGAGTAGGAGATTTAAGGCTTCTTCTACCCACAAAAAAATAATAAGCAGACAAGTAGTTACAATTGATAACAAACTCAGGAGAGCCAACAGTCTGCTGAAAAACTGTATCAATGCAGTGGAGAAACAAAAAGAGAATAACCACACAGAAGGGATAACTGGAGAGACTGGCATACTAACTATTATGGTGGGAGCATAAAATAACAAAACCACAATATAAAAATATGTGAAAGTTTTTCATGTGCTTAAATTTAACCCATGGTCCAAGAATTTTATTCCTAGGTATTTATCTTAAGAAATGCTAACAGGTCCATAAAATACTGTGCAAGAATGTTCATAGAAGATTATTTGTAATAATTAAAAACTGGTAGAACCCACATATTCTTCAACAGACAAAGGCATAAGCACACTGCAGTATTAATAGTTGGAATATTAGATGGTGTGAATGACTACGACATAGAATTGCATGTATGAACCTAAAAAATAGTTTTAACAAATGAAAAAAGACAGACACAGAAAAATACATATTATATGGTTTCATTAAAAGCATGCAAAAATAAGCTATGGTAATGGAATAAAAGCTGCTTCTTGCAGGGGTGTCCAACCTGCAACCTGGGGTGGGGGCTACATGCAGATAATTTTTGCTCATCTGTAGTGTCGAATATCATGAAAAGTATGCATGGACCTTATTAGTATTTTTTTTTTTTTTTTTTTTTTTTTTGCTCATCAGCTTTCAGTAGTGTTTGTGTATTTAATTTGTAGCCCAAGAAACTCTTCTTCTACTGTCCAGCAGAAAAGAAAAATAAGATTAGACACCCTGTGGGAAAGAATTGATTTTAAAAGGGTCCTGACACAACTGACTAACATGACAAAAATGTTGTATATTTTAATTATGGTGATTGAAGTGCATGCTTAAAATATGTGATTTTTAAATGAAGGCTATATTTCAATTAAAAAACAATGAGTTTTTTGTTTGTTTCTACACCAGATTATTAGAGAAATTATTCTTCTCTCCCTCTGCATTTTGTCTTCTTTATAGACAATAGTAACCCTTTCCAATTCCTGTGTCAGACCTCGTCCAACCTAATGATTTTCCTGTTTCACTCTGATGTTGGATTTTGTTATTTATTTATTTATTTTTGGCTGCATTTGTTTGCCTGCTCCCCTGTTGGAGCCTGTCTGACATGTTTCCTCATGTGGTCAGGGCTCTAGCTAACAGAAAGTGCGAATTGTACCTTTTCTGTTTCTTAACAAGTCACATGTTTTGGTATGAACCGGTGATTCTGCATTGTATTTGTGTGGTTGTGCTTATAAGAAAATAGCAGGGGGAAGGCATGTAAGTGAGGATGATATTACAATGTGGATTTTTTTAGGACAAGGTTGGAGAAAGTTTAGGAAGAAAAGTGAACATGAAGAAACTTTTCCTGTATTCAGTGATATTAGTTCCAGTGAATCTGAAGCTAGTGATGAAGAAGGAAGGATGATAACATGCAATCTGTAACCAGCCGCTGGAAGATTTATCGTGATGGTGACGGTGATCTTATAAAGTTCCCACACTCTCTCAGCCCAACAGGGATTCACCTTTCCTCAAAGTGCTTGGCCCAAAACTTAACTTGAATACTTTCACTTCTTTTTCTCAGATAATTTCAGAATACAGAAGTTGACTCCACTAGCAAAATAATCAACGTGGCACTCACAGAAGGATGTTTCAGCAGAAGAAATGAAGGCGTTCTTTGGTGTCATACTGAACATGGATCTGAATTTAAAGCCAAAATTAGTTGACTATTTTACCCAAGGATATTTTCTTTTGTCTCTGTTTTTTCCAAATATTTTGGATGCTACACTTAGTTCGTCTTGTTGCAGCAGCTCAAGGGAGTGTGCGTACCCAAGGGAGCAAGGTGAAGAATGTTAGTGAGTGTATTAACAATAAATGCAAAGTACTTTATATTCCAGGAAGAAATGTGGCTGTAGATGAGAGCACAGCAGGTTTCAAAGGAAAGATTCAATTCAAGTGTTGTAATCTGAAGAAGCCAACAAAGTGAAAGCCTATGATTTTTTTGCCTGTGTGATTCAGAAAATGGTTGTGTGTTTTCCCATGTTTCCTATTATGGCAAGACAACAACAGACAGTCTTATTGGTCCTGATTTGCCATTTACGTCTCAAATAGAGAATCATTTGGCACAAGTTTTTCAAGCACATACGAGTGGTTCAGGCTATCACTGTTCGGAAATTGCATAAAGTGAAAATACATGTAACAGGAACAGTTATGTCTTCTAGAAGGGTTTACAAGTGATATGAGAAAGAAGAAATTTCAGGAAAATGCCTTATGTGATGATCAACGTGCTATAAAAATGATATGCCTCTCATTCCATGACAAGAGGTTAGTGCAATGTTGAGTACATTCCTTGGCCTTCAAACACAGTTGATTACTGGTTATAAGAAGAATCAGCCTGTCCAATTTGAAAAACTGACAATTATTTTAGACTATACCAAATTTATGGGAGAAGTAGACAGAACTGATTGGTACTGTGGATGTCATGGATTTATAAGGAGGTCCTACAAACTATTCTCTGGATGATGGCCGTTGCAGTTGTGAACAGCTGCATCCTTTACTCATTAGATAGGAAGGATTATAGAGAAAAAGTGTAGACACACGTTCCTTATAGATGAAATCATTCAACTTGTGAGCAATGTAGGACAGAAATTCAAGAAAGAGGGGAAGAGTGGCACCTGTGGCTCAGTGAGTAGGGTGCTGGCCCCATATACTGAGGGTGGTGGGTTCAAACCTGACCCTGGCCAAACTGCAACAAAAAATAGCTGGGTGATGTGGTGGGCACCTGTAGTCCCAGCTACTCAGGAGGCTGAGGCAGGAGAATTGCCTAAGCCCAGGAGTTAGAAGTTGTTGTGAGCTGTGATGCCACAGCACTCTACCAAGGACAATAAAGTAAGACTCTGTCTGAAAAAAAGCAAAGAAAAGAAAAGGAAAGAAGGAAAGAGGGGAAGACCATCATCTTCTGACACTGAGGAAAGGCTAAATGGGAAGATGAATTTTATAATGCACAATGAAAAAAAAATTAACAAAGGATTACCTGGTTTGCAGCCGGAGAGATGAGAAAGTAGAAGGAGAGAAACCACTTTCCACTGTGAGACAAGCAAGAGGGCGCCCGGAATTCATCGTGGAAATTACTTAAAGAAGGATCACACTCAAAAAAATACAAACAAAAATAGACAAAAACACTAATTATTTTATGTAACCTAAAATACATAATTAAAATTATCAGGCGAGTTCATATTTGTTTTCCTCTTTTAAAACAATAGGATAATTATAAGTAGTCCACCAACGTCTTTCCCATGTAAGTGTCAAGAAGTAGGCAAGTGGCAGAAAAATTGGATTGGAAAATAAATGTCACTCTATCTATGGGAGAACTTAGATATGATTATTCAATAATTGGTCAATCTTAGGGAAAATAGATTGGATCCTTTGGACTAGGATTAAGTTATAACATCTAGTACACTACAGAGAATGCAAGAAATACCATAGCACAGAAAGAACATGGCATTTGGAGTCACAGCTGGACTCCAGTTCTATCAATTCTGAGCTGGATTCTAAAAAAATACATTAACCTCTCTAAGCCTCAGTTGCCTCATCTGTTAAATAAAAGAAAGTCTTACCTAACTTTCCCTGTAGTAGACCATATCAAGATGATATCCATGGAATGTTAGTACATGTTCATTAGGGCTCCATAAATAATGGTTTCCCTGCTCTTTCCTGGTGCAAAAATTGATGGAATTAATTTAAAAATTGATAAAGCATGATTTGAATGTAAGATTTCTGATTTCCTTATGTTGTTTAATTTTTATTGTAGCTGATACATCTGAGATTAGGTTACTGGTCAACCTTTCAATGAATGCACACAAAAAATTTAAGAGTTCAACCTATTCCTTGAATTTCATGATTTGGAGCAAGCATGATTTTCTCTGTATCCACCAATGAATGTGTGGGAGAGATGGAAAATTTTCCCTTCACCCCTGGAGGGTTCATTGAAAGCTCAACTCACAATAAAGCAGATTAATAAGAGAAAGAGATTACAAATTTATTTAATATGTGCACAGAAAATTCACAGAGTGATTAGCCAGTATCCCAGTGGAGTCCAAAGTTTACATGCCCTCACTTTAGAAGGGAGAGGGAGATAAGGAATATAGATAATTCTGTTTAGGGGTAATAAATGGTTGCCAAGTAGGATGAATACTTGAGAAAATGAATGGATGGGCAGGGGAAACAGATTGACTTGTAAATGGTTCTCTTTGGAAATTAAATTCATCTGAGAGTCAGATAGAATCTTTAAAACAGGTCAGGCCAGATCTGGTTGCATTTTTGATTTTCTTTCCCATAATATATTCAGATAACAGGGAGGGGAAGGGAAGGCTATTTTTTTTTTTTTTTTGATGGATTTGTCTTGCTTTATGCAGATAGAGGGAAAGCTCCCTCCGGTGCCTGTTGATCTCTAAATACTCTTTATCCCAAGGAGTTATATTTTGAAGTGAAATTTCCTAAGCTCTTTCAAATGGTAGCTTATTAGATGACGAGTTAATTTCAGGGGAAAGCAGTTGCAGCATTGTTGTGAATGGGTGACGAATTGAGTAGCCGCTACTTCTGATGTCACTACTATTGGGAAGTCAGAAAATTATCCCAGTTATGAATTTATCAATGCATTTATTTAATGAGTTATTCCTTTAGCCATTTATTCATTCACCTATTAAATTTTCAATAAATATGTTGTGAGTGCCTAATGTGCTATGTGCTAGATATAATATAAAATGGAATCATTACTCTAATTGTTGCCATGTTTTTAATAATCTTGTATAGGGAGAAACATACATAGATTCTTTGATACAGCTTAGTCTGCAAAGAAGTCTCTTGAAATTTCTCACACTAATATGTAGTTTTCAGAATACCAATACTCAGGGTAGAAATAAAAGGCCTCTTGGGGTTCTGAGGAGCTTAGCCTTTGGAAAGATCTTAAAACAAGGAGACAACATTGTTTTAAAGGTGAGCGTATTGCAATTGTTGTGTCAAGCCCATGAGTAATCACTCAGTTGACGTCTCTTTAAAAGTTCTGGCAGGGAACTTGCCTTTGCAGTAGGCCTTGTTTGTTTTCAAGTTTGAGTACTAACAAGCCTTCTTAACAATTAATTACACCCCTGCTTTACAAGTGTAAATGTTTGATTTGTGAAATTTCAGAAGAACTTCAGGGAAATTTAGACTGCCCTCCGACAACTACCCAGTTCATTGCCCTGCACGATAACAGATCTGATATGAAATGATAAAATGTGAACCCCCAGCCCCCGGAGGTCATGGAATCCCTTGATTTGGGACCAGGTGTACCGAGATGTTCAATTATTAAGTAATTAGTTGGGAAACAATAACTAGTGTAGTTTAATTCTCTTGCTGATTTCCTAATGTTTATTAATTTAAGCACCTGTGTCTTCCTGCAGAATGCTTACCAGGATATGCATTGCATGTAAATTTACAACGAATATAATTACCTTTTTGCAGCTCTTTCCAGGTGCCTAGAATTCCAAAGTAGCAGCATTACAACTTTAATTGTCAGGAAGGCTTCCATATTCTGAACCTAATTTTTAAAAATCATTTAAATTTTTAGCCCAGCAATAATGTGTTAATGTTAATTTAAACACCGAAACACACTTTTTTAAAAAAAAATTTTAGGATACAAATGTTCCATTAAAGTAAATTCAGAGAAATAATTATATAGGGAAGTGAAGCAGTTGTCTTGGCATACCTAATTTGTTCTCAGAACATTTCAAGAAGATTGAAGTTGTAGGTGCATTTTCTAGCCTTCGGCAAAGTCCCCAGTTTTTTCCTTTGACCTTCCCCATTTTTTCTTTGGAGGGAAACAACATACATCTTCGTAGAGAAATATCCCACTGACACTTCAAGTTCAAGTTGAAAATTGAACTCATTTTCTTCCTCTAAAACCATCTCAATAATATCATCACCATTCCCTCATGTAAAAAAATAAAAATGTGAAAATCATTCTAGATTTCTCTATTTCCCTTGGCTCCATTAGTTACCAAGTTCTGGTCATTTTTACTCTGGCAGGTCACCAAATTCCCAGCCAAACCCTCATGTTATTTGGCTTAGTCCATCTCAGTAGTGTTATTTTATTGATTGATTTCTTCTACTTCTAGGACCTTTGCTTCTAGCCTTAGGCTGTGACCTTCAGGGCATCCTCTGAGCATCAGCATTATTCTTCTGAAGTGCAATTTAGAATAATGGAAGGAGGGAAGTTCTTGATCCAAATACGAGTTACTTATAAGTGGTAATGAAAGGAGATGATTCTGAAATGTGAAGAAAACTCATATTGTCATTTTGAAACCATTTTGGAGATCAACTCTTTATCAAATCTGACTTGTCAAAAATTATTCCACTAGTTATTTCATATGTTCAGGAGTAAAATGGATATCTTTGATAGATACAAATCCTAACAGTAAACAAGGTAAAAATTAATGAAGTGTAACATCTTCATGGTATTGAAACATTCATATGAGTCCTCTAATTCTCCAATCATATGCTCATACAGAGATTGTAGAAAGCATACAATATCAGGGAATAATTATGAGCAGATCATCTCTAATCACTATTTTACAATTTTACCCTAGGCCTTAAGGTCAGACAGTAGATTTACTTTTAAAGTGCTCTGTTAGCACAAATTGATTTGCTAACAACTACATTTTTACTAGAAATAGAATCTGTAAAATGTTCTTTTTAAAAAAGTCTGTTACTTCAGTGGGAATTCAGCAGGGGTACTATTTGTGGTATGCCACATACTACACCACTTGTAACAGTGCACATTCAAATGGCAGGAAATAAACAGCAAGATTGAAGTAAGAATGAGGTTGCCTGCATACAGCATTTCTTAGACACATAATTACAGCATCACTGAAGCGTGAAGGTAGCCACACATATTTGCCGCTGCTATAATCAATGTAATTGGCCTTCCATTTACTCTGCATACCCTCCCTCAGTTGAACTGTTACAAGTGTTTCTCCTGGAATGACACAGTTAGTGCCCATTTGTTCTCTTCATGCTGTTAAATCATGTTGTTCCTCTTCTCTGCCCAAATTGTTATTATATCCTATGACGCTGTTTGTAGAATAGATTCAACCATCAATCAGACTTCCAGATTTTCTATCAGAATAGAACTCATAAAATAAAGAAACATAAGACTTGTTTTCACTGGTATTTTTCTTTCTTTCATTTCCATTTCTGGGTCCACTTCTAAATATCTACCTTATTCGTTCTTATCCGCTTGGGTAACTTGGTTGTCACTAATATCATTAGCGTTCTGGAAGACTATCTAGCCACATTATACCAATATTAAAGACTGTTGGGGATCAGAAAAAAGGAGAGTATTTACAAATTTCTAGATTCTAAGCTAGGGTTTTTCACTCTTACCTCCTAATTACTATGCTATACTATTACTAAAGAAAGCAAATGCAGTTATAATAGAATAAAAGGAATTGCTCTTGGTGAAAAGATCGTATGCAACAGATTTACAAAGACTACATGCACATAATTACCGTTAGCCTTGACAGTTAAAAAAATAAACTTTCTACAAAACTCAAGTCTTCAGTTATTGTATTTATTGAACAAGAGTTAAGATGCTAAACAATAAAAAGAAATGCTACAATGGATTTCATATTAAGAAGAAAAATGCCTATTTTTCATGTTCTATCTTATGATAATGAAGCATTTGTTTCTGTGTTTACTCTTTTTCCTAAATATTGAATAGCAATATTTAATAGATATGGAAAGTCATTTAAGAATTTAAGTCAAAAACTATTATAGTAGCTACATAATGCATTGTTACTTCATATTAACTATGGTTACACTGGACATGAAGGGGCTCAGAACTAGAAGGAAGGTGGAGGGGAAATTAAAAATTATTATAAATCACTTCTGCATCTGGCAGACACTCTAATATAGTGATGCATGTTTTTAATCATGTTTTAAATGTTATAAATGAAGAAATGGGGAGGTTCAGAGAATCAGTTTACTCAAGGACATGCCGTTACACAAAGAGAACTGAGACCTGTATTTAGATTTTTCATACATTACCTTTAAGCATTTTCCCTACTCCGCAGAAGCTTCTCAAATAATTGATCATGTATAAGCACAAGAAATGCTTCTCAAGTCCCTTTCCTTTATGAAATTTATAAATGCTCCTATCTCAGAAAGGTGTTCACATTGCACTTTCTGTATAAATTGTGATGTGGGCATGAATGTATTTCTAATTGCATAATATAATTACTAAAAAAAGTGACTGTACTAATTTTTTGTAGGGTCAAATAACAATATAAGCACATTAATATCAGATGAAATTTTATTCTAAGGCCAGCTATTTCATATATAGTAGTTGAAGTGACAAATGCCTGGATAATTTGGGGGGGAAGCAAAAACTAACATTTCTCAGCTTCATATAGTCAGACTTTTCTTTTTTTTATGGACAGATTTCTTTGTTTTTAAGAGGGGAGGAGGGTGAATTCCAGATGAGTAACTGTGGAACCATGAAAAATAACCTGGACCAGAGATAAGAATGTCCAGAGGTTGAGAGTTTCAAATTTGTCACTAACATTGGACATGAGGCTTAATCTCTCTAATTTTCATTTTTCTCACCTGACAGTTAGAATCCTTAAACATATTCTAATTGGTAATTTTGAAAATGGAATGTCATAAAGTACATGAAAACAAGGTAATTCCCTTACTAGATGAAATTACAATTATGTGATGAATCGGAGAAAATATGAACCAACCTTTTCAGAAGCTTGAGAATGGATGTGCTGGCCCCAAATAGGAAACAGGAGAAAAGAGGAAACCACAGCATTTGCTAAAAGACTCTGGTGCTTATAACATCGTCATTCTCACTGAACTGCAGATTACATGTCAATATTTGCTTAGGCTGCGATTCTTGATAAAGCAATGTTATGCAGCAGATACCTTTAAAAGTTTAATTAGTTATTGTAAAATAAAATTTTGTTCAACATATACCTAAACTTTCTCCATCATTAAATGTTGTATGTGAATGCATACAGAGGTACGCACACTGAAGAAAACATGAAATTAATTAATAGCAATTACTTCTCTTCCCCAGCCACCTCCTTCTGCTCTGAAAGTAGTGAACATAGCTAACAATAATCGTTAACTGTCATGCTTGTGTATTCACGTAATGAATCCGCACACCTAACCTAGGGATAAGCTACTTTTATTATCCCCATTTTTCAGATAAGAAATCTAAAACCAGAAAGAATAAATAACTAATCTATCAATCATTTGGGGGTTAAAAGTTTATCTTAAATTCTTCCAGCAGAGCTCATGCACTGTGTTTTAGTACATTTTTTAGTACATTCCAAAGTCACACAATTAGTATAGGAAGTCCATGGAATTTAAACCCAGGGATTATTACTCTGGAGTTAATACTAGTGTTTTGTTTGTTTGTTTTTGCCAAACCCTTTACTATGAGGTAGACATCAGGCCATATGTTTTCATATATGTTATCTCATGAAATTCTTATTATAATGTTGTAGGACATCAATACTTAACATATATATTTATAAATGAGAAAATAGGCACAGAAAATTTGAGTTCATTTCCTAACCTACACTGACAAAGTCAGCATTTTTCAATGATTTTATTCTATCTTTGAGTCATCTGTCTGTCTGACTTGCTTAGGATGAATAGCCAAATAAGTGGCTAAAACAACAAAGGGAAATTTAGGTGCTTACCCGATCATGTTAAAGAAGCTCATTAACAGAATATTTGTGGAAACTTTGGCATCTGGTCAGGAGACCACAGTGGCATGAACAGATGTAAAAACTGAAAAAGAAACCAATGTATAAAAACCAGCATTCATGCCATACAATGGGAAGGGAAGAGCTGCCAGTTCAGGATTGAAGTCAAACTTTCCTTCAATTGAACTATTTGAAGGGGAAAGGAAAATCCTTAGGGAATGTTGGTCAGAACCACCGTGGTTGGCACATACCATATAAGCATCACAAGTCAAGGTAAAGCCAAGAGTGAAGTGGGCCTAAGAGTGAGGCTGCTACTGACTCAAAACTTTGGATCAAGAGTCTTGATAGGCTCAGGTTTGGAGTCAGCTGGAATTTCATATTTGAAGGCACCAATTTTGGCAATCTAAATATCAGTCCCTTACTCTTTGCTGCGTACTTTTGATTGTGTGTGTGTGCATGTATGTGTGCTTTTTCCCATCTACACATTCAAGCTGTATCTATTGAAAATTTCAGATCACTATGACAACAAGACAAAACACAGTCTGTGAAACAAGATTCAATCTGTTTGGGATGTCAGCAGTCTGGTTTAGGAATTTGGCAGGCTGTGGCCTCCAGACAGCATATCCCTGGCCTTCTTTCACTCAATTCTATTTTGTATTCTCACTAAAATTCTATACATCCCTCCCATGTGGATGTAATTTTTTGAGTGTATTAAACTCAGTAAATGAATATACCAGCACTTTAAATCGTACTTTATTGATTGCTAAAGTGTTGAAATGTCTCCCAAAGTAGTTTCCAAACTCAAAGAATATAGTTGGATAAAACAACTTTGCAGATATAGAACAGTTCAAAACATTTTTATATTGGTTATTGTATCCTCTAAAGGGCTATAAAAAGATTATGTGATCATATACAATCGCAAAATTGTTTGTTCTTAATATCTACCACAAAACATGTTGTTACAAGGTATGGAATGTAGTTCCAAAAAAGTGGAAAGTGAAATCAGAAAATAGGCAGTTCATCCTTTTTCATCTTCCTTTTTTAACCAGAGTATTAAACATGATCAACAACCTGTGTTTGAATTTATTGATTTGGGCTTATTGCATTTAACAAAAACAAAGACTTCTCTTCCCTGGCATATCATTTTAAAGTGACGCAGAACAATTTTGCTTCAGCTCAATTGTTTTGTAGATTACGGAAGTATTTAAAGCAAACAGCAAGCATTCTACTCTTGAAGTTTTATAGGGGAAAATCAAAAACCTTTTAAATGTATGACAGAAAAGAAAGGAGTATTATATAGGGTACAAAAAGCTTCAAACTGCAGTTAATCTAATGTTCATAACTGTAATTGACACTGGAAATGGCATATATTAAATTAAGGATCACAAGTTCTGAATGTGCTGTGAGCAATGTGAAGAGGATTTCCTCCCTTCTTCCCTAGGGGACATAGTTGGGGGGAGCTTCATGCAGGCCTGCCTTCTCACTATCCATCATTTCAAAGAGACATATATCGGCCTCCAAAGTGCTTTAAGGCAGCTGCAAGCAAGTGTCACTTTGAGTTAAATGCATTATTAAACTGTTGGGAAATTTCACATCATGGGTCATTTATCCATGCTAAATTGGGTCAAAAGCTTCTATACATGGATAGACAAATGAGAGAAAAGAACAAAATTCTCCGTGGGAAGTAGTACTTTGTCAAGCTTGACAACCCCCACATTGTTTGTTTGTTAAGTTGCTAGGAGGAAGAGGGGTCTTCTGGTTTTGGGTGTGTGTGTGAGATCTTATTTTAAATGCTAATGAAACATTGCACAGAAGCAGGCTTCTCTAATAAATATAGTTAGATTTTACCACTTCTCCATTGCCTCTTGGATCATCTGTTGTAGAAAGCATAAGTCATTAAATATGAATTCATTTAACAACCATCCGAGTGTGTTCTGTGTGCTGTACATTACGTAAGCAGTAGAGAGAGTAAAATGATTTTTTAAGTAGGCGTAACTTTAAATCCTAAATCCTGGAGGCTTTTTCAGCATAATAGGAAAAATCTAATTTCCTGAGATTTATATTTTAAAAATAGAGTGCAGATACAGACAAGGGAGTAATTGGATAGTTCAGAGTTTAAAGGAGACCACAGAGGAGTGGTGACCTGAACAAGGCCTTCGGTGGTTGACCAGGGAGAGAAAGTCAAGAAGTCCAGTTCCAGGATGAAGAAATAGCAAAAGAGAACGTGAGAGAGAGGTAGGAATTGGTTTATGGTAATTCTGTATTTTATCTTCCAAATTAGAACACTCTTAATGAAAGAGGGCATTGTTAATAATTAAGCTAGACAACAGATATAAACCAAATCTGTCTCAGGCAAATGGAGATGCCCAGTAGCTGAAATGTGTTCCTATCTTTGTGGTGCCTCAAACGTTGATGCTAAATGTCCTCCTAATAGGTCGTCCAATCACAAGAATGTGCATGTCTGTAGCCACTGAATGGTACACTCAGGAATGGGCAAAAAGGGAAATTTCATATTATATATATTTTACCACAGTGAAGGAAAGGTCAATCCAGAACCCTAGAAAATGTGGGGATATTTTTTGGGTAAACATTTACCAAAGTGGCATGAAGATACAAAGGGAAGACCTGGTCAAACAGCACGTGTAAACAGTTCTGATCTGATAGGATTTCTATTTTCTTTTCACAGTTTATGTCCTGCAAAACTAAAGTGTCATTTCCTCTATCTCTTGAACAAATTAAAATTGTTGTTTCTTGTTGATTTCTTGAGATACAATTCATGTGACACACAACTCATCCACTTAAACTCCAGTAGTTTTTAGCATCTTCACAATGTTGTGAAAATATTGTTCAAACCTAATTTTAGAAGGTTTTTCATTACCCCAAAAGTAACTCCATATCCAGCAGCAGTCAATTCCCACTCCTCCCTACAGGCACCCAACCCACCCCAAGGCAATCAGGAATCTATTTCCTGGTTCTAGAGATTTGCCTATTCTGGACATTTCATATAATTATAATTGTAAAACATATGGTCTTTGTTACTGGGTTCTTTCACTTTGCATGTTTTCAGGATTCTCTGTAGTATTGATACGTCATTTTTTCTAATGACACAATATTGCATTGTATGAAGGTACTGATTTTATTTCTTTATTCATGTACCTGATTTATCTATTTATAGACATTGAAGTTGTCTCCACTCTGGGGTTTTTATGAATACTGCTGCTGTGAGCATTCATGTACAAGTTTCCGTGTGAATATTTCTTTTCATTTCTTTCAGGTATATATCTAAGAATGAAATGGCTGCGGGATAAGGTAATTCTATGGTTAGCCTTTGAGGAATTGTCAGACTGTTTTCCAAAATGCACCATTTTAAATTCTGACCATCACTATACGGTATTTCCAAATTCTTCACATCTTTTTCACTTTCTATTATCTGTTTTTCTGACCATAAATACTTAGGTGTGGATGAAACTATATCTCATTTTGGCCTTGATTTGAATTTTCCTTATGGCTAATGACATAAGCATTTTTTCATGTGCCTTAAAATTACACAATTATTTTACTGGCACTCTCTGATTTTAATGTGGATTCAAGATACTCTGTTCTTAAATGCTTTCAGCCTGAAGAAATTCTTTTGGTATTTCTTAGGAAGTAATTCTGCTATTGAAAATCTCTCCATTTTCATTTATATGTGAATGTCATCTTTTGCCTTAATTTTGAAAGGTAGTTTGAGAAATTATAAGGTAGTTTTGCTGAGTATAATGTTTTTGGATAAAAAAAAAAAAACTTTGAATATGTCATTCTACCTCCTTCTGGACTCAATTGTTCTGATGAGAAATCAGCTGTTGACATGATCAGAGTTTCCTTGTGATGACTTGTTTTCCTCTTGCTGCTGTCAAGATTCTCTTTGTCTTTTGACGTTTTTACTTTGATGTGTCTAGTGTGGGTATTTTTGTGTTCATCCTAGGAGGAATTTTCTGACATGCTTGGATGTACAGATTAATGTTTTTCAGCAAATTTAAGATGTTTTCAACTATCATTCCTTTGAATATCATTTCTATCCTTCCTTTCTCTGTTCTTCTGCTGATAGTCCTCTTATTCATTTGTTGGTGAATTATTGGTTAGTAAGAATTTCTGTGAAGACCAATTCATTTTTCTTCATTTTGTTTTTTCCTCTTTTCAAATGGCAAAATCACTATGGTTCAAGCTCACTCCTAGCTGCCAGCTCAAACCTATTTCTGAACTTTGTCATAAATTTAGCTTCAGAATTTTTCACTTGTTATACTTCTTATACCTTTATTTTAATCCTCTATTTGATGAGACATTATCATACAGTACTTCTTTGAGAATAATTTTCCAGAGGTATTTAAATATATTTATATCAGCTGTTTTGACATTTTTGTTTCTAAGTCATCTAGGGCTTCTCAAAATCAATTTCTGTTGCCTTTTGTTTCATCCATGACTATGAGTTATGATTTGCTGTTTATTTGTAAAATTTTGCTAAAAACTAGACATTTATTAAAACATGTAAAAGTCACCCAGATATTGATTTTCCACTCTTCTTTATTCTTCTTTATTTAGTGCCCTGGCTATACTATTTAAATGACTATATATCCAGAAGTCACAGGCTTGAGTCTCCTGAAACAACGAGAGTTTTATCAAATCTATTTGATTGTCTTTTTGCACGATTTCTCTGTTAAACCGTCTATCTCAGTTTGTATCAGAGAAGGCTAGTGGCCTCTGCTAATTGCCAATTGATTGCTTTATTGTTTCATAATTCCCTGGGGACATAAATTGCTCTTAAACTGTAAACTCTGGCTTAACAGTTTAACTTGTTGTTTTTCTGGAGGTACCAGTCTCCTCTAATCCTTTACTGCCACTATTAGGCTGGAACTGTTCCACACTTTGCAGCAAATAAAGTCAGTTCATTTGCGGACAGGTGGCAGTTTGTTCTTACAGTCTGCCTACCTCCCAAAGCAGAACCTCTGCACTTCTCAGGAGCTGTGGAGGGGCACGCCTGCTTCCTAAAGGGGGCAATGAGCTACTTATCCCCAGATCAGACTCTGGCCTTCTTGATTGCCTGATATGGTAGGTAACCTCTACCTTATAAGAAAATTAGATAGCGCTTAAGGCCAATGTTTTCTCACTCTACTACATCTATTGACTATTTGAGCCCTTTACCCTTTTATTAATCGACTTGTTTGTATCTTTGCAGTTGATTAGTAATATCTGCATATATTTTGGATACTTGGCCTTTATCACGTATATGATTTACAAATATTTTCTCCCACTCTGGAGAAATGCATCAGTTTCTTGATGCACAAAACTTTTTATTTTTACTAAAACTAAATTTATTCATTTATTTATTTTGTTGCTTATGCTTTTGGTGTCATATCTTGCCAAATTCAAAGTCAAAAACAAAAACAAAAGCAAAATACAAAACTACAAAGTGCAGTCGAAAGATCTCTAAAAGTCCTTAATGCCATTTTAGGGATTCGTGAAATTTATTTTTATATTATGAAGATATGATTTGGCTTTTTAAATTCTACTTCTTCTTTAAGTTCTACTGGTATACAGGGGAGTTTCCAAAGGCTGCATCACAGTAATACCACTTGTGCATTTGTAATCCCATATTCTGTCTTTCAGTTTCTATTGCCAAGATGTTAAACATGGATAGATACAACTCATACATAGGAAGGATTTTTGGCATTCTTGAGTTTTAAAAATGCAAAGGAGTCCTAAGACCAAAACATTTAGTTTAAAAACTTCATATTTAATTGATGCCACTATAACTGCTATAAAAAGAGGTTGGAACCACTTGGAACCACTGTTTTACCAATTCTATGTATTTGATGCCTTCAAAATTTCCAAATATAAATGTGATCTTGTGGTATTTTTCCTTCTATACCTGGCTTATAATACTCAGCTTAATGTCCTTCAAATTAGAGCATGTGCTTATAACAGTACTAGACTCTTTTTTAAGACTGAACAATATTCCATTGCTTCTGCATGACGATATCCAATTAAAAACACGACTGAAAGGCACTGAGTCTATGCAACATAAAATTGATAATTTTAATGCTTAGAAAAAGAAAAGTCCCTTCACTTTTGATTTTTATATCACTCAAATTTTCCTATGAAAATTATATTACCCATTTTTTCTTAATTTACCTTATATATCTTTAAGTTTACAGCTACAAGTTTAATTGCAGTGACAATATACCCCAGTTGCATGATAGCATTATTTCTTACCTATCATGAAAAGGTTGGGGGTCTTTATTTTAGATATTTTATTTATTCTATTTTATAGGTACATTGAAATTTTTTAAATAGAAATAACTTTAAATATAAATTTAACAAATTCAATACATATCTCAAGGTAATTAAAGTGGTCTGAATTAACAGTCTTCTAAATCCATTTTTTTCCTACTTCATTTATAAAGTTACATTAAATGGGTATGGGATAGTGGAAAGGTCAATTTGTACAATGCGTTTTGTGAGACTCTCACAAAAAGAAAGGAATCTTAGCTACTCTGTGCTTTAATAGAGTCTTTTCTGTTTACTTGGAGCGGTTTCGTTACATTAGTTAAATTTAATCTCTGAGAAAATAGAGTAGAAATCACATCTCAGAGTATCCTACTTGAAATTGGAGGGAACTGGGATATTTAAACATTAGCTACTGATAGTCATTGGTTGAGGGCTATTGGTTCACTAGCATTGCCACAACGGAACACCACAAACTGTGTGGTTTAAACAGCAAAGCTTTGTTTTCTCACACTTCTGGAGGCTCGAAATCCCAGATCCAGGTGTTGGCAGATCTGGTTCCTTCTGAGGCCTCTGTCATTGGCTTGCAGACGGCCACCTCCCCACTGCGTCCTCACCGGGGCTTTCCCTCATGGCCATGCGTCCTGTGTCTCCCAGCGAGTTCACACTTCCTTTGCTTATAAGGACTTCGGTCAGGTTGGACGAAGGCCCACCCTAATGGCTTCATTTTTACTTATCCCCTCATTCAAAGCCAAATACACTTACATCCTGAGGTACTGGAGGGTCAAGTTTTGAATTTTGGAGAAGATGCAATTAAGCACATAGCAGGGGCTATGCTGGGGGTGGGAGGAGAAATTTCTTTGAACAACCTCTGATATGGGCAAAGCAGGTTCCAGCTGCCAGTGCCAATTTATAGCAATTGAAGTCGGGCATACTTGTGAGAGCAAGGGGATTTGGATGGCACAAAAACATTTCCTACCTCCACCGACAAAACTGTACATACACTAAGGTTGGCCTCATCAGTTTATACGTAGTGTGGTCGCTTTCTCAAGAGAGTAGCAGTCAAACCTGAGCACAGTTGAACAGGCACATCTGGCTACAATCTATAAAGGTACTGAGATATAAAACTAAATAAAACATTTGTTTGAAAGGATCACATTCTATTGGGCCATATGATAAGCCATAGTATATTAAGTTTACTCATAGAGGAGTTAGACCAGTGGGACATGATGTCATGGGAGAGAGAGGGGAGTGGATGTATGGGTCTTCAAATAGTGAAGGCTTTCTTGAAGTGGTGACCCCTGAGATGAATCTTGGAAAGTGGACACAAATCTATAAAATTGGTGAAAAGATTAAGACAGAGAAATGGGAAGAAATTTAGGTATAAAGTAAGGCACGCTGGAGGAAGAGAGATAAATATACGCAAAGATAAGGATGGTGTGTTAGTGTACTTCAATGTCAATTACAATAAATTAGCATTTTCAGTAGAAATGCATTTAGGGTAGGCAGAACTAATCTCCATGTCTTAGATGCTAAACTACACACGGAACTTAAGCACAGGTATTTTGTATTCAGCAATGTTCTCAGAGGCTTTCCCCCTTAATTCTTTTTTCCTCATAGAGTTGAAGAATAGCAAAGTGCCAGAAAAGGCAAACTAAGCTTTCTCTGCAATTACAAGTAGGCAGTTAAGGAAAGTTCTCTCTCTCTCTCTTTTTTTCTCTTGTTTTCACTCTTGTGTTCATTCTCTCTCTCTCTCTCTCTCTCTAGAGGACCCAAAGCTGCTGGCAGTTCAGAAAAACCACACAGAAGGATTTTTGATGCCAAGCTGGCTCGATTCCCAGAGTCATGCATATTCCTTTGAAAAGGGGTTTTGACTCCAGGCTAAGAAACCAGACTATGATAGAAGGGAATATTCTCATCAAAGTCTGAGCATTTGCATTTAATGCAGCACTTTACCCAATCCCAAGGTAGCTTTTTTAGTTATTGTAAAATGTAAGACACTATTCCCCTGAGAGAGAAAAAAAAAAGAATCACCAATTTGCCTTCTGAGACTTAAAATGATGTGATTTCACAATTACCACAGGCTTGGTTGGAACTATCTCCCTAGATGAAAAGCCATCCTGTTTACTTATGGTGCAATAATGCATTGGTGTGTTGGTCTACTCTATAAAGGAAAGAAGCAATATAAAAAGAAAATGTCTAGAAGTACGTGGTCTTTAATTATTGGAAGATTTAGTGAGTGGCTAAGTTAAGAGTCAACACTAAACTGTGCCAAAGAGCAACATCTTCATCTGTAATGAAAATTAGAAAATAAAAAAGATATCATAGAGGGATAGGGCATTTTTCCCAGGACAAACATACCTTAGTGATCCTATATTGCATGGCATATATGTGTACTTATACTAAGAGATTAATTGCTGTCTATCTGAAAATCAAGTTTAATTGGGTGTCTTATATTTTACTGAATATACCAAAGCTAGGTCAATCAGATCTAATTGGAAGTACTAGAGCTCAAGCCAGAACTGCCTATGCAAAGCTTATGCTGGGAAGCATTGTACATTATTGATGGAAAAATAGCATATGAACTATATTCAGTGTATTATTCTCTATGAGAAACAGTGGTAACCTGATGTGCTTTTATTTGCATTATAGTTAAATGCCTGGTGTTTAGAATTCCTAAGACCCAGATTTGAGATTTTACTCTTCCCTTGTCAGTTATGCAACTTTGTTCATGTTACTCCCTGAACCTCAGTTTTCTAACTTGTAAAGTGGGGATATTTTTGCCTCTACCAATATGTTAGTGACACGTGTTGACATACGCTTGATGCTGCATGGAAAATTAAATCTGACTTATTTTGTCAAATTGTCATCAGAAAACTCTGGGGGCAGACACTTGTTATAAAGATTGTCAGGCTTCAATTTTGGTGTCTGACTAGTAACAGCTTGAAAGACCTGCCCCTCCTCACATCTGAGCAAGCTGCTAAGAAGGGCTGGGTGCTCCCTCCTTTAAATTAGGAGGGATTTCACACCATGGAAACTTTCACTGCAGCGCCACCACCCACCACCCTCAAAATACCCAAAGCTGATGCTTTGATTTCTCCAGTGATTTGAGAACCAGCCTGAGAAACCTGCCCTGTTCTCCCCAGAAACTCATTTTATGTTCTCTTGAGGCATGTGCGTACGAAGTCTTCAGTCTCATCTAAACTCACTTTTGGATGGAAGGGTCCAACCTATATTTTGGCTACAAAACAATACTATTTTTTCTTTGATGTAAAGATGACAAAAGTAGGGCTTAAATGAGAGAATTAACTTACTCCAAATCACACAAGCTAGCAAATTATAGATCTAACTTTAGACCCCCAGCTTAGGGTGTTATAAAGATGAAATGAGGAAATTCATGGAAAGCATTTAGTACAGCACTCAACACATGTTTAATGTCCCATAGATATAAGCCACATCTGGGCATAACAGGGAGGTTGAATGTGTAGACTTCAAAGTAGGTTATGGACTCATAGTTGTTTTCCCATCTCCACTGAAATCAGAACTTTCCTATATATAAAGATTTACATACATAGCAAACAGCCACCTGATGCTTGTATAACACTTTGCACCTCTCTTTCCAAAGCACTGATATTGCAGTTTCCTTCAGCAAAACAAAATGTTTATTTTCCAGTCTTATGTGTTTCATCCCTGCTTGTTTGTTGGAGCCTGCTGACTGGCTGTCAACATGACAGTCCCCATCCATCACGAGGAGTGGTGTGCCTTCATGGCATCCCCTAGGATCGGCTTTCCAGTTGCCCAAGAGGTGGAGTCTCTGCTGAGCCACTTACAAATCCTGATGTTCTCTGCATCACCATGTAAGGTATAGTTAAATCCACCCTAATCACAGAGTGACATCTCCCTCATACGCCAGGAAATAACTGTGGGAGGTAAGCACAGATCAGCAAGATAGGATGGCTGGAAGAGTCTTGGGTTATGTCTTAGAATAAGAGAATCATGATGACAAATACTTTTGCCTAAAAGTTTCCCTTCAACTCTCTAGTGCAGTGGTTCTCAACCTTCCTAATGCTGTGACATATTTTCATTGTTACAAAGGGGTCGTGACCCACAGGTTGAGAACTGCTCCTCTAGTGGTTGGAGGACATTTGTTCTCTACAAGGAACTCCTAAGGTGTTATTCTTCACAGCAGGGAAACATTACAGACTTAATGGTCAGAACTACCATTACAGCTAAAAATATTTTTTGTTGTAAATAGAATGAATTTCTTCCAGGAGTAAAAGCTGCATTCCCACAGAATTCTGAAATATTAAACTGGTCTTCCTGGGCAGCGTCTATGGCTCAAAAGGGTAGGGTGCCAGCCCCATATGCTGGAGGTGGCAGGTTCAAACCCAGCCCTGGCCAAACATACACACACACATACACACAAAACCAAAACTGGTCTTCCAAACAGCCACTAATATTTCTTATCTCCTCCCTCTCTACTCAGTTTCTTGTACTATTGCTACTAGTAATCATAAATAAGCTTCCCCAAGTCATAGCTAGTTTATATTCCACACACTATTCTAACCTCTGAAACAGGATTCCATCCTCACTACCATGTTAATGGTATGGCTTTATTATTACCTCCTCCCTTTAAAAGTTGTGCCCATGCCATGGAGGTACCTGCTAGCTAGGATTTTAACTCAGCTCTTTATGACTCTAAAGGCTGTTCTCATCACTATGTCTTTGACATCTAATTATCTTTAAATGTAATGTTGTCTGGTGCTGTAGTTTGGATATTTGTCTACTCCAACCCTCATGCTGAAATTTGATTTCCAGGGGCAGCCCCATATGCTGGAGGTGGCGGGTTCAAACCCAGGCCTGGCCAAAAAAAAAAAGAAATTTGATTTCCAACGGTGGAGGTGGACTTAGTGGGAGGGCATTGGGTCATGGGGGTGGAGATTTATGTCCTACATAGGAATGTAAGAGGTTGAGTGAGTTCTCCCTCTGTTAGTTCTCACCAAAAACAGTCTGGCAGCTCCTCCCTCTCTTTCTGGCTTTCCTTCTTACCTTGTGATCTCTGCAAACTCTGGTTCCCCTTCACTGTCTACTGTGAGTAGAAGCCTGAGACCCTCACCAGGTGCCCAATCTTGAAAATTCCGCAAAGCAGAACCATGAGCTAAATAAACTTCTTTTCTTTTATTTTTATTTTTTATTAAATCCTAGCTGTGTACGTTAATGCAATCATGGGGTACAATGTGCTGGGTTTGTATACAATTTGAAATATTTTCATCAAATTGGTTAACATAGCCTTCATGGCATTTTCTTAGTTATTGTGTTAAGATATTTATATTCTACATTTAGTAAGTTTCACATGTACTCTTGTAAGATGCACTGTAGGTGTGGTCTCACCAATTACTCTCCCTCCACCCATCCTCCCCCTCCCTCTCCTATTTCCCCATATTCCTGGGTGATAATTGGGTTATAGCTTTCATATAAAAGCTATAAATTAGTTTCATAGTAGGGCTGAAGTATCCAATGTAAATTTCTTTTCTTTATGAATCACCTAACGTCTGGCATCCCTTTATGACACTTAAACGTACCAAGATGCCTGTCACCTCCTCGGAGTGAAATCTGAGTTCCAAAGAACCGTGGTAATTTGTCTAAGGATACAGGGCAGGATTTCTGGAATTTGAGTTGATCTAGCTCCAGATAAATACAGACTCTTATTGCATTTATAGGTAATTAACAATAAAGTATTAAGTCTTTATCTTCAGTGATGCCTTTTCTAATTCTGGTGCTAAATAAAGGTCCTAACTTTGGACCTTTGCATATCAAACCTGTGCAATACTAACAGTCTGTGAGAAGAGGTGGGATGTACTCAGTATGTGAGTTAAATATGCTTAGATCTGTGGAAATACTATGTATTTTATGTATTTTCTCTATTCTTCTCTCTTCCCTCTAGATTTTCCTAATATCATATTCCCTGCTTTATTTATTCTTTCTGAGACGAGCCAGAACACATTGCACATGTCCCTTTTCACAGTTTTCACATAGGTCTATAGCAATTTGTTCACCTGTGTCTCCTATCTGACTGCAAGCAACCTGAAAGTGAAGAGTGTATCATGTTTATTGACATCTCAGGGTTCTCAGGTATTCACAATGATTTTGCAGATGATGAGGGACTACACATTGATTTATCATTAAATCAGTAGTTTAAGATTCCTTTGCCCTTTCACTAGGGAGGAAGAAAAAGAGGTGACCAGTGAGGCAGGGGCTGAAGAGTCAGAACAGCATGCAATAAGCCATGGTGGAGATCCAGGTGCTCTCTCCCACATCTGGCTTCATAAAGGTGATGTGAAGGACAAGCTAACATTAGTCAGAATATGTAATGCTATTGCTAAATGAGTTATTCAATGACAGATATTTCTTCTGAATATAAGAGCATCATACTGATTGGATGGCCAAGACTGTGGGATACTTGGTAACATCAAATCTTTGATGTTTTCTGGGAAACAAAGAATGTGTTCAGAGAATGCTCTTTCATGCATAGAATACAATCAGTGCTACTCACCAGGTGACCCTTACAGTGTCACAGAAAGATGTGAAGCTTCTGAGGGTGAAAGATTTCATCCGAAATATGCCTTTGATTTACTTAGGCACGAACAGGGAAGGACTCAGAATAGGAATGAAGTGGAAAAAGGACAGTCACAAAAATAAGAATCAACTGTCTTTAATACCTTCGCTGTTGAACACTTGGAAGTATTTTGCTAAGTGGCTTAAATGGAACTTGGTTTAAATGGAATTTTTTTTTTTTTTAAGGAAAAGGATGGCAGGCATTATTGAGCTGAAACATAAAAAGTGTTTTAGATAAGTCCTCAGTGATAGTCTAGGAATAAGTATTATCAACTCTCAGAATCATAACATGGTGTCCATACATATTCAGGGCAAATTTTTCCTCAAATATCAGAATATTACATTGCAAGTTAATATCTGATTTTCTGTCTGTTCTCATGCTCCTCAGAAATTACTCATTCCAAACCATACTATTCCCTCCCCATCACCACTAAGTAACACTGAATATTTAGGGTACTAAAAAATCAAAACTCAGAAGTTGTCAGTACTGAGGCACCTGTTGTGTATATGCCCTAAATGAGTGAGTGGAAGAAAGAAGCCTATGTTGGTAGAATTCATGTGACGGGGAGAAAAGACAAATGTGATATGTGGTACACTGGGCTCTACTCTCCACAGGAGGTGAAATGATTAGAAACTAGAAGGACTACCAAGGGTCTTTGCAAATATGCAAGCGAGACTCTCCAGGCCATTTTCATCTTGGGAAGAAAAAAACATAAAGCAAACCAATAAAACAATGGATGTATAATAAGATTTACAATAAAGGAGTTGGCATCACAAGAAAAAAAAAGTTGCTTTTCTGCATAAAATCTTTATAACCACATGATAATCACTTATGATCTTCACAACCACATGCTACTTTTATAAATGAATCATTTAAGATTTATTTTGAAGGGTGAAGAACGACTATGGACCCACAGACTGAAAAAACTCTAAAGTGTGACAATAGCAAGTTTAGCCAAAGACATGGAGTTACAGGGACTCTGACACTTACAGATGTTAATATACATTTATAAATTATTGTTTTACTCAGTAACTGTGTGAACTTCCGCAGGCAACCTTACATGTCTGAACTTTTTCCTTATTATTAAAAGGAGAGCAATAATACTTTCATAGAGTTATTTTAAGGATTGGCTATAATATACCAAGTATTTACCATGAACATAGGATGAATAAATGGTGATGATGGCGGTGGTGGTGATAATGGTAGTGTTGATGCTTTACATGTCTATGCAAAGGAGAAGGGGGAAAAAGTCTGATTTTCCCCCTTCTCTTTAGAAATGCTGCCATCAACAAAACTCACACTAACCAAAAGAAGCTTGTGTGTCATTCAGGAGCCCTAGATGGATGTAAAGCAGTGGTTCTCAACCTTTTTGGCACCAGAGATTGGTTTCATGGAAGAAAATGTTTCAGTGGGGGGTGGGGGGAGTATGAAGAGAGTACTCAGGCAGTGATGTGAGCAATTGGGAATGGCTGGCAGCTGTAAATACAGGTGAAGTTGCATCTGAGTCACTAGATTGTCCATGCAGTGGGTTCTTAAATTCCATGAGGACAATTTTTCCATGGATTTGGGAGCATGCTCCTAACTGGCCATCCAGGAAATGGGGACTGCAGGCATAAGGGATTGCAATCAACTGAAAGCCATCCTGGGCTCACTCTTGTAATCCTAGCACTCACTCCTAGTAATTCTAATCCTCAGAGGCAGAGGCAGCAGGATCCCTTGAGCTCAGGAGGTAGAGACCAGCCTGAGCAAGATCAAGACCCTGTCTCTACTAAAAGTAGAAACATTAGCCAAGAATTGTGGTGAGTGTCAATAGGCCCAGTTATTCAGGAGGCTGAGGCAGGAAGATTGCTTGAGCCCAGGAGTTTGAGGTTGCTGTGAGTTACAATGTCATGGTACTCTAATCAGGGAAACAGAGTGAGAATCTAGATCAAAAAAAAAAAAAATAGGAAAACCATCCTGGGTCAGTGTGAGAAATACACAAAAGGCACAGGAGATGGACTAGGAAGACACGTATCTTTGGTAATCCAACATGAGGAGAAATCACTTTTACAAATTCAGTACTAAAAATGTGAATTCTGAATGCTCCTGTGTCCATTAAACTTCTGAAAATAACTGAGCTAAGAGTACTTAAAAAGGCATGAGGAATAGACACAGAAGTGTCTACTCTGTTTTATTGTCCTGTTTGCTTTGGATGTGGTAAAAGTATCATGCTAGGAGAGATAAGAAAAGTTTGGAAAAGACTGGAGATGTTTTATCAGATCCATAGGAGAGATTTTGCACAGGCCCAATGGGGGAAAGGTGAGTAAAAATTTTAGAGAGGTAGACTACATGTTAGTATAGGGAATAGAAATAAATAATGAGTTTCTTAGAAGAAAGAGGGTAGGTAAGCACTGGAGGGGAAACAAAAATTTAGAAGGAAAGACCTCCCATGAGGACAATATTGACCTAGTTACTCTAAGATTACTTTTGACCTGGGAACTATGATAGAATGAGCTATTCATTTTACATGGTGTTTGTATTTTCATTGTATTAACACCTCAAATAGATTGTGCAAATGTTGGCAATACACAGTGAAGACAAACAAAATATGTCACCCCAAAATACCGGTCTTTAACATATGTTGAGAAGGCTATTCAGAGGGCCTATAAGCAGAAGTAGTCCTGCAACACTGCCTATTGTAGGGGGGATTCATATCAATGTAGACAATCTGCATCAATTTAACCATACTTTCTCTGAGGGTCTGAAGGAAACACTTACCATTTATTCTCTCAGAGGAGTGCTACCTGTGATTCTCATCTACCTACTAAGACCTTTGCTAGCCAGGTCTTCTCTTTCTCCCCTCCCATAATATGTGGTGCCACCATATTGTCTTACCATGGTGCGACACCATATTCTTTCTATATTACCTCTAGATGGTATAAATCTGTCAACCATCAGGTCATTTCTTTGGGTTCTTATATTTTGTATGACTCCTATGCACATGAGCAAATTTGTATGTCTTTTCTCCTATTAATCTGTCTTTTGCTGGTTGATTTTTCAGAGAATTTTCAAAGTTTTCCAATGGCCCCAATAACAGGGATGGGCAAAATTGAAACTGCTATCATTATAAATTTTTAAATAAGTTATGGATACTTAATCATTTTTTTTTTTGAGACAGAGTCTCACTTTGTTGCATAACATAGCTCACAGCAACCTCAAACTGTTGGGTTCCAGCAATTCTCTTGCCTCAGCCTCTCAAGTAGCTAGGACTACAGGCACTCACCACAGTGCCCAGCTATTTTTAGAGATAAGGTCTCACTCTGGCAAGCTAGTCTGGAACTTGTGATCTCAGGCAATCCACCCACTTTGGCTTCCCAGACTGCTAGGATTATAGGCATGAGCCACTGTGTCCAGACTTCAATCAATTTTCCTAAAAGAAAATTACAAAATCTCATCCCAACCTATATCTTGTGTTTTTCAAAATATTTGTATTATTCTTGCCCTGCCTTGGCCTAGTAAATTGTTGTTGAGTATTATAAGAAGGTCAAGTATACCCTTCATTTATTTTATACATATTATAAGCTTAGTTAATGTTTTTCATCCATGGTAACACAGAGGATCATTACCTATTACATGACACTAATTTTATGTGTTTATGTAAATTTGGGAGCTGGAAAATCACCTTTAGAAATAGAGAATTCTGTATTTTCTGAATTTTTCTGGTTAAAATTTAATAATATTTTTCATTCAACAATTTGTGAATTCCCATAGATGGTAAGAACATAGTTTTTTTTTTTTATTAAATCATAGTTGTGCACATTAATACTATCATGGGGCACAGCGTGTTGTTTCCATATACAATTTGAAATATTCTCATCCAATTGGCCAACATAGCCTTCATGTCATTCAGAGTGGAGAATTAGAATACTCTAATGCTGTCTATCGGATGTATGAGGTGGGCACTTGTGTAGAGATGAGGAATATTTTGTATAAATGATTGACTGGGGCCCATCTCTGATGTGTGATTGGAGCATCTTGCGTGTCGTGTGTACCCCAACCTGGATAGCACACAAATCTACATTTGCACCCACTGTGCCTATTTGACTACGTCAATTATTAGTCTTCTGTGACTCACCATCCGTGGGAAAATAAGGCAGCTCAGAAATGAACTCATTAGCTCTCTTATGCAGATAATAAGAGCTGTGATAACTACAGACTTCAATCTGTAGTTCCCTGTAGAGTAATTCTCATTTTTCTAACCTGTCATCAGATAACATTAATGTTTCAGTGAAAAACAATTTTCTTTCCAAATCATTTTTAAGGTAGGTGAAAGTAAGAATTAGGCCACTTATTTGTCTGATTTTCCTAACCAGAGATAATAAGCTCATAAGGAAAATAAAATTTGGGTAATTATACATATCAAACGTCTAACATGTTCTCTGGAAAGGTAAATTATATGTTGTTAAGCAAACATACAATAGGCAGAATTTCTCAATTACTGTGTAATGGATGTGCTGAGTATAAGGCAAAAGAATCTGAAATAGTAATTACAATATCCTGAGAGTTGACATCCTGGTACCTTTAATTGAACCCCTCAAAATAAGCTTAAAATCCTTTACTATCTCCACCCTCACAAATATTATGTGACAAGTATTTAAAAATCATTTCTATTTCAGACAAATTCTAGTAATCCTTGTGCTGGAATGTTACATTCAACATCTTCAATGAATTACTCAAAATCCTTCAGAAATCACAAAGTTTGATTTATAATCACCAATAAGCTACATATGCTTAATATTGGTAGCATATAAAAGGTATTTTTTAATCATTAAGAGAAATTTCTTCAATGACGGGATGAGATAATTTTGATCCTTACCTAATTTTAAGACGTTTTCCCAAAGGTCAGGTGGTGAGTCACAAACAGAAATATTTTAGGTAATGAAAATTGAATTTTAAGCTTGTGAATGATTGTATATACATACACAATCTGAATTTCTGAAGCCTTTCAGAAAGTGTAAATCAAAACACATTAAGTGTTTAGGCTTAAAAATTCCGCTCAGCTTCAAGTTGGACTTTGTGGTTGATTATCCTTTTCCAAACTGTTCAAAGACATCATCAATCAAATTTGAGAGTCCTGGAATAAGTATTAAACTCAAAACATCAGTAGATTAGAGCCCAGCTATGAGGAGAAATGTATATTTTGATTTATTTCATTGGAGTTGCTTTCTAAAGACGTTACAGATTGCAGTACTGTTCTCTCACATTAGCATGATGACATCATGTGCAGAAGTGGTGCTAATGTCTGCATTTAATGGACAATGTTTGCAATGATAGAGACCAAAATATGAAATTTTCAAATCAATAGTTCTGGTTATTTCTAAGTGTTGCCAGAATTTGCTGGAGACAGAATCTCCTCTCAAGCCAAGGAAAATATATTAGCAAAAACATCCTGAGAATCAAATTATAAATGTATATTATAGATTTTCAATGTTTCACAGTCATGATTTTGTGAATAGTTATTTCCTGTGGCTTTGGCTTATTATGGTTTACTTTTTTTTCAATAAGGCAACTAACTATGAAATGGAAGGCAGTGTGATCATCTTTTTCTTTTTTCCTTTCTGTGCTTTCTACATGGCATTTGATGTTTTGGTACAAATATATCACATATGATAACATTATTAGCTGTCATTTCAAACTGTAGATACCAGCATCAGGTGTAAAAAGTCAGGAACAAGTACTTTGGATGACTGTACATTCACTTAGTTTATAAAGATGACTGGTGCTTTGGAAAGTCTTAATCTGGTCCCTAAAGTTAATAGATCCTTGGCATCTATTAAATTCTATTAAATGATGCTCTCTAAAGGATGCAGGAAATACCATTCATATTAGAGTAAATAAATAATTGTCTAAAATTTAGACTAAGGCTATTAAGCATAATAATAATAAACAACTGACAGTATTTGAACTCTTACCATATGGCATGCTAGATTAAAATGTTTGGCATTTAATTTTCATGATCTGGACAACTTTATGAGGTAGGTGATAGTCTCAAAATTGGACAATAGAAGCTAAGAGAAGCAATATCTCTCTCAAGATAGCATGACTGTGGAGAGTCAAGTGTTAGGATTTGGTTGTAAGGATTTACCTCCAGGAAATGCGGTTGTAACCTCCCTTGTTCAAAAGCCAACTGCGTGTGGTTCTGTGTAGAGGCACACAGTTTGCATAAATGTCACCTGGTGTGTCACTGAGCACATTCTTGTCTTGCCCCAAAGTACAAGGGGCCTATTGGGCAACATGGTGCCCTGGTTGGATGGCTAAAGATACAATGGATGAAAAAAGAGATTAAAAACACTCTTTATTATCTATATTAATAAGGCAATCAAAGACCCTTTTTGTAGTAGAAATGCATGATATTCAAATTATAAATGTATAAAATTCTTCAGAAAGCGTATAAAAATTGTGAAGACTATTTTTCACTTTTCTCTAAGGACCATTTGTTCTCATATTCTAGTATGTTAATTCAGTGGAGTTGTTGGCATCAACAAAGGCAACTGATATTATAGGCTAGTTTTAACACTATCTCATTCATAAGAATATTAAATTATTTTAGGCAAAGTGGCTGTGTCAAATTGAATAGAAATAAAGGGAAAGTGGTAATTAGACCATGTTAAAATATAACCTCCAAGGATATTAAGTATGCAAGAGCTCATCCATGAAAAATTAGACTGCAAGAGGTTACACTATGTATTGGCCTATTTTGTAAGATATCAAATTACCTCTCATGAATAAATATGACTAATAATACTAACTCTATAATTTAATGCTATGATATTAGATATAGTTTTTGACAAAAAAAAATTAGTTCTGTATTTGTTCCTTTCTCATTACCAAATATTAAGTTTACAGTAATTAAGCAAACAATTTCTGTTGGCTTTACCAAACAAATCTTGAGAGATTTTATATTTTAAACTCTATTTATAAAATAGTTTAATAAATGCTGGTTAAATAAACACTGAGATTTAGCCTTTAAATGCAAACAATAACATAAACTATTTTAATTCATTCATATTGCCAAATAGCTTGAAAGGATCAAGCAAGGGTCTTGTGTTTTATCTCTTGGGTATCGTGCTAGGTTCTGAGGTTATGTTTGAACAAGCAAAGATGAAAATATTTGCAAATAATTAGCAATATGAAAAATCTTATGAATTACTATTTTTAACTGTGAGGAAAAAATTTTAATATAATGGCATCCCTCTCTCATTTATGAAAAAAAGATTCACAGGGAAAAGAGCCAAGGTAAAGCAAGATTTTTATGATTAATAAATGGGCAGATTTCATCTGACAGAAAGGTGCTGTCTGTTTGATTCTGAGTATCTGATTGGCTGATCACTGGTTTGCTTCATATTTCTCTTTTTCCAGGTTTTCCTCAACCTATTCCCCATCTTGCTTTTATCCTATGCTCATCTGCCTTGGCATTTCACATACTTGTGATAGTATTTGCAGAACATTTTAATAGCTGAAGAAATCTTAGCTACTAAAGTCACCAACAAAAGACTGTATGTCAAGCACTGCTTGGTCCCTGGGATGATTAGATAAAAATACTGGTACTCTCCCTTTCCTCCACTATATTTAAGCCCACTGGGGAAATACACATAACAGTGAATAATTTGAATGCAGCAAAGCATCAATCCTAGTATTTATAGAAGAAGTAAAGAGAATGAACTGAAATCACTCAGGGTTAGCTCATAAATTTTTCAGACAAAGCCAAGCATTTTAAACTGATAGTAGAAAGTTCCATAGGTATTTGCTAGAAGGTTCCTAGGAATACATGACTCAGCCATTGTATGTGAAAGGAAACAGTGGGAAAAGTGAAAAAGCCACTAGACATCATAAACTGGGAACCTCAAAAAGTATAGTATTAACATTCATGGGTGTGGACTCCACAGTGCAGGGGGTTAATCAACAGGGATATACAGAATTAGATGTCTTTTTCCTATGAAGAATGCTATAAAAAATATCAAGCTTTAGGACATTCATTGTTGTTCAAACTTCAGTGTTTATAATTGCCAAGTGGACACATCTATACAGTGAGGTAATAATTTCCATCAAATCTGTGAGTGGAGGTGCTCACTCTTTGAACAGAGGAAGGGTAGGATGGGTTTTATGCCTCATAGGGCCAGTATCACAAATATTCAGTAGGTTTGGGAGAAAAGCTATACATATTTATTAGGGGAGCCAAGGGCATGCACAATGAGTAAACATGTGTGAAACGTATCTCTCATGTGCACTCAGGGCAGTGTTTTGGCATTAAAATGAAGTAGAATTTCATTCTTTACATCCAAAGGTGAACTGTAGGGCACAAAGACAGTTTTTCACAGCCTCTATAAGCTAACTAAAACTGGCTTACGGTCTATCATAGCTTATCAGAAAAGCATGTTTGTAAGGCTGGTTCAATCATGGTGGTAGTGATCTGAATCAGCCTGATAACTCCTGTTAGGGAGTTTAGCAAAGGTGTGGTTTGTCCCACTGTAGTAATTTTGAAACTTCCCTGGCAATTGGCCCTAAGCTGTCAACCTATATTTTGAAAAATGGTATCTGTTTTGGTCTCTCAGATGACAGAGTCATCCCTTGGTATCTATGGGAGGAAATACTGAGGATATCAAATCCATAGATGCTCAAGTCCCTTATAGAAAATGGCCTAGTATTTTCATATAACCTGTACATATATTTCTGCATACTTCAAATCACCTCTAGATTAAGTTGGGGCTCAGAAACCAATACCCATAAATATGGCATTTTGACATGCTAGACTGATTGACGGAGACTTAGGGTCTACACGGTCCTTGCACCCCACCATGGACTCTCCATAGAAAGTTGAAGTTTCTAAGATTCAGACTCACCAATATTATTCTTTTCTTCCCCTCCCTGTAAGTCTATGAACATGACCACAGCTGAATAGCCTCTTTTAACAAAATACTGTCTCCTCTCTCAAACTCATCCAAATTCCAAAAAGGACTATTCCACCCTTATTCATCCTCCCTAAAACTCTTTTATTGCCCATCAACAGACCTCCTCCCATAATCTAACAGAAAGACTATGTGAGCTTGTAAACCCCATTGGGGAACCGAGTTTTCCTTTTGAAGGCTCCCATATATACACATTAAAAGAAATGTGTATATCTTATTCTTCAATTAATCAATATGCTTCATGTCAGTGATTTTTCACTGAACCTCTATAAGGCCAAGGACCGTCATTCCCACGATTACTTATACCATATCTGCTATAATACTGTAAATTCTATGTAAATAGGTGTTATACTATTTTTAGGGAATAATAACAAGAATAAAGTTTGTACATGTTCACTAAAGACATGGACATCCATTTTTAAAAAATATTTTTGATCCAATTTTGGTTGAATCCACCAATATGGAACTCATGGATACTGAGGACTGATGACATATGCTTTAGGTTTTATCCACAGCTCCTAAACCTCACGTATCTCCTAAGGAACTAGGGTGGTAGGAGTTCCCTGTATTAAAGTTATTCAGCCTTTTGCCCTAGGTTCTGTAATAGCACTAGAGAAATAAGGTGAGAGAACATGTCATTCATCATTTTTAACAAGTCCCTTTTGACTGCACCTGAATTTATGTTAATGAGGTGGTGGTGGTGGGGAATTCCTTAGATATCCACAGGATGGGGTATGGTGCCAAGAGAATCAACCTCATGACTACAAGATTGGAGATTTTGACACCACCCCCCTAATCTGCCATGTCCAAGGAGGAAAGAGGGGCTGAAGGTTGAGTTGATCACCAATGTCCAATGATTTAATCAATCATGCCAAAATAAAGAAGGCTTCATAAAACCCCAAAGAACTTGGTTTAGTGAGCTTCCAAGTGGGTGAGCAAGAAGACATTCATGTTCCAGGTATGTGATGCACCCCAAATACTTAGTGTAACCAGCTCTATGAGAAAATTTCAATGACCACAATTTTTTTTATAATCCTTTCCCTTAACTAGCTACTTGATCTTTGTTTCCCAAAGATGGTGTATTTTCTGCAAGACAAAGGGACTGAAATTCTGAAGTCCCTGTTTATATCTTTCTGACACTAAAATCCATCATCCTGCACAATCTGTACTCAATGCACATAGCCCCTTGCTAGTTACATCATTACCTGCTCCAAAGCACATGGTCCCTCCTCTAAAAGCCCATGACCTCCATTAGTTCAGAAGACATTTTTGAGGCAGCTTCTCTTATTCTCTTGGCAAGGCATCTATCATATTAAAATTGATTTCTTCTTTAGCAATCCTTGTTGTCTTAATATTTGGATTTTTGTGCAAGGAGTAATTTGGCCTAGGCTGAAACCCCTTTGTAGATTCAACAACATTTATGGGAGGTCATCCAGGATGGTATTGCTTGTAGTTCACTGGATGTGGAATGAGAAGAGACCACAAATTTCCATTAGCAGCTGCCTATGTTTGCCCAAGGGTGGTTTTGTATTCTCCTGTCAGCTCCACTGTCACTGGCCTCCAACACATTGGGATTGCCACCAAAGAAAAACTTTCTGGATTTTGAAATTTGGTCTCAAATAGGTACGTAGTATTTGAAGGCACCACACAATGAGGATAACCACCTTAATTTGTGAAATTCTGAAGAAATTCCCATTTGTTTGGACTGTTTAAGTCCCCAACCATTTGTGAGAGAGGGAACTAACCTAACTGTTTCGATTTGGTGCTCCTAGGTCTTATGAGGTGAAACAAACATCTACTTGCTTAGAACCTCTTGAATTTCTCTTTTAGTGTTTACCTGTTATTGGTGTGACATATAAATGTGGAGTTTGTTAAGCTCTGTCTCTGTTTTTTATTTTTCTACTTTAAATTTGCTGTTGATAATAATATAAGTTCAATTCAAGGTTTGGGAAGTTGAAAGACACCTCTGATGGTAATTCCTCTTGTGGCAGGTTCCAAAGTTTGAAGGTGTTTCTAGAAAACCTCCTGCTAAAGGTTAGGGAGATTCTCTAGTTTCTGTCCAAAGATATCAGAGATTGAAAGAGAACTTTGTCCATAGAGGCAAACTTGCCAAGAAAAGGGGATGTCCATTGTTGGAAAGGGAGAAAATTAGGAAACAGAAGATATGTAGTTTTGGGTGGACATCAGGGGATCTCATGGGTAGACTTCTGAGATAAAAGCTATTACAAATTTCTGTGCATCCAAATATGTTTTGGGTATGGCCATGTACATTTTATGTTATGTCTGCATGGTACTAAACTAGCTTGTAAATGATAGGAACTGTCATAAATTAAATAAAATACTGTACAAGTTCATGTGAAATTAGTAATCTTATATAAGTGCTTTTTTTATTTTAAGAGACAAAATCACACTTCATTGCCCTTAGTAGAGTGCTTTGGCATCACAGCCCACAGCAACCTCTAACTTCAGGGCTTAGGCAATTCTCTTGCCTAAGCCTCCCAAGTAGCTGGCACTACAGACGCCCACCACAACACCTGGCTATTTTTTGTTGCAGTTTGGCTGGGGCTGGGTTCAAACCCTCCACCCTTGGTATATGGGGCCGGTGCCCTACCCACTGAGCCACAGGTGCCATTCTGGTATATAAGCACTTTTAAAAATATTAATGATAAATAACTTGATATTGATTCTTCTGCAAAAATGTTATGAGTTTGCATCATTACCTGACAAGGTTTATTTGGTCTATAGTCAGGTGAAGTCATGTCAATTAGTATTTTGGGAAGGTAACTAGTTAGCATTTTTAAAGAAGACATGTCCTAAAACTTCTATGTATTTACAGAACTTAAACATGGGACATTAATAAGAATAGCTAAAATACTAATGTTTGTTATTTTGGTGTTTTTTTTTAAGTTTAAAAGTAATACCTGAAACTATATTTGGTGGTTGTTTCTTAGTGGGTATTTCAAAATTATTTTTCTTCTCTTTTCTCCTAATTTTATGCAATATGTTTAGATATTAAATTTGTTCAGATATTAAATGGCTTTGTGAGGGCACAATCAACCAAATTGGTCGCATTTCTAATATTCACAGGCTATTAAAATGGTTAAGTAAATAGTTAAATTAGGCAAATATAAATGAGATAAATGTAATAAAATTTCAAGAGATTTTCTATCATCTGTTTCTTTTGAAACTTCTCAGATATATAACTCTGAAGTTCAACTTTTGCTGTATCTTACTACTGTTGTTGTGAGCTCCTGTTCCCCCCCAGTTCCTCCTGCCCTTTCCTGTTCTCCTGCCCTCTCCCGTTCCCCCAGTCCTCTGCCCTATGGGCCTTCCCAGCCCATTCCCGTGCTCTCCAGAACTCAAAGGGCATGGTAAGTCCCAAGTTTCATAAAACCCCCAAGTTCTCAGTAGATGAACAATGGTGGAAAACTCACCAAGGCTTGATTCATTACTGTTGTATAACCATAACCATTGTGATTTAAGATGTATCCATCGATCAATTATTGTTATATAATCATAACCATTGTGATATGAGATGTATCCATTGACAACCAAGCTATAACACTGCCAATGGCAACGTTCCTTGTCTCCCCTCACTCACTTAAGCTACACAGAGAAAAAAAAGGTATAAAAGACAAAAAAGCCCTGCATTTTGAGGCCCCTTGTCTTAGAACAACGGCCCCCTGTACAGGTGTGAATAAATCACCAATTAATAGCATCTGAGTGGGTCTGAGTTTATTTTTTCATAACCCCAAGGTTATTTCACTTCTAGCTTTTCCTCCCATGGAGAAGGCCTGAGGTGACAACTCCATCCTTCAACCTTTTTCATTGGCTCCTGTAACTTTTTTCCCCTTCTGGTTTTAAGTCTGCTGTCAAAGTCTGATGCCAAAATATTTAACTTAAAGGCTTGAAAAGAAATGTTTTTTCTTAGCTTCTTGATGTGTCTGAATTGTTCAACATGATCAAAAAATCTTCCTCTGCTGTTACTAAGAGTTGAGTAACAACCCTTCTCAAAATATTCATTTTCTAGTTTCTTGTTTCTTTTGTAATATAGTGGTTGCTCCCAACCCTGGATACAGTCTTCCTATGTCTGATTAATTTGGGTACCCTTTTCATTAGGTTTGATTTCCAAGCTGCCTCATGGGTTTCCCATTAAAAAAGAAATCACTTAAAAAAGGGTTTTATTTTTCTTTTGGTACCTGGCCTAAGAAAGAAAGATTTTATGTTTTATGAAGGTAATTCCTATGTCACTATTATTAGGTTTTTGATTACTTGGGATAACTGAGATTTGAAAAGTGAATGTCTGTTTTCAAAGTGTTCTGATTGTCACTCTTGGTTAAGTGAATTTCTATTATTTTACAATAATGTGTGATTCTGTTTTTGATCAAGTGTTTTGAGTTTTAATATTTTTGACAAACATTTGAAAAATCTAGTTAATTTGAATGTTTAGCTACCTATAAGCTTCCACTGTAGTCATTGCTGGAACTAGGAAAGATTTATACCTTTTGTTTAGAATGTTTGTTCATACTGATATGAGTCTCTTAAATCCTTAGCTCAAAAGATTTTAACAAATGTTTATGTTTTGGACAGTAAATTCTACAAGTCTGACAGTTGCTGAATGATTATAGATAAGTTAATTTTATAATCTTGGTTTTGGTGTTTCGTTTTTATTCTCTTATGTTGCTTAAAAGCCTGTTTACCTTCAATTTCATCTAGCCTACAACAAAAATTATAAATCTTTTGATTTCAAATCCCTTGGCCACAGGATCCCACTAAGAGGATGGAACAAATGCAGGTAGCCATATTATTTCAGCAAGGATAGGTCAAAAAATGTTTGGCTATCGATGGTGCCTCTGGAAAATCTTGAACAAAAGAGGAGAAATGTAAACTAAAATTTCTAGGTACCTCTCTCCCCAAACTAAATGGACCCTTTCTTGGCCAAGAGGAAGAGAGAAACTTAAAACTGAGTTCCTGGCCATGAAGGGAGGGAGGTGAGGTATGTCTTGTTATATCTTCATTCAAGTCTGGAACTCAGGAATACCAGTTTGTTCACGATCTCTGAGCAATCAACCAAATAATGAGAATATTCTTCCTATGGTACCTAATCCTTTCACCCTCTTCACTACTTTATGTGGGAAGTTTGTCTGATTTTCAGAAGTTAATTTAAAAGATGCTTTCTTTTTCATTCCTCTTTCTCCTAAATTCCCCATACTATTTGCTTTCGAGTGTGAAGATTGAAAGGCTAAAGCCAAATGCCAGTACTGCTGGACTGTCCTTATTCAGGGGTTAAAGAAACTTCCTAACAATCTTCAAAAATATTCTGGCCAGAGATTTGAGGGAAATAGTTTTAGGTAAGGAAATTATTTTACAGCATTTAGACAATAGCTTGATAGCCAGCAAGATTAAAGTCAAATCAAAGCAACACACCATAATTGTATTAAATTTACTGGCTGGCAAAGGATATAAAGCATCTTAGGCAAAGCTCAGATCCTAAATTCCACTGTCAAATACTTGGGGTTTAAATTGTCTCTTGAAACTTGGAATCTTCTTCCAGATGGAGAGAAGCTGTGAATTGTGTCACAGTCCATACCACCCACAAACAGTTGTGAGGATTCTTGAGCATGGCCAGGTTTTGCCAGATTTAGATCCCTAATTTCAGGCAGGCAGGAGCAAAACCTCTCTATGAATCCTCAAAAAGGGAAAGAAATAAAACTACTTACTTGAACTAGGGAATGCTGCAAGATTTTCTTGACTATAAGAAAAAATAACCCCTCCACACACATCCTATCAAACTTATATAGGCCTTTTAATTTGTTCATTAAAGAAAGGCACTGAACTGTCCCCAGGATGATATCTTTCAGTGTTTTTCCTGTGCAGCTACTGCTCTTAGACAAGTGGGCCATCCTGTTGCTACTGTATCCAATTGCTTAGAGAAATTAAGCAATTTCTTAAAGGCTTAATTTAAGAAGGTTGCTTATGATACCCCAGTTTGCTTCAGTATCATGAGTCCAGTTTCAAGCACTGAGATTAAAGAAACAAGAAAAAAATCTTCCAACAACAAAAAAAAATGCCCTGGTCTGGATGGCTTCACACCAGAATTCTATCTTCAAGGAAGAGCTTATTCCCGTACTGCAGAAATTATTCCAAAAAATTGAAGAGGAAAAAATCTTCCCCCAGCATGTTCTATAAGCAAACATCACCCTACCTGAAAGCACAATTAGGCTCTTCCTTTAAAAGTTTGTGATCCTCATTGATTGGAGAAACAAATTTAAGGCAGATTCTCCCATTCTCCCGAGAAGACATCTGTCATATTGAAATTTCCTTTCTTCCTTGGCAATCTCATCTCAGTAATTGGATCTTCGTGGGATGAATAGCCCGCCTGAGATTAAACTCCTCGTCGTTTTGACAACACCAGGACTCTGACCCTTCTAGAACTGGCGCCATTCGCCTCTTCTTCTGGATGTTCAATTGCATCCTTTAAAATAGCCTTTGTAACACATGAGTACATGTAAGTAAATTGTTTCTCTGAGTTTTGTGAGCCACATTAGTAAATTAATTGAATTCAAGGAACGTTTGTGGGAACCCCCATTTATAGCTAGTTGAT
>NW_003852453.1:11954438-11967584 GCF_000181295.1 Otolemur garnettii
CCTCTAGTTCCGTATTTATGCAACTCTTTGTATCTGGGAGAGTGTCCCAGCCTACCACACTCCCAATCCAGTGCTTAATTCACAGACCTCATGAAATGTTTTTACAGGTTTCCAGAATTGCTATTTTCCTCCTCTGAACACCCTCTGTGTGTTGTATATGTCTCTTTTAGGTATTTCTTGCATTCTTATGGTTTTATATTTCAGAAAAAAGGACACGAGCCACAGCACTCAGCCAATACATAGATTTTTAGATTCCTTTCTAAAGAGCTATCAAATCTATACACTTATTTTTGCCTCAATGACAGTTGCCATCTTATTACAAACCACCATCATTTGTTATCTAAACTGATGTAATATCCTCCTTACTGGTTTTATCATGACCCTCTGAGCAATCTTTAATCTTTTCACGTCACCCTACCAACCTAATTAATCCACAACAGAATAAACACTTCCCATTCCTAGGAGTGGAGGAAACAAAACAAAACAAAACAACAAAACAAAAAATAACAAAAAACTTTCTTAACAAAACCCGCAGGATCACTACAAGTTTGGTTCTACCTTCAAACCTAACCTTGTGTCAGTTTGTCTTTTATCCTTTATATTGTTGCTACTATGGCCTTTATTATTTTATTGCATTTTATTTATCTATTTTTATTGATACATATTAGTTGCACGTATTTTCAGAATGCAGCAGTTGGTTTTAGATTTACAGTCATCCACATACTCAGGACCTGAAATTAGTTTATCTGAGTGTGAATCCTTTCACTTACCAGGTGTGGGGGGTTTCTCCTTTTGGGTAATTCCTTAACTTCTTTTTTGCTTTAATTTTATTATCATAAAGTGAGGGTTAATGATAGTAACTATCCCATAAGGCTGCTATGATAGCTAAATTAAATCATATAGAAAAATGTTTAATGCCAAAGTCATAACACTTGAGTGCTATACCTTTTAAATTTATTTTAAGATTAACTACAGCAGACATCTGTCTGGAGCTGATTACTATGTATCTATCACAAGCACCAAGAATAAAACACTGACATTGAGTCTTGCTATGTGTTTATCAAATAAGTGAACAAATGATTGGATTTAAGTTTTGCAACAAACCAGGTGAAGTTGTTCTAGTCACTTTGTCAAGTAAATGCCTCCTATTTTTTGGAGACAGCATATAGGTTATTACCTCTTTGAAATCCTTCTGAACTCTTAGGAGTGTTGGAGAACTAATGTGATGGCTTATGTAAAATTCTGTAATCAACTCTCTAACACTTCATATGTTTAATATTTTTATAGATATATCATTTGAAGAGCATTAGGGCTTAAAGAAGAATTTGAGGTCTCTTCTTTCTGAGAATTTGAAGGAGACATCTGTTTATTTATTCATTAATCCCATGAAGTAGTGAGGGGACAATGGTGTTCACTTTACTAGAGAGGAAAAAACTGAAAACTTAATAAATGCGATGCAGATAAGCTAGGAATAAAGCGATTAACATAAAGAGCAACAAGAAAGGATCTCCTTTGCGTCAGCAATGACTTTACTGAGGCAGTGTTATTTAGCAAAGACTTACTGACAGGAAAAAAGGAGCCAGAAAGAGAAGTAAACGTGGGTTTGTGGTCCTAGAGCACAGCACAGAGAGTGGCCTGCTGAAGACACTTGATGTTTACCATCAGAATGAAAGAAGTGAGATATGGTGAGGGTGGGACTAAGGAATATCAAAAAGAAAGCAGAGAAGCATCTTTAGCATCATTTTAACTTTTCCCAATTTCCAACAATCTAAAATGTAGCTATTGTTTAGTACCTAACTTGAATTTGTCTCTTTCCATCATCTCTTATCTAAACTTACCATTCTCTTCTTGAACATATACAGACCCCAGTAACTTAGCTACTCTGGAACAAAGAAACTCAGTGTAAACCAAGAATGTGCTTGTTATCCTTAACCTCTTAGCTCTGTGATCTCCTGAAAATGTGTTTCAACTGTTGAGCATGTTGGTCTCATTTTAAGGCTTTCTCTGTTTAGTAAATTTACAAGCTAAAATGAATTAAATAGACCAAGGCTCTGTCATCTCTCTGCACAGCTCTCAGATGTCACATTTCCCCTTTACCATGCTCTGTCAATTTGAGGATTAATACAGAAAAGTTTTCTAATGATCCTACTCAGTGCCCCTGTTTTGGTGTCAAGCAATACACCAACTGTTGAATGTTAAAAATTACTGTTTCATTTATTGAAATCATTATTTTAAATTTCTTATCCACAGTTGCAGAGTCCTCAAGATTTCCAGATTTATTTTTCTTTTCTCTTCCAAAGGCTAGTGGTGCTAGTTTAAATCCTGGCTTTCTTCTTTGTGCAACCAAACAAAGAGGGAAACTATAAGATGATAATTTTTTTAATAATGAAGGTTAAATTTTATATAAATACTATAATGATGTGAATTCATTGAAAATTTATCTACAGATTCAAACTAATTGTAACCAGAATTTTCTTTGAAGGTATCAACAAGCTTTACCCAAAATTCCATTCAGGAAGTCAAAGGAATTTGAAAAGACAAAATACTCTTGAAAAGAATATTGAAGCAGGTAAGGTCAACTAATTTCAAGACCTAGTATGAAGTTATGGAAATCAAGACGCTATAATGTTAGTCACACAATAAGCAATAAAGGTCTATGGAACAGAATAGAGAATCCAGAAATTAACATGCACAAATATAGTTGATTAAATTTCAATTACATAAAGATAGTCTTACCATGCAAAAGAGCACATATTGCATGAATTTAGTTTCAGACAGGCAAATTTAATCTATAATGGGAGAAAGAATCAAGCTCATGGTTCTGTGGTCATAGGATTGATGAATGACTTGCCAGGAACACGAAGAACATTCCTGGGTAAGATTAAAGTCCTATTTTATGATGATAAGAGTTTTGGTTACACAGGTAGATGCATGTAAAAATTCACTGAATGTACAATGAGAACTGTAAATTACATCGTATTTAACTTGTACAATAAGTAAAAATTAGTGTAAACAAAAAAGCAATACATTTTAAACAACTGCCAAAATTGTCAAAGATAGGAGTTTGCAAGAACAAAATATTACTAAACACACAGGCAAAATTCACAATGATTTCTTGGAGTAGAAACCTCCCTATTTGGGAGACATTATTTATGTCTCTATAGATTTTTTTTTTCCAGTTAGAAATTTCATACAGAGAATGGGATGTGGAGAACTTGAAGCTGCTCTATAGAATATCAACAAAAAGATTAAAGGCATAGGAAATAGTGCCAGTGAAGAAAGATAAAAGGAGCTTGGGTAATTTTGTGTAATTTTCAGAAGAGAAGTTGAGAGATTGCTTAACAGGCATCTTCCACATTTATAAAGGAAATGGTATTGTGTTCACGGAGACCCATGGAACTTTTAGGGAATTTTGAGTTTGTCTAATCTAGCCTCCTTTATTACAGGTGACAACACTGATGCCCAAGGAGATGTGATGTGATGAAAATCTCACAGCCTATTACTGATTGAGTTTGGGTACAGGCTTCAGCCTGAATGGAGCTCCAGATATCAATCTAAAAGTGGGTACCATGCCGACACAGTGAGAACTCAGGAAGGAAGTTTAAAAAAAATCTTACCATCAATGAATCCTCAACAACAACAACAAAATATTTTATGGGAAACATGCTATTTATTTAAAAAATTTTGTTCTTACAATGCTTCATTCTCATACCTGTATTTCCAAAGTCCTCCATCCACTCCTAACTGTCCTTGAATAGAGAATTCAAAGTTCCCATAAACTTAGCTTCAGTTCTAGGGTAAAAGCACTGATTGGAATAAATGGGTTAACCGTATCCTACTTGCCACAGTTTTTTGTCCATTTAATCTAGATTTAAGCCAACATGGCTTCCCCTGGACATCTTGGCTGATTTTTAATGGTCGTTCAATTATCAGGAAAATCAACATTTTGCCTCCCACTCTCCAACACAGTGATTTCTTTTTAAAGAAATCTAAAGAATACTTTTTAAAGAAACACTAAAGAATACAAAAATGAAGTTTAGGGCATCTACAGCTATTCTTCAGTCATGATGTTACCTGCTCTTGAGCATTATGCTAAAAAAAAAAAAAAAAAAAAGAAGCAAATTGAACCAAGAAAATGACACTAAAATAAATAAATAAAGATAAAGAAATCACAACCTTGACCACATTACTGCTAATCTCATTCAAGATATTTAAATTAAATAATCCACTCTATTTTCTGAAATTTTAAACTATTGTTCATTTTTTTATATCTGCAAGCAAAGACATTCAAAGTAATATCAACCAGAAAAAACATTATTTTATTGATCTGATTAAGAGTTATTTACTTTTAACAACTTAATTAGTAAAGTAGATAATATTTATTGTACAATGTTAAGCATGTTGCATACATTATCCTGTTTAAACCATCCAGCTTAAACAGCTCCCTGAGGTAAACAATACTGTTACCTTAATTTTACAAATAAGAACTATGGCAGGAAAAAAAAATGATTAATATGGATTGTGCTTAGGCTCACACAGCCAAATGTGGCAGCACTGGAATTTTGCCCAAATTAGTTTGATCTTAGGACCATGACTGAGCACCTCTTCTTAATGCTTTCATTGACAGGAGGCGTGAAGGGTACAAAGCAGTTATTGACTTCAGGATATTCAGAAGGCGCAGAAGATAGGGTAAAATCCTTAAAGTTCCACCTAAGTCTTGGATTCTACAAGTTTCTGGGGCCTCTTCATTTTATACAAGGAGAAGAAGAGAGGCAGGAGGAAGAGGCAAACAAAACAAAACTCTGTTTTTTCTTTCATGCTAAGGAGATTTCTATCTCTTTTAGTGAAAAGTAAGTGAGTCTGCCAGCGTTTAAAAGCACTGAGGATGTGGTGGAGGCATATGTGGCTGCTTATGCTCATGCTGTTCCTCATGTCAGTCTGCCCCGTGGTGTTCATTTCCAACCTTATTTCCTGGCATCTCTCTAGCAAGGGATGCACCCTTTTATTGAGAAGCATGGAAAGCTTCCACTCCAAACACAGCCATTTGGAGAACAACATGCCTGCTCTGCCCATAATGTCTTGCCAACGGAAGGGACTATGAAATCCAAAAATGTGGTACTCAAGGAGGTTCTTCCTGCTAGCTAATTCACTGCAGGAGAGGGCTGGTAAATCAGCTTACCTTGCTTTGGAAATTTCAATCATTTGAGAGTTTTTGTTCTGATTTGTGTATGGTTTTGATTTTTTTTTTCATTTTTAAAATTTATTTCAGATTAATGAGAGAACAAATGATTAGGTTACATTGTTTTCATTTTTCAGGTAAGTTTAAATTATAGTTGAGCCCTTCATCCAGGGTGTGTGTACACCCTTACATTGTGCCCATTAGGTGAGAGCTTACCATTCCCCCTCCCATCTCCCTCTCACCTTCTCTTCCTTGCCCCTCCCCTTTCACTTGAATTTAATTGTGTTTTTCTCTCTGGTGGGCATGTACTTGTTTAGCTATTGATTTCATACTAGTATTGAGTACATTGGATACTCAATTGGAATCCATTCTTGTGATACTTTGCTAAAAAGAATGTTTTTCAACTCTATTCAGATTAATACAAAAGATGTAAAGTATCCATCTTTTTTAATGGCTGAATAGTGAATATGACTTTTTATACTTTTAAGGCAAAGAGAAGACTTCAATGTCAACCACATGTATTTCAGGAGTTTAATAATCACAAACAAAAAATAGTTGCTAAAAAGAACTACCAACCACTATTTTAATGGAAAAATATTTATAATTTAATTAAAATAAGGTGGAATTAACATTACAATATTGCATTTTAATCTCCAACATCCCTTAATGTACTTAATAAGGATCATGTTCTCTTTTTTAAATTTCTTTTCTTTTTCTTCCAACAAACTCCTGAAAGTGTCAATTTATTCTGTGTACTTATTTTGTAACTGGTTACTTAAATGAACTTGCCTATTTAAATAGATCTTTTTCCATGCAATATCGCATCTCATCTGTAGGGAATAATGATTTTGTCCCTTCTTTTCCAAATTCTATTCTTTTTAGTTTATTTTGGTATGTTTTTGCTTTGCTAAGTATACTGGCTGTAACTTCAAGAACAATGTTTAATAACAGTATCATTACATTTCAACATCGCTCCTGATTTTAACCCAGCTGCCTTAACCACCATACTACAAAGGAAATATTGGTTGTTGTTTTGAAACAGTCTTTTTTTTATTATTAAGAAACCATTTCTCTGTGACTATTTCACTAAGGTTATTATTTTAATGAAGATGCAACTTGATTTTTATAAGTTTTAGTATTTTTTTTCTTTTTAAACAGTAATAAGACAATTGTTCAGCTATCTGTTTGGTAAGGCCCTAGAATTGAGTGAGGGCATGAAACGCTAAAGTATAAAATACTATATCCTGCTATTTTTTAATATCTGAGAATTCTTTGTTTTGTTGCATAAACCATAAGGCCTCTTGATGCATTTTCAAAATTCATCCTGGAGTGTAGTTTCATATTTTTTCAATATTACATTATTATCATAATATGATTTTTATTCTCTCTGTCTTCAAAGATAATTTTAAAGGGACACTGTCAGAGCCTGCATCAAAACCTGATGGGCACATGACATTTCAGGCCACTGGCCTGATGTTTTCTCAGCCCTTCATAGCTTTCACAATGCTTAATGTCTTTTAGTAGAAGAACATCTGTATTTTAGAGCTTAGGTTTCTTGCCTGCTGATATCTACTTATTTTACTAAATGTCCACAATTCTTTTTAGACTCACGTGTTTAGGCTCATGTATTTAAGTGAAGAAACTGTGCAGGTGGCTTTGAGCTTCTAGTCTAGTCTCTATCTCTCTCCTTTTTTCTGAAAGACAAACAATAAGTTGCAGATATATAGGCCACCCAACCATCACCTTGAGAAATTTATTCATTCAGTGAATCTTTTAGGGTAATATCTGAGTGCCAGGTATTCTACTAGGCATCAAGGATACAAAACACAGCAACAAGGACATAGTCATTGCCCTAACACAGACCAAATGTTAAACAAATCAACTAGTAAATAAATACATTTCTCTGCTATAGTCAACAATCGCTAATGCTGGTCAAGTACTTTAAAAGGAAAGAACTGTGCTCAGACTGTGAAAAGACAGTGACAGACGTCCATCAGTCAGGTCCTGGTAGGCAACAATGGCACCCTTCTCTTGCTCCCAAGTATTTTATTTTCTTTGAAGCTACTATGAAGAGAATTATGTCCTTGATTTGTTTCTCAACTTGGCTGTTATTGGCATATACAAAGGCTACTAATTTGTGGACAATTTTATATCCTGAGACATTATTGTATTTCCTGATCACTTCAAGTTTTGTGGTTGAGGGGTTTCTAAGCACAAGATCATATCATCAGCACAGAGGGAGAGTTTGACTTCCTTTGCCCCCATTTGGATGCCCTTTATATACTTCTTTTGTGTTATTGCATCGCCTAGAACTTCCAGAACTATGTGGAATAATAGTGGCAATAGTGGACAGCCTTGTCTGTTTATAGTTCTAAGTGGAACAGCTTTCGGTTTTACACCATTCAGTATGATGTTAGCTGTGAGTTTGTCATACATGGCTTCGATCAGTTTAAGAAATATGCCACCTATGCCTATACCCCTCAGTGTTCTAATGAGAAAAGGATGTTAAATTTTATCATATGCTTTTCTGCATCTATTGAGAAGAACATATGGTCTTTGTTTTTGCTTCTATTGACATGGTATATTACATTTATGGATTTGTGTATGTTAAACCAACCTTTCATCCCTTGGATGAAACCTACTTGACCACAATGTATAATTTTTTTAATGAGTAGCTGCACTATATTAGCTAAGATTCTGTTGAGTATTTTTACATTGATATTCCTTAGAGAAATTGGCCTGTACTTCTCCTTTTTGTTAGGTTCTTTCCTGGTTTGGATTCAAGGTGATATTTGATTCATAGAATGTGTTTCTATGTTGATTGTTAGAACATAGAAGGTTCCTTCCTTTTTAATATTTTGGAAATAGGTTCTGCAATAGGTTTTGGCTAGAACTTCCAGAACTATGTGGAATAATAGTAGTGGTAATGGACATCCTTGTCTGGTTCCAGTTCTAAATGGAAAAGCTTTCCGTACTACTGAAACTAATAAGTAGTAGTTAAGTAGTAGTAGTAAGTAGTAAGCTTTTTCATGTTGGTCAAGGGAACAATACACCAAAAAGCCATTTCAATTCTAAATATTTATGCTTATTACTTACTAAGTAGTAAGTAGTAAGCTTTCAGAGGAAAATCCATCCATTATTTTGTCTGTTTCAAGAATCTGTTTCAAGGTCTGTTTCAAGCATTTATGTTGGGTACATAAATATTTAGAATTGAAATGGCTTTGTTGTGTATTGTTCCTTTGACCAATATGAAAGCTCACTACTTTCTACTTACTGGCATTTAATACTACCAAGTAGTACTTCTACTACTTGGCACTGAGATTCTTTCTCATTTGCTGCTGATACTTTCTACTGTATCTGTAAGTTTCCTGATTGACTACTTCAATTCCTTAAGCTCTGTTATATCCTTTCTATAGTCTTCATATCGTTGATTCTATTTTTGGATTTCCTTTTGGTTATTTTCTACTTTCTGAGCAATTTCCTTCAATGTTTTTACTATCTATATTTTAAATCCCCCTTCTGTCATTTCTAACATTTCTTTATAGGTGGAATCCTCTGCAGTAGCTACTTCACGATCCTTGGGGTTGGGGGAGGGTTGCTCTGTTTTGGTTGTTCATGCTGCCAGGATTTTTCTGCTATTTCTTCCTCATGAGTGTTTTCTTTTTACCAGTTTCCTTGTCCTACTTTTTCCTTTTACTGGGCTCTTGCTCCTTAAATTACTGTGCCTCTTATCTAAGGTGTTGAATTGTCCTCTTGGTAAAGGACTAAAAGGATAAAAAGAATGAAGAGCAAGAAGGGATAAAAGATTTAAAAAAGAGAGAAAGAAAAGAGAAAGGAAAGGGGGTGAGTAAAAGGGATGATTGACAAAAAGAAAAAAAAAAGAGAGAGAGAGGAATAGCAAGAGAGAGACAGGACTAATAGTGGTGTACAGTAGGGTACTTTGACGTACACTTACAAATCCCAACCTCTGTGGTGGTAGTGGGGACTTGTTTGGGTGATTCCCTTGTCCGTAGCTCTTTGTCAGTCTGAGCAGACACAGGACCCCACTGCCACCAAATAGAGAAGAAAGACAAAAATACTATAAATCAAACCAAAACACATAAACAAAAAACCTTAAGGGATAAAATGGGGGGTGTGGCAAATAACAAAAATTAAGCCCTTATTACAGAAGGCAACAATGAAAAATTATATTTATATGAGAAAAATGAAGTAAAAAATGAAAAAGAAAAATCTAAAGGGAAAAAATAAAAAAAATTTTGTAAAGAAAAAATATATGTATATTATATATAAAAAGCTATCTATATCTATATCTATCTATCTATCTATCTATATATATATATAACTTTTTAAAATAAATATCTTTGGTGATATTTGGGAAATTTTCATTTACGTTATCCTCTATTAGTGCTTTCATTTCTCTCTATATATATCTTGCTGAATATTGCCTGGGCAACAGGTGATCTTCTGGAGTATGAGATGCCAATCACAATGCTGATATAGCTATGTAAGATGTAGGCTGGAAACCTCTGCTGATTTCTTTGCCCTCACATCCTGCAGTGTTGGGAGCCTGAATCTCTCCTTAGCCCAGCATAATAGACATGCCTCGACCTTTCCAAACTGTGTCCTTTGGCTAAGCAGTGGCTTTCCCAGGAAAGCATGCATCACTCAAGTCTCTCCAGGAGTGGTTGCCCACATATCAAGCACACAGAACCAGCCTTGCTCTAGGGTCCCCAGGGCACAGCCTTCAAGGGAGCTCTCCCACAATGGCTGCACCTGGTCTATAGCCAAACAATGAAAACCCTGCTCCACTCCAGAACCTCAGTCCTGGCCTTGGTGATGTTCAAAGTCAGTTGCTCACTTGCCCAAAGTCTTTCAAGGTAACTCAACCAAGTGCCCAATCGCGTCCCCCAAAAAAAACCCATAGGGAAGAACTTCCTTGTCTGCAAACTCTCACTGCTGCCACCACAGCTGGCTGGCCTCTGGCCAATCCACGGCTTTAGTCTTCTTCCTGAGGTCCTGAAGTCTCCTGCTGCTTCCCTGTGCCCTTGAAGGGGCCAGAGGTGCCTGGAGTCTTCACTCCCCAATCTCACTCTGTCTGGTTGCAAAGAAGCTGTCTCTAGCCTACCATCTTGCTCTGCCTCCTATAAATTATTTTTTAATGCAAGAGGGCAGGAAGAGTGGATGGGGATAACTAATTTGGGCCTCTTTTCATACCAATTTTCCATCTGAAAGTAAAATTTAATTTAAGTTATTGAGGCCTTCAGTGTTAATGAGTATTTATTCATTTTTTTCTTATTAAAAAAAGATGAACATTTTTAGCATGATTAAAGTTAATGATAATCTCATTTACATAATTATAATGTATAGCTTTGTAAAAATTTATTCAAATTAATGTTCTCTGTGTGTGTGTGTGTGTGTGTGTGTAGTGTGTGCATTTTCTTTTTGGGGAGGGAAGAGGCAAAAAGAAATGGAGTTTTGTTTGAAAAAGAGAGATTTTCACTTCCCAATATCTTTTCATTGGAAATAAGGTGCCAATATGTGTATCATCTGAGTAGCATCCAGGCCTATGACTCTCAGCATCCTCAGTCACTGTTTAGGGATGAACATATCTACTTGACAGGGTTGTTGTGAGGACCCAATAAGATAAAGAAAGGAAAGAGGAATTTTAACAAGAATAGAATCTGGATAATATTTAGATTAATGTTTATAATTCTCAAAAAATTATGCTATGGTTGAGTTCAGGCGCTAAGAAAGAAAAGGCTTATTTGTAAATAATCTACTCTGACTCCATCAGGTCATTAAATTAGCACAAGTCACACAAACTCTATAACCTCCATTCCTGAATTTGTATAGTGGGACAATAATTGCTCCTATTCCATGATATTGCAGTGAGCTAATGTAGTAAAACATTGGTGAGGCACATTGCGTAGCACATTATAAGGTCCCAATAAATACTGTCTATTATTATTGATAATAGTGCTGTCCTTGTTGCTATTCAAGCAATTAAAGAGAAAGATTTCAATCTATGTTTTTTCTTTATGTTTTGCTCTCAATTTTGGGGGCCAATAAGTTTCCAACCAGAACACGAACTAAGTGAGATCAGAGAGTTAGCAGGGTGAGTCAGATCTTGCTTTATTATTATTTCCAGTACCTGCTATGATTTAATCTAAAATTGTGACATAAATAGAACAAAAATATATGTTACTGAGCCTGACATTCAATATAAAATATAACATTAAAATAAGCTTCTGCATAAAATATTTCATGTGTGTAATATGGTTTTACCATGAGCTTTACCAATAGGTGCCAGAATAATTTCTCACTAAAAATGAAGTGTGACTACAATATTTGGGTCCTTCTGATAAAGTTGTAGGTTTTGTACCTTAAATATCAGTTACTAAGATTCAACATTATCTCCAGTATCCCCTATTAGTCCCACAAACATGGGAAGAAGCACAGAGTTCAGCACCAAGCTGCACAGACTGTCTAAGCTCATGTTTCTCTGACTCAAACACCTGCATATTTTTACTACTCTTAACAATATAAGTCTATTGACTTCCAAGCCTGTCTACAGTAACAGACATAACCATGAACATCAAAGTCACATAGATGTGAGCTTGAGTCTTGTTTACTAGTTATGCAATCTTGAATTAGTTATTTAACTTGATTGTCTTCATCCCTAAAAGTAGGGATGGCTCCAATATCACAGGGGTTGGGAGGATTAAATACAAACATGAGTGTTAACTGCTTTCCATATAAGTCTCAATAAATGTTGTATTTTATATTTTCTAAGATAAAATAATTCAAATTGGTACAAATATGGTGTGGGATGAGTGATTAAATTTTATTCTGAATTTTTTAGGTTTACTAGTTATGCAATTTAGCATGCTAAAAGTTAATAAACCAAAAGAAAAAATGTTGTATATATGCTAAAAGTATATATTATGCCATATCTATCATTATTATGTACCCCAAAGTCAACTTTTGAGTCATAAGTGAATAATATGAGCAGAGTTAGTGAAATGCTGGTATTGATTACTTATAGTTATAATTTCATCATTTCTGACAAATGTAATTCTTCAGATAAGCTTTGTAATTTGTCTTTAAAAATTTGACAAACATTACATTGAGGCAAATTTATTGTATTCACACTATCCCATTGAAAGAGCTAAGCAATTGTTGTCATTTTTCTTACTCAAACTCCAACCCATCAAAGTTACCAAGGAAACATAATTTTATAGAAGGAGGATTTTTAATTTTCTAATGTCCTAAAGGTGATTTTAAAATGGCCGGAAATCTTTGGTTAACTGCCCGGTGGGGTTAACTTTTCCCAACCCAACCCCGAATAAAATAAGAAGGGGAAAAGGCCCAAAACCGGTGCAAAGAAAAAAAAACCTTAAGTCAATTAAGTAAGGAAAAACCGCAAGGCAACAAACAAAATTCAAAAGAAAAGCAAGGTGGCAAAAACCCGGCAAAAATTTAACCCAAAACCCTTGGAAAAATAAAATTTAAAAAACAAAACTTGGAACAAACTTAAGAAATCCTAAAAGGTTTTTTTTCCCAAATACATTTGCTATTTTCTCTTTAGATGACTATAACAAAATACTATACACTGGATAGGTTATACGCAATAGAAACAATTAGAGGCTACAAACTCCATGATCAAGGCACAAGTGGATATCCCTTTTCTGCTGAGGGTGTTTTTCCTGGTTTATGGATGGTGTCTTCTTGCTGCATTCCTCACTTGGTCCAAAGGGAAAGGCTGTTTTATAAAGGCTCTATAAAACATGATCTACCCTCATGATCTAATCACCTCCATAAGACTTCACCTTCTAATGCCATCACTTAGGTGATCAGGTTTTGAGAGGTACATAATAATCATTCAGGTCACAGCATTTACCATATTTTTCCCTCCCCAAATTTCTACAGGAATGATAAGGCAGTTATTCCATTTAATCAGTGGGATA
>NW_003852453.1:11969181-11972310 GCF_000181295.1 Otolemur garnettii
GTTGGACTAACCAAAATAAAGCTGGCAACGATCATCCATCACCAATGGCACAGGGAGTATGGCATATCCATACTCCATAGCTAGTCAGGTGCTGGTTCTTGGTCTCTCTCTCTTCAATTTTGTTTTTACTTTTTGTCTTTCATTAAACCTTGAACGTTTTTGTTGAAAACAGTACAAGGAAGTGAGTTAATGGTTCTTTTGTGGGAAGTTTTTTGCTCATCTGCCTATGAGTCAGACTGTTTACTGTAGATACAGGTGTCCCAAGCAAGTTTTCTCTGATAGTCTTCACTTTGTCTCTGCTTTTATACAGGAGACTTAGTGATTCCATGTTCATAGGTGTGTGGGAGAGGGGAATTCTGTCCTGCTGTGATCATGTGTCAGTCTTTTAGTGAAACACGCATCCCTAGTAAGTGCTTCTCATGTTTTTCATCCCCTTAGATGTGACAGGAGGGCTAGAGGTTCCTGGAGTAGAGTATTTCCCTTCTTCTAGGTTGGTCAGGCTCTGGAAAAATTTTAGTCAATTAGGTTAAAATAAAACAGAGTCTCCTGAGAATGGGCCCTGTTGATACCCTGGAAGTATTAAACATTGCGACTTGCACGCATTCTGCAGATTCTCACAGTGAGAACAGGGTAGGGAAGTGAGGTGAAACTCACAGCCCCTAAGACTGGGCCTCCCCAGGCATCTTAACTTTCATACTTGTCCACACTGGGCCTCTAACAATTTAGCAATTACTACAATGTATATATATATTTTTTTAATTCCAGAACTATCACCTCCATCTGTTTTATAAATAATAGGATGCTTTTAGTTAAACCATTTTTACCCCCAATTAAGGCTCAAAACCATACTGAGAAATGGAATCTGACGTTATGATAAGCCTGTTGCACTGTGACACCACATCTGCTTTGTATAATTTTATTTTATCTTTACTACAATGTTTATATTTAGATTTAGTTTATATTAATGTATACATCTGTGCAAGCTGCCTCAATTTGAAAATTAAGTTTATAAGTTTGTATATCATCTCTGGTTTTATCTATTTTTTCACTTATTCATCTGTTTTTTGGAGACAGTCTCACTGTGTGCCCTGGGTAGAGTGCCATGACATAACAGCTCACAGCAACCTCAAACTATTGGGCACAGGTGATCCTCTTGCCTCAGTCTCCTAAGTAGCTGAGACTACAGGCACCTGCCACAATGTCTGGCTATTTTTTTTTCTTTTTCTTCTATTTTTAGTAGAGACAGGATCTCATTCTTGCTCAGGCTGGTCTTGAACTCGTGAGCTCAAGTGATCCACCTGCCTTGGCCTCCTAGAGTGCTAGTATTATAGGCATGAGCCACTGTGCCTGGCCTGTGTCATCTCATATTAATAGAAAGGACTGAGTTTTATTCAAAGGGGAAAAGGTAAGGAAAGGTTTATTTACCTGGGACTTTGAGGCCTCAGTTTTATTCCTAAGTCGGCTCCTCTGACATTAGACAGTTCAAATCATTTCTTCAGAACTAAGCTTATTCACTGCCAAAATGAGGAATTAAAATTGGAAAGGACCTTGTGACTTTGGCCTGGCATTCTCTCACTTTCATTTGAATGGATATTTCACAAAGATGAAGAAATGAGGAACAATCACCAAATCTTCATTATGTGTGTGATTTCCACCACACTGTGACATTGCTTAGAGGAACTTGTGACTATTAACTCTTAATTCAAGCCTTAAGTAATGATACTCAAGCAATGTAATTTTCATTACAGAAAGTCAGATGATACTTCTACATTTTTAAAAAACAAAAACATGTACAACCAATCTTTTGTGGTCATTTATCACCTAAGACTTCCTCTTAAATTCTAAATTAAAAATTCATGTTTACTTAAATTATAGTAAAGGAATGAATAATATAAAATCATTAAACTGGAATTATTAAGGGTTGAACATGACTGCATTTGAGCTATGGGTGGAGGGATTGTAGCTAGAAAAATATATTCTAACTGATTATATCACATGTACCTTAAGTTTTATAAAGATCAGTCTATTTGATTAATACAAATATTACAGGGAATAACCATTTAGGATTATATTCATTGTGGAAAGAACTGAAAGCAGCCTTCTGTTTTTGCTTCTCCATTTTCCCCCCTTCTTTCACTTGAAAAATTCCTATGTTACTTGCGGAAAAAAAACACTTGGGTCAAATTCAATTTCTAGGTAGTTAAGCAATATCAGAAATGCCAAACTGCTGAACCTCAACTCAGCTTAAAAACCATGCCCTACACATTCAAAAGACTAATGGTCTGCTTCCCTCTTTCCTTTCCCAGATTGCCCTTTTACCTTTTCATTCCTTTATAAAGGAGCCTTGTTTCTAGGTGAGCACTCCTGCAAGGGAAGGCATGGACAGTGACCACAACTATTAAGGTGATGCCGTTAATCACCGTTGCCAATATTCATTTGTGGCTGAAGTGAAGCATTTCCAGATCAGAAATGTCACTTTGATATTACGAGTATTGTGCTTTTAACACCTACATCCACAAATGCAGAGATTTTGGTCAAGGATACTGAAATTCACTTCAAAATCAATTAGACATCTAGATTGGGTAACCCTTAGTGAAACATTAACATGGACCTTTCTGGGGATGTCTATATATACTCCTTTAAAGTAGTATGTAGCAGAAAAGTTATTAACACTAAATAGTAAAAATTTAGCACTGTTCAGTTCATTTTTAATACCACGTGGTGCAGAGACAACTTTATTATAATATTACCTTCCTGCTCATAACGAAGTCATTCAAATGTATAACACCCATGTGCCCAAAAAGAAGTGCTTGGTGCTATGAGAATCTTGCAAGATAGAACATAAAACCTTCAAAATAATAAAGTTATAAGAAAGTGTAGGGGTAAGTTAAAAATACTCTTTGTTTTTAACAGGTGAAGAAACTGAGACCCATAGAAAGGTGGATATTTTTAGGTCACATGGAAAAACTAAAATCTCAAAATCCTAGCATAGGATCATTCCCATGCAAATTAGATTCTCATGATCTATTCGAATCTAAGTATTACAGTACATACCAATTCTATCCAAGGTTGCCATTCTCTAATTTAAAATAAAGTGAAATTGATAAGTTAGCTGAACACTTTGCAAGC
>NW_003852453.1:11972882-11976718 GCF_000181295.1 Otolemur garnettii
GGTGATTTCCTGGGAATAAGAATAAGCTCTAAATCATACCAATGCCACCTTCCAAAAAAAATACTTTGCACCTTCCAGAAAGCAGCATCCAAGATCAGAATCGGTAAGTGGAGGCCAGGACAATTCCACTTCCAAGTATGTCTGCCTTTGCCCTGGAAGCAGCAGCTTCTTCTACTGTGCTGTGTCTTCATTTCTTAGAATATTTTTCTACTTCTTTTAGGAGTTAACTACTTCTACTAGTTAATACTTATTTATATTAATTTATTTCCTGATCAAAATAAAAGACACTGTGATGTCTTACTATCTCCCTAGGGACACATGGCACACAACACTGGACAGATGAGATTATTGGTTTGTTAGTTACATGTATTCACAGCCAGCATAGTGAAGACACTGCACAGCATGCAGGGCCAGGTGAAAGTTTCACAGGGAACAGAGTTAACAAACAGGGCCATGTGAGAGAGACAGGCTTTGTAGCATCAAAAGGATGAGGTACCCTATAGTTCTTATAGAAAAGTTTGCAATTGGCTTGTTTGAAAAGTTCCATAGGTGTGAAGTCTCCATCTTTTTATGGCTGCATAGTATTCCATGGTATACATCTACTACCACAGTTTGTTATTAAGAGTAGAGTGTAAATGTCTTACCACCACAACAAAAAATAAATAAATAAAAAGAATGTGAAAAAATGGTAAAAAGAAAGAAAGAAAGAAAGAAAGAAAGAAAGAAAGAAAGAAAAGAAAAGAATAGAAAAGAAAAGAAAAGAAAAGGAAACGAAACATTCCATAGACTGGCAAAGAAAAACTTACTACTTTAGAAACAGGATTGGTCCTAGGGGACCTTATCCATAGGAGCAGAATGGAAAAGAAAACTTGTGGTTAGGCCACTGGGATCACTTTTGATTTCACTAAATGTCAAGGCAGCACAGAGCAAGACTGTCTCTACTAAAAATAGAAAAATTAGACAGGCATGGTGGTGCACACCTAGCTATTTAGGAGGCTGAGACAGGAAAATGGCTTGAGCCCACCAGATTAAGGTTGCTGTGAGCTAGGCTGACAGCACTGCACTGCACCTTAACTAGAGTGACAGAGCAAGACTCTGTCTTAAAAAAAAAAAAAAAGAAAGAAAGAAAGAAAGAAAAGAAAATTGGATTTTAATTTTAGGCTTTACATCACACATGGACAAGGGTTAAACCACAATTTCAATGGGTTGAATTCAAACAGATCATGCTTGGAATACTAACCTCCAGTACAATAGAATCCATCCTGCTTTGTTTATGGTTTCTTTTTCTATGGCTTCAGTTGCCAATGGCAAAAATATTAAATAGAAAGTTCTAGAAATCAACAATTTATTCATAAGTTTTAAACCACATGCTGTTCTGAGAAGTGTGATGAAATCTCGCATGATACCTCTCCATTCTGCCTAGAACCTGAATCATCCCTTTGTTCAGCATATTTATGCTGTAGAAATCCCCTACCCATTAGTCACCTGGAAGCTATTTCCATATACCAGTGCTTGTGTTCATGTAACCCCTATCTTAATAATGGCCCCAAAGTGCAGGAGTAGTGATGCTGGTGTTATTGGTATAATTATTTTATTTTTATTACTGGTTATTGCTATTAAAATCTTACTGTGCCATATTTATAAATTAAACTTTATCATAGATAATGTTTGCATAGGGAAAACAGAGTATACAAGTAAATAGAAAACATGGTACTGTCTGTGGCTTCAGGCAATCCTGGGGGTCCTGAATCATAATCCCTGTAAGGAAGGACTATTGTAGTTTTCTAAATAAACAGGCTATTTACTCTAGGAGTTGTGTGGTGGTGTTTTAAAATGTCACTTGTTGTTTTAAAACATTTTGTTTTAAAATGTTATTTGTTGACTTCCTAAAATAATAACACATGTATTCTAGGAAAAAAAATCATACTTTGTCACTGTCAGTTTCTATATATTACCCTCAACTTCATACCAAAATACTAATTTCTGTCCTTGATTTAGAGCTTAGGAATTTTAAACTGGGAAATTGTTTATAAAATGGAAAAAGAATAATCATTTTGTTGTCATCAACCATTTTTAATAACTGACTTAAAAATTATTTTAGTACAGCACCAATAAGAACAGAAACATGGGCATTGTAATTAATCTACAGATGGGCCAGGAAGTAAACAACTGTACATGAAACTGTGCAAATAATCTCCTTTTATTAAAAGACCAGACTTACAGTAATATATGGATTCAGCTATCAAGATGCTGTAGGAAAAGTATATTGTCAGTAATAACCAGAAAACGTAAGTCATAAAAGTTGATAATAAAAACAATTCAGAGGCAGAGGCAAGATGGCCGACTGGAGCCAGCTTTCCACAGAGGCTCCCATCCAGAAGAAGAGTTAAAGGACAGAAGTTTAACAAGTAAGCTGATGGTTTGGAGCTGAGCCAAGAGAGAAGGTTGAAGAACACACATCAGCCCTGCTGAGGCCAGCTGCAACCTGAAGAATACGAACAAAAGGTACAAAATCCATCACCAAGAGGATGGGAGTCCCCTCCCCCATGAGAATGGCTTATAGTATACTTTCTACAAACAAGCAAGCAGAGTTCAAATGTCCTCCCATTTTATCCCATAATAGAGACCCTCTAAAAACTGGACCTCCTTCCCCTACTATGGTGCCATGGCACTCTCTGGCCAGGCATAAAACTCTATAAAACTGTATATATTCTCTACCTGTAATTCTGAACTCCCAGCACTCCCCTCCACTCTTACTCCAAGGAATGGAAGCCTGTACCCCATGGAGTACAAATTCTTGGGCATTTCCTCGAGAGGTGTAACAGGGCATGGGCTGTTGGAGGTCTGTGCTGATTCTGCAGCACAGGGGTAAGGAGGAGACTATGGACTGAAGAACTGGACAGGAGAGGGAGGAGCTGTGCCCTGTAGCACAGAGCAGCAGCGGCAGCAGTGGGAACAATACGGCTTACACCCTTGGGAATATTGTGGACACTCCTTGTCTCTCTGGGCAACCAGAGAAAGTGGGGCATCTTTTCTGGGGGGCAGCCACTGGCAGAAAAGATCTGGGATGGTAACACACACCCTCTGAGTAAAGGCAATGCCTGAGGTGGTATCTGCCTGGGAGAGGCATCTTGGGGACGGAGAATAGAAGATTTGTGTGCAGACACAGCATACTCCCAGGGCAATGCTGAGCCAGAGGACTGCTTTAGTGAGCCTAAGAAGCACCCAGTTCACAGGGGATCATAGCAGAGACAAAGACAAAAGCATTTAGAGAGAGGCTGGAACTGAGAGCTCAGTGTGAGCTCTAACTGCACCCGCCTCAACACAGACTGCAATGGAGACAGACACACCTGCTCCAGGCAGCAGCACAGATAGGGGCTGAGTCACAGTTTCTCTGATCTCAAACAGTTCCTGGTCCAGAGGCAAATATAGCCAGGACAGAATCAGGGTCAGGGCTGGAACTGAGTGAAACTCCCCAGCTTCCATTAACCACTCCAGGTTGTCAGGCCTAAGCTTCCTGTGCCAGTTGGTGACACAGTGTGGAGGCCTAGCCAAGGAGACATAAACCTCCCTGTGACTCAAGCAGGCACAACCCCCTGGAGGAGCATCTACTCATTGGAAGGAACTGAGTCACAGCCCTGTGGGGTTACCAGTGACTAGATGTGACAGAGGTACAAGGTTGGGAATGAGGCATCAACCTTCCCAAACTAATTCATTTGATGGGGGTGGAGGGGTCCTTCTGACTCCAGGGAGCACCAGAATGAGTCATACATGAGCTACCAACAGACATCTGCTATCTAGTTGCTGGAGATCTTCTGAACTCTCCCACTTGAGAC
>NW_003852453.1:11977967-11979320 GCF_000181295.1 Otolemur garnettii
TTTTAATCTCTTAAACAAAATAACTTTCAACCCAGGATCCTGTATCCAGCTAAACTGAGTTTCATTTACAGTGGAGAAATTAAATACTTTAATGACATTCACGTGCTGAAGAAATTTGCCATAACTTAATAGCTCTCCAGGATATTCTCAGACCTATCCTCCATAATGACCAGTGCAATCCTCCACCACAAAAGTAAACTCACTCAGAAATTTTGATCAAATTTCAACTTCCACAGTGGTAAAAGGATTTAAAAATTCCACTGGACTTTCGAAAAACACAACACCCAAAATACAACCAGCCTTATCAGTGTACTCAACTAATGTGAATGGCTTAAATTGTCCACTAAAGAAGCATGGGTTTGCTGACTGGATACAATACTCAGGCCAGTTATCTTCTGCATACAAGACTCTCATATTACCTTAAAAGATAAATATAGACTCAGGGTGAAGGGTTGGTCATCTATATTTCAGGCAAATGGGAACCAGAAAAAAATCAGATGTTGCAATTTTATTTGAAGATACAGTAGGCTTTAAACCAACAAAAGTAAAGAAAGACAAGGATGGTCAATTCATATTTATTAAGGGTAACACTCAATATATTGAGATCTCAATTATGAACATTTATGCACCCAACCAGAATATGCTTCATTTTATAAGAGAGGCTCTAACAGACAAGAGCAACTTGATTTCCTATAGCACCATAATTGTCAGAGATTTTTAACACTTCTTGGGCAGAGCTGGATAGATCCTTCAATAAGAAGCTAAGCAAAGAAATTCTAGAACTTAACCATTCAACATTTGGATTTAACAGACATCTACAGAATATTTCATCCTCACAAAACTGAATACACATTCTTCTCATCAGCCCATGGAACATACTCCAAAATTGATCACATCTTAGGTCACAAGTCTAACCTCAGGAAATTTAAAAGAAGATTCCATGTATCTTCTCGGACCATCATGGAATAAAAGTTTAACTCAGTAACAACAGGAATCTGCATACTCATACAAAAACATGGAAGCTAAATAACCTTTTGCTGAATGATAGCTGGGTCAGAAATGAGATTAAGAAAGAAATTACCAAATTTTGGAACAAAACAATAATTAACACATAAATTATCAGAACCTCTGGGATACCAAAAAAAGCAGTCCTAAGGGGAAAATTTATAGCACTGTAAGCCTTCCTTAATAGAACAGAAAGAAAAGAAGTTAACAACTTAATGAGACACCTCAAGCAATTGAAAAAGGAAGAATATTACAATCTCAAACCCAGCAGAAGAAAAGAAATAACCAAAATTAGGGCAGAAGTAAATTGAAAACGAAAGGATTATACAACAGATCAATAAATAAAAA
>NW_003852453.1:11981353-11982858 GCF_000181295.1 Otolemur garnettii
TGGATGTGGAGAAAAGGGAACACTTCTACATTGCTGGTGGGAATGCAACCTGATATGTCCCCTTTGGAAAGATGTTTGGAGAACACTTAGAGATCTAAAAATAGACAAGCCATTTGATCCTATAATTCCTCTACTAGGTATATATCCAGAAGACCAAAAATCACATTATAACAAAGATGTATGTACCAGAATGATTATTGCAACCCAATTCATAATTGCTAAGTTGTGGAAGACACCCAAGTGCCCATCAACACATGAATGGATCAATAAATAGTGGTATATGTAAACCACAGAATATTATGCAGCCTTAAAGAAAGATGGAGACTTTACCTCTTATATGTTTACATGGATGGATCTGGAACATATTCTTCTTAGCAAAGTATCTCAAGATGGAAGAAAAAGTATTCAATGTACTCAATTTTACTATGAAAGCTATAACCCAATTGTAGGCCAAGAATATCGGGAAAGGGGAAATGCAGGGCAGGGGACGAGGGAGGATGGGTGGGTGGAGGGTAATTGATGGGACCACACTACGGCGCATCTTACAAGGGTACATGTGGAATTTACTAGGTGTAGAATATGAATGTCTAAACACAATAACTAAGAAAATGCTGTGAAGGCTATATTAACCAGTTTGATGAGAATATTTCAAATTGTGTACAAAACCAGCACATTGTACCCCATGATTACATTAATGTACACAGCTATGATTTAATGAAAATAAAAAACAAAATAAGTCCCCAAATTGGACATCAAGAGCACCATTCTCTTTCTCTAAGACTCTTTATGTCCTAAAGAGGAAATAAAAGCTAATTACTTTTATAAAATAGCAAAAGAAAAGAAAAAACAAATTAAAAAATTTCAGTTTGATGAACATAAATTGAGTGAATGACCCAGGAAGTACTTTTTAAAGACATTGTGTGAGTGTTTGTTAAGAGAAAAGAAACTTAAGTCACTCAGGAGTCATAGTTTTAGCTTTGAGGTAGACAGCCTTCTACCACTTACCCCGGCTGTGTCATGACCGCTTATTGGCTTAATCCCTCTGAGCCTCTACTCACAGGCATCCTCAAACTACAGCCCCCAGGCCACATGCAGCCTGCCTAGGACATTTATACAGCCCGCTGGATGTTTTTCCTGCCGCTGCCATCCTGCTTAGCAGCCCACTGGTCCTGACGCCCACAGTCCAGCCGTCCAATGGTTTAAGGGACAGTGAACTGGCCCCCTGTTTAAATAGTTTGAGGACCCCTGCTAGAAAATGGAAATAATGAATCTTTTCCCCACATCTTTGCTGAGAAGAGTAAATGAGATGAGACATGGGAAGTGCCTGATAGAAACCTGGTATACAGTGAGCACTCAATAAATATCACTGTTGTTCTTCATACTGCACTGACAATGGTTTGACTCAGAAAAGCAGGCCAACTATGTGTTATTCAAATGTGTCCTGAGTTTTTCAGGTGGATTCCATACAAGTAGAATTCAAACTAATATCCACATAGGAAATGGAA
>NW_003852453.1:11983139-11983954 GCF_000181295.1 Otolemur garnettii
TCCCAGTTGCCTCCTCCACACTACCAGGATACGTAAAGTGAGTACTAGGTATACTAGTTATGTTTTTGTGACCATGAAGCAGGATAAAAATCAGAGAAGTATTATTTTTATAGCAGAAAAATTCAGACAGACATGCTGTTTAGAGGGAAAATACTGAAATACTTCTGCAGGGACACAACAAGTTTTGAAAAAAATGTGTCCATGGTCCTTTGGGGGGGGATATCACTTATTATTTTCTGTTCCTTGCCAGGATCCTACTTCAGAGCAGTTTTTCTCTAACAGTCTCCAGTAATGGACTGGCTTGATTCATTAAGAGAAAGACATCAGTTCAGATTTCAATACCCCTATAGAATATAAGACAAAAAGCATTTTTGAGTTTGTCTAATCCCAGTAGATATAAAAACCCAGCCAAATTGAGAGATCAGTGCCCTGTGAAAATTGGAGTACAACTGGGATTCCAAAGAAGGCCCAGAGGAAAGCAATCTTAGAAACAGTGCTCACCACTACTGCCCGTTTGTGAGTAATGCACGGACTTGGAGCACCTACACAAGGATTGGCGAGCAAGTCTGGAAGGAAGACTCAGTGAGGTGTGTGAGCACGTCTGTGCCAGAGAACTCCACATTGCTGGTGTCTGCCCCCTTTGACAGTGTGTACATTCACAATACCCAGGATTCTCATGGAATCCTCACAATGATCCTAAAGTTCAGGCATTATTATTTTTCCAATTCTAGAGAAGGAAACCAAACCTCAGAAAGTAACCTGCCTAAAGTCACTTAACAAGAAAGTGTCAGTGGCTCAGCGCCTGTGGCTCAAGC
>NW_003852453.1:11984581-11997767 GCF_000181295.1 Otolemur garnettii
TCCTTTAATCAGTTGACCACTTTCCCCTGGGCTATATCCCTTTTATACTTAATCTTATTTCATCCTTAGACTAACCTTATTCTTCTCTAATTTTGTTCAGTATTACAGAGAAAGTGTTTAGTACGTGATGACTTTTGACTGGGGGACGATCCAAACAAATATGGCAGTGGCAAAGGAGGGGAGCTTTGCCTACAGACTTTGTGAAACAAAATTGGAGCCAGCCACGGCTTTCTGCAATGCTGTAACTCTTAAGGAGTGATGCCCTAAGGTCTCTTTTAGCCTTCAGCACAAATCAGCTTTGACTCCTCCAGCACATATTAAATTTATAATATGGTTTACAAATATCTTCAGCCCATAGCAAATCACGGCAGCTATTTTCTGTTCTACCCAAAGGCAATATGTGATGAGTACTTAACCACATACACAGACATACCGATATGTTATTTGTAAAATAATGTATGTACTCTCTGTCCCCAGAGTAATCTCAATCAGTAGTGGCATGCCGTGCTTTACTTTAGAGGACTAAAACTGCACTATACTAAACCCTCCAAATGACTTGATAAATTTGTCAGAGACAGCCCAAACCAACGGGTATTATTGTGTCATAAATGGTCCATTAGATTGATTCCGGTAAGCAGAGAGCTTTAAAAGGCATAAATCAGAGGAATGAATTAGACTTCCCTCATCCAGTAACTTAGTGGCATTGCCAATTCAGCATGAAACAACCCAAACATCGCTATTCTTGGGGATGATGGCCCCGATGACAAATTAAGTGTAAGTGCACATCAGGAAGGAGACGCAGGGCGCTCCCCTTACTGGTGTCATATCTCTGAAGTTGCTGGAGATGGCCTGCGAAAGGACAGGCAGGGCAACCTCCCAAATATCAAGTCTCACATTGCTTTGTTGCTTAATTACATATGTATAAATGCCAAGTGGTCTAGAGAACACCAGCCTCTGACTTTTAATTGGGTGTTTTCCTGTTTCACTCTCCCCTGCTGTTCTCTCTCATGTCTTTAAGCTGCTCTTTTGCTGTGTATTTATAGAAGACATTAGGCCTCACTGGGCTTTGCTCCTCTTTCCTGAGCTAGTTTGCAATTATGGGACCACACAGGTCATCTCGTTACCATGCACTTATTTTCAAAGGAAACTTCGAAATGACTCTTTGATGGATCTTGTTGGAATCCAAAATAAAACCCCTTTTACTTGGGCATGGTAAACATAAAACTTCAAGGAAAACGGAAAAAAAAAAAAAACCTGACTGCAAAAAATCAATAGATCCTTATATATTATTTTTATTAGTGACCTTGTCAGGATAAAATAACAACTTTCTTCTCTGGCACTGAACACGCTATTTTATGGACAGAACAAAATGGCCTTTATTTTCACCTTTCAGGAGCCGGAGGGCACACAGATGTAGAGAGGAGATGGGAAAGGCACTGTATTCCAGGCAGCAGCCGATCCTCCCTTGCTGCAAGGCAGTGCTTTCAGCTCAGAACTAAGATTAGTAAGATCTATTTTCATTTCTCGGGATGGGTACTGCTTTCCCACCAGGTAAACTTATCTAGAAATTACCCTGAACGAGTGAATACTAATCATGCTCCTCAGCACTTAACATGAATTATCTTTACTGCATTTTTCATTGCCTCACATTTTTCTATATTCATTCGTTTGTGCTCTGCCTCTTCAAAACTGACTATAGGCTCTATTGGGTCAAGAGTTAGTGTCTGTTTTGTTCATGGTTGTATTACCAGACCACTGAGCAATGTCTAGTCAGAATAGGCAAAAAATACTTATTGAGGGCAGCACCTGTGGCTCAAAAGAGTAGGGTGCTTGTCCCCTATGCCAGAGGTGGTGGGTTCAAATCCAGCCCTGGCCAAAACTGCAAAAAAAATAAATAAATAAATAAATAAATCAAAAAATAAAAAATAATTATTGAATAAATGAGTAGATTAATCTGTATGAAAAACAAAAGCACTGTTCTGTGGTCAGAATGCTTGCCCTCTCCCTCAAACTCAAATGTTGACATCCTAAACTTGAAGGTGATGATCTGGGGTAGGCCTGGGGTCCTTCAGAAATGATTAGATGTTGAGGGCTTCCCATGACCATGATTAATGTTCTTATAAAATAATCTGTAGAGATCTGGGTGAGTCCTTTCCACCATATGAGGACCTAGAGAGAAGGAGCCTTCAATGAACCACAAAAAGTGCCCTTACCAGACCCTGAATGCACAGCTCCCTTGAAATTTGGACTCTCCAGATTCTAGAACTGTGAGAAATAAATATTTGCTGTTTTTAAATCACTTAGTTTGTGATAGTGTTATGCCACCCGCATGGACTACAATACACTGAAAATATACATAACTTACTCCAGGCCACACAGACAGTGAGATCCAGAATCTGAATGGATGCTATCTAACTTCGGATCACAGGCCCCATTTTACTATAATGAAAATGGTGTCATTGGCTTTAGGTTTACAGATATGATCGACATGTCAGAATAGAGCAATCTGAGGAATTCCACTTCTCATACTTCTATAAATCACAACTTTGAGCATCAAGTTCTGTTATTCTAGAAAGCAAAGCATGTTGCCGCTTGGGAAGCACATGAGCAAACTGGCAGGGGCTACTGGGGTGAAAGAAAAAATAGAGGCCAGGAAGGAGAGGCAGGGAGGTGAAAAGGGAAAGAATAGAGGAAAACGACAGGTGAAAAAAGAGAGAGAAAGAGGAATACCAGAGCAGAAAAAAAGCATATTTTGAGTTTGAGGACTCCTCTCTCTCCTGAGACATCTGACCCTCTCCTCTGTGTTGTGCAGTCTCTGTGAACGGTTGAGTGGTTTAGATTGTTGTGAATCTATTAGCAGTGATTTGCAGCAGACCAATTTAGAGGTCACTTAGGCATGAAAACACTGAGCAAGAAATTGTATACCTAATGAAACAATATCAGTAATAGCATATTTAAATGAACAGTATCAGTAATAGCATATTCTAAATGTTTCATTAAGTCTGAATTGTTAGAATCAGAGCACGGCTGCCTAATAGAGTCTACCTTTTTAAACAAGTGTTTCCATATTGGTCATATTGTGTCTTTTTATTGAAGTTAGGAACCTTTCAAAAGTTACAATATTTTTGTAATCATATGGTTTTTATAGTAACCTTGTATTTGGGTATCTCTTTTCATTTACACTCACATTTAATAGAAAAGCCAGTTCATAAAAAAGAAAAAAAGAGCAAATGTTCCTGTGGAAAGAGTGTTCATAATAAAAGTTCAGACATTTACATATTTAAATTAAAGTACCTTTAAAATAAGATTGTCAATTCAATCTAGTTTTATATTCCTAAGAACATGTTACGGGAAAAGTAATGCTATCAACCAATAATAGGTTCACTTTCATTTCAAGATCATCAAGCAAAAATATTAGATCTTCAGAGAGCATAAGAATAGTTATACATTCTTGAAAACATGCCTCACATTTTTATGGACTATGTTCAAGCTGTCTTTCTAAGTTATCCATGTGTTTATAGAAGAAGGAGAGGAAACATTTGAGATGTTTCTTTAAAAATCATTTTGTGCTTGGGTGGCGCCTGTGGCTCAAAGGAGTAGGGCACTGGCCCCATATGCAGGAGGTGGTGGGTTCAAACCCAGCCCTGGCCAAAAAAAAAAAAAAAAAAAAGTCATTTTATGCTGTCTAGGCAGGGCATTCTATATATGCTTAGAAATAACTTCATCAGGGCTTCATGCCTGTGTTTACAGAATGCAATGATCTTGTCATACGCTCCCTAGTGCAAACGCTGACCCAGGATACAAATGGAGCTTGGTAACTGACATCCATCTACAACTTGCCAGAAGCTTTACTGTGCTGGCACTTGATCTCATTTAATGCTCACACAATTAATGCAAGGAAGTTGTGCATTTCACAGAAGGAAAAACAGCTTATCAAGACAAAACCTGTGGATGTGGTCGAATCCAAATCCAGATCTCTGAATTCACAGCTTCTGTGTTGTTTGTGATATCAGGCTGCAAATGGCCTTCAAGCAGATTCCTTAGAGCATTGTGCTTGTCCTCTGCTTGGTGCGGACTGGAATTTCAGATAAGCTAAGTCAGTATTGGAATGTATCCAAGCAAGAGAGGCCACTGAATTATTTAGGTGATTTTATTAAGAAGTGCTTCCTTCTGTTTGATGGCCTAAATATTATGAATAATATTGTAGTGAATCACAGGTTGTTTTTCTTCCCTTTTTCTTTTTTAGGTACATTAAAGTAATCATTAGAAGACCTTCTTTTACTTGCCAGAAAAAGCTTTTAAAACATAACATGTTTCCTTAGACCAGAGTGAAAACTTGAAAGAGTAATATTCTCATGCTGGTTAAAACCAGAGAGCTACAAAAGCTGAGGCCAAAGTTTAGGAAAAGATTTTTGGCTTTACCACCTTGTCTTTGGGGTCTTTTATTTCTTTTCTCCTTCCTAAATGATGTCATCACCTGCCACCGTGACAGCTATGTATATGACAGTCCCCTGCTTTCTTCTGAGCTCTCAGCCATATTTGTAACTATTTGAGCAAGCCCATTTGCCTTCTTCCAGGGGTCTCCCGTAGACAATATTCCACAAGTTATCATATTTTCTCTCAGACAGCTTTTCTTTTGTTTTTCTGTTTAAAGCCCAGACTTGAAACATGGAATTTATCTTTCACTTTACAGTTGGCTTTGTTAAGGAAGTACAGTGCTCACAGTGCAACACAGATGACCATATGGAGTAGACTCTCAAGCAACACAGAAGTCAACCTTGAGTGAGTTGTCCTAGAAATGATCACATTGAACATTTAGTTTTCAGCCTCTCCCTGCCCTCTTCTTTGATATTGTGGAGTTATGATTGTCAGAGATAAAATGATAGATATAGGACTCCAATCTTGCAAAAAGTCTCACAATGCTTGGTGCTACTAGACAGCTTTGTTAAAATGGCATGGCTAAGTAGCAGTGAGATTCAGACATTTTACAATTTTCATTAATGACTTTGTATGACCAGTCAGAAATTTTTCGAAAGTATGCAGGCCTATTGCACAATATTTCTATTAAATGAGAACAATGTACTTTGTAATTTGTATTCAAATGCAAGTATACAGAGAAGTGGTCAAATTCTGGGTGGACTTTGAAGATAAAGTCAGCATGATTTGATGCACTGGGCATAGGGTATGAGAAAAAGAGATGTGTCAAAAATAATTTCAGTATTTTGACCTTTTCACCCTAAATAACAGAGAGTGGCTCTCTGAAAGAAAAGATACCAGAAATAAAGCACTTCAGTGGAAATACACATGCCATACTAAAACTGCATATTCAGACAGAGGTTTTTTAAGGAAAAAATAAGGAAGATTACATAACCGCCTTGAAAGGATTATCCTTGGCTACAAAGATCAATAACAAGGTTGACACTAGTTCAAAGTGGGAGAGACAGTTGCTTGGAGCATGGAGATTTCCTCAAAGAACTAAAAGTAGATCTTTCAATTCAAGATTCCCATTACTGGGTATTTACAAAGGAAAAAAAAAACATTTTATAAAAATAGACATCTGCCTCTGAATGTTCACCATAGCACCATTCACAATTGCAAACATGTGGAAAGAAGCCAAATGCTCTTAAATATATGATTAGTTTAATAAAATGCAATAAATGTATACTATAGAATACTTCTCAACCATGAAAAGCAAATGGTGAACAACCTGAAGGAAGCTGAGACCATTTCTATAAGTATCACAAGAACGGGAAACAAACAACACATGTACTCACTGTAACTCATCAATCAACGTGCTTGTACATATGGAAATAATGCTGATCGAAAATAAAGCAGGTGGGGGGGGAGCAGGGGATAGCTAAATTCACACTTAATGGGCTCAATATTATAACGTTGACTCAAATGATCCAAAAGCCACTTGTATAATTATAATGTTTGTACTCCCATAATATTCTGAAGTAAAATTTAGAAAGTCAAAAATAAAACAAAATAGGAACCATCAAAGACAGAGAATGCATTTGCAGTTGCAAATTGTGCTGCAATAAACAATTCAAGTGCAACTGGGTAAAAGGCACACTTAGAAGCATGACTCGACCTTGTAAAAGTGATCCATGCAACCAAAGATATTGTATCCCTATAATATTTGAAATTTTTAAAAAATGAAACGACTCGGAAAAATTTAAAACAACAACAACAAAACAGAACAAGCAGAGATGAGGTGAGAAGAACCCTAAGCATATTTGGCATTCTGGGAGCCAAGTAATGAAATTCACCAACGAAGAAAACGCAACCGTATCACATTCTGCTGATGGTTCAGGAGAATCCTTGAAATTTTTCGCTGCTTTAGTAATAAAGCAGTCAGTAGTCATCAGCGTTGGAGAGTTACTGGAGAACTGCAGGAGGGAGGATGGAACGAATCTACCCATGGTCAAATGTAGTTAAAATACTTAAGTTTTTAAGTTTTCTAAATGAGACTCCAAATATTAATTTTACTTCACTTGAGCTGCATAATTAGCACAACTCAGAATATATTTTAGTGACCTTGTGCAAAAGAAATGAAAAGAGAGAGATAAACATTTGTAAACACCACAATCTGCTTTTGTTCAATGTTGCTGTAGAAAAGGTTTTTTTTTTTTTTTTTTTTTTAATTTTTTGTAGAGATAGAGTCTTACTTTATTGCCCTCGGTAGAGTGCCATGACATCACACAGCTCACAGCAACCTCCAACTCCTGGGCTTAGGCGATTCTCTTGCCTCAGTCTCCCGAGTATCTGAGACTACAGGTGCCTATCACAATGCCCGGCTATTTTTTTGTTGCAGTTTGGCTGAGGCCGGGTTTGAACCTGCCACCCTCGGCATATGGCACCAGTGCCCTACCCTAGAAAAGTATTTTAATGTATGAATGGGTGTTTTAAAGAAAATTTTACCAAAAAATTGTAATATTAATCCAATATGTTATTGTCATTTTCTCTATAGTATATAAAATGAAATAATACCTTATGCTTTAGATTTTTTAATTACTGTACTTTGCGATGCATAATGCACATTTTTTTTGGCCAAATGTTTGAGGGGAAAAATAAGGATGTACGTTATATAGGTAATATGGCTTGGGAGTGGGGAAGCCCAGCAGACAGACCTGGGTTTGCCCAGCCCTAGGTTCCAGTCTTAGAGGATCTGGTTTCCAATGGGAATGGGGCTGGAGAAGCTTTTACCCAGAGCTGTCTGTGATCAGAAGTGAAGGGGCAATGGTGGGTCTGGTAAGTCAGGCCATGGCTGTGTAGCACCAGGCTGAGGTCCAAGGCCCATCTGCATAGAGGGAACTGGGAGCCCAGTGCAGGCCCCAGGAACCCACCTCCCTGCCTGCATGCTAAGCTGTCTCAGAACATCCTGTCCTGCTGGCCACGCCCAATGCAACAAGGAAGCAAGGGCTGCAGGGAGGTAGAGAAGGCGCAGCTTTCACAGAGCTGGCGGCTGTGGGAGGGCAGTGCGATCCACAGTGTTACCAGGGGGGCCTTATCCAGCCACTTTCTGGAAGGACATTTTCATGAAAGCTTGGCCAAAAAACGTGAGCTCACGTCATGCACAGGAGCACATTTTACATGACAAAATAGGGTAGTTCCTTCAAGGTACATGCAAGTGCTTTTTTGGAAACCAAGTAATTGTTATTCTTTATGTTAGTTTAGGACATAAATCCGTTTTAAGTATTCTGAGATATTTCAAGTCGAATAAAAGCAAAAGTTGACTACACTTTTAACTAAAGCACTTGCTGAAGGCTCAGTCATACTATTATGTTATATTACTATTGTATACACTGTTATATTTACGTGGCAATGGACATAGATTGGATAGTGATTTCTAAAAGTTGTCTAGCTTAATAAAGATACTTTTTACCAGATTATATAAACTTTTAGAGGCATTTCATGACCAAAATATTTCCTATGAGAGTAAAAAAGAACTATTTCTGGTAGACAAAAAATTCTATTGAAAATCTAGCCACATAAGGTAGCCCTCCTTTCAAAATGACCTGAAATTTTGTTTTCAAAAGATATTAATCCTTTCTAATTGTCCACACTTGCCTATATCATAATTTATTTAAATATCCCACTCTTTGCACATTTCTGATATCTCCTTTATGTTTTCTTAAAATGTTTCTATATTCTATCAGTACCATATTGGGAAAAATGGTTCTATGAATTTAAGTTTTCTCAAAAGTTAGGGGTAGTAACTGTGGTATTACTAGATTAAATACTAGTTTTTGAAATCTCTTTATATATATTGGTTCTGAGACAGATAATGCTTAGTGCATCAGAGAATGGTAATACCAAATATACCTCATCTCTGTCAGGTCTTAGCACTATCACTGTAGCAAGGTTCCAGTTTGGTATGTAGGACATACTTATCAATCATGAAATCACACAAGTATCTGCAGTGTGACTGAGAGGTGCATCATCTCAGGTGTGTTTCGCCTTCTCGTCATCTACCTCCACCTTTCCTTCTAGATGTCCTATGAGAATCAATAAACACCTAGGAAAACAAGACACAAAATTCTCTAGAGGGAAATAAAAATAACACAAATGTATTCATCTGTGGGTGTATTTGATTTGCATTTATCTTTTGAATTTAAAATTCATGTTTAAAGAAATGCAGTCAGATTGGCCTTTGGCTTAAATATTGAACAAGACTTATGCTTCAAAGTCTTACCCTTTAGGTATAAGGACAATTTTGTGTCAAAAATCTATTCATGGGACCAAGGACAAAATTTTCTTCTTTTTTCATGAAAGTATCATTTTTCATGCACCAAAACTCCTGAGGTAAAAATTAGCCACACCTCATGGCTGATCAAGGTTTACCCTTGTATAATTTATCTTCCAGGAGCCATGGATATGTTTCTGAGATTTCTCTTGAATTTATATCACAGCTGTCCTATTACAGGAAATAAAGGAATGCTCTGCAGTTTACCACCTGCTCCCTTCATCCCTACAGCCTCAGCAATGTATCTGCAGGTGTCATTTTCCGTATAACTTTTAACTCCACTCTACACTTCAACTAGTAAAGAAGATGGGAAATAGAGAATCTTAAAATGGACTTCCTATTATGTTTTTTCTTCAAATACCAGATATATTGCCAATATTGAAACTCCACACTTATGATTTGCTCCCCTTCAAAACTATTCATTTCCACCCACCCCCTCCAATTAACTTAGCTCTCTGTTTCTTGTTAAGGACTTGATTAAAACTCATCTAAATTAACTCTGTCTCTCCATTTTCTTCACGTTGCATTGCCTTATTTCCAAAATAAGTTGTGTCATTGGCTGGCACTATTTAACAGTTATCTTAATGGTTTGAGTTCTTCCATAACAGGAATATTCATCTATTTTGTTATTTGCTGTAATCCTAGATCTCAGAGTAGAGCCTGACAATAAGTGACACTGAGTGAAGGGATGGGATTAGATAAACAGATATTAACAGAAGGCTAAAACATATGGGATGGATTACTTTGAGATACAGTTTGTTGAAATATATTTTACCACTTGTGTATTGTCCTATAAATTACAAATCTCATTATTGTACATTACTTATGTAGAAATAGAGAATTGGCAGGAATATCGGCAGAATGTTGCATACAGATGTCATGGAATATCTTCTGCACGAGACTCAGGTCATGTGTTTTCTCATGTTCTCTTCCCTCTGCCTATTACTCTATATTCTGGAGGGGTCATTTGTGGGATCCTGGAAGTTTGGGATTTTAAATTCTCTGAGGGGAGAACTTACACTAATGAGTTACAGAAGTTGAGAAAGAGCAGGAGGATGAATCCTTCCTTTTTACTTCTTTCAATAGACATTTCTGAGTCAGTGATTACCATTTCTAAAGCTTTCCTGATGTGGTCAGTTCAGTGATGTACTCCTATGTGTATGATAATGACTGATGTTCACCTCACTCTTGCTGCCCTGAGGATATAATCCAAGCTCTATTTTACCCGAAGCTTTGCCTCAGGCTCTGTTTTTCTAGGAAATCTGTGCTAAATAGTTGGTCTTGACTTTTCAAAACATTTGAAGTGATATATTTTTCCTGATCCATGTTACATTATGTTTTAGTGAGAAAATCAGATTTACTTAATATCCCATTGAATCAGAAGAAAATTGAATATGCTAAGCCAAAATTAAAGCTCAATTACCAGATTCCTATCTCTTCAACAATGCTCCCAATACGGAGGAAGAGGAATTTAAAGACTAACAAGATGAGATCATCCTCCAAATATGGAAAAAAGTTGTTTTACTATGTTGCCAATGTCCCTGAAACATGCAATTTTTCAAGAATATTTTAATACATTTAGTATTTATTACGTATTGGTTGATAATACAATCTTTGGGATGAAGGAGATAGTTTCAAATATTAGCTCTTCTACTCTTTCATGGTCTTACATTAAAAGAAAAATTTCACTAACCTGTCCCCGTTCTCACTATAATCCACATTTGAATGAAAAGAACATCACTTTGTGGGAGGCGACTATGGCTCAAGGGAGTAGGGCGCCAGCCCCATATGCCAGATATGTGGGTTCAAACCTGCCCTGGCCAAAAAAAACCCCAAACAAACAAACAAAACTCAATTTTTACCTTGATTATTGTGAATTAAATTAGATGATGTGAATAAAATATTTAGCATAGTTTCTAGCTCTAGGCTAAGAAGAGGCCCATTTTGTCCATGTGGAAAATTTGGTTGTGTTAAAATTGCTTCTCTGATAAGAGCTAAAGCCGCAGTCTGTTCCGTTGACATTTATAGTATAACTGAATGACTACACATTCATTTCCAAAGTGGCATAAAGGTGAACATTTGGAAGGGCTTAGCAATTATGGACCTCCTGATGTAGGCAGTAGAAGTTTACAAGGAATGGGTTTTTTTTATTTATTCTATCCTAAACCTTATTCATTGAGAAGCTAATGATGATCAGACTGACAAGGTGTGGGAGAATCTCTGGATCAGCCTCTACATAGCTTCCTCTTGCCTCATCTTGAGGTGGTAAAACCCTACACAACAAAGACCAAATTGAAAACCCATCAAGCAAAACATTAGAGTTCGCGCCTCTTGACATTTATTAGAATTATTTTTGTTTTTGTTTGATTTTAAGCCTACCATGATTTAAGAGTTAAAGGTTACATAGTATGATTCAAGGTTAATGGAGATCTAAAGAATATTCAAGGTACCAGTTCTTACCACTGAGATAAGAAATGCTATATTTTAGGAAAGAGGACACTATTACAGCAATTTATCTCTTTTAATCATGCTTGGTGGTTAAGGCCAAGTCATTCTGATTTTTGTCTCTCTTTTCTAGAAATAAATAGAGACTACCCAAATGAAGACAGACATAGGTTATTTATTCAGGGCTTACTAGATAGCAAATGAGTCAGCTGCCATCACTTGAATTTGGCAGAAACTCAAAGACAGGCAGAGATGTGAGAGAGCTTTATAACGAAAAACAGGAGAAGTGTGGGGTATTATTTAACCGGAAGTTGACATAGGGAGGCTGGATGTGGAATCATTAGAAGTGAAGCATCTTCTGTAAATGATTTAAGGAGCATATTTAGTTTTCTCTGATTGGTCCTATGATGAAAGCAGAGGGAGAAATAGGGAAGTTGGAGCTTATAACTAATTACTGAACATTCTGGGTTGAATGGAAAGAGGTTACCATTTGGCTATCCAAAACTGTGCTGCAGAACTCATGAGTCAGAGTTTTATTGTCTATGTGTGGTCTGGACATTGCTTGTTTGTCTATTCAACCTCTCACTTAATAAACTAGAGAGAGCCTTTTTCTATAAGAGTTATTATTATAGTAATCATCTCTTACTTTCTGTCTATTTGTGATCATACAATTAAAAGAAACACTGAACAAAGCTGTTGCCTTAGTCCTCTGAGAGAAGTTCTAACCTTTCCCCCTTTCCCTATCATATAAGAAAGATTATCTCCCCCGCCCCCATTTAAAGATTTAAAGATTGCTTCAGCATGAAGAAAATCTAGACATCTTTTTGTTTGTGAAGGTGCAGTTAACTGCTCTTAAAAAGCTGTTTCTTCCTTTAAAAGTAATAGCTAAGCAAAGGGATAGGAATAAAGGTCTGTGATGATGCCAGCAAATAAAACACATTTTTTCTTGTGATAATTTCTTTCCAAAGAGTTGTCATCTCAGCCAGTCTTTTCTTCTCTGCAATGCAAAGACTTGATGATTCTATCAGTTCTCTGGGGTGAAAACTGGCAAAAACCAACCTTTAACCTTCTGTATTCTGGTTTACATAGGCTATCAAAGCAGACTAAAAAATTATTTCTCCAATTATTCTAGCCTATATCACTAGTGTCCTTTATAGGGCAACAGAGACAAAATGTCAGGCAGTAATAACGTTTTACTCTGCTTTGCTTCCTCCTTGTGTATACATCTCCTAAGAAGAGCTTAAGAGAGGGACTTCTGGCCAAATGCCATCTCAATTTCATCTCACATTATTATTTCCCAAAGAGCAATGCAGATAACATTTTAATTCCCAATAAGGAAACTAATTTATACAGATTCAAAACAGAATACAAATGACCCAGGGCCAATAAATGAGAGAAAGTTTCAGGCATTTTTTTTGAAACTTCATTTTAAAAGTGTTTTCTTCTTTATCATTTCCTTTGACACATTTACATATTTGCTTAGTACTCAGTGCATCCTGGGCACTCAGTTATGGGCAACAGATAGAATAATAGGCAAGACAGAAAGATGTATTGCCTATCATACTTTTTAGAGGAAGTTGAAAACAAATTAACAATAATTTAATACAGTGATATGTTCTTAAAAGTAAATAAAACTGCAGTGTGGTTTGGCTGTAAGAAAATCTCTCAATATATTACTCTACCTGTTTCCACCTCCTATTTGCCAACATGACAGTTATTCACAAGTGGTGATATCTGAGTGAGCTCTGAATACAAAAGGTCATTAATGTTCCTGTATAAGAACATTGCAAACAGTGGGAACATGAGCCAAAACTTTGTGATAAGATTACGTTTGGCCTGCTTAGTCCACATACCTGGAACACAGTGAGGGAAGCAAAGTGTAAGAAGACAGTCAAAAGTGAAAACATTTAGAGTATTAGATGGCTTCGGGATATTTTCAATTTTAACATCTAAAGAAAACAAATAACTGGGTCATGATGTGACTGATCATCA